>NC_079311.1:18665099-18994683 GCF_023638135.1 Falco biarmicus | reverse complement strand
CTTAAAATAGAAAGCAGAATTAGACTTTTAGGACTCCCGTTTACAACTCAAAATATCATGCCTTTTTTCTCCTATAATATATCTGAAAATCATCATCTAAAGAGAGTGCTTCATACTTTTTTCATTCATTGTTCATAATATCATAATCCCCTTCATGTATCTTAATTAGAAAATCAATCAAACAAACAGACATAAAAGAAACTTTAACTTTTTGATTATTGTTAATTCCCTGGAATACAGTGAATGTGAGTGGATTTTTTTTCTTTTTTTTTAGTTTATATGGAATGCTGAAAAAGAACTGGAAATCTCCTAGAACAGAAATGTCTGTTACATAGCACCACAGTAACCTGTAAAGCTAGATTTATTTCTGCAGAGTAACAGAGGGGAAGAAATTAATAAATCACCTTGAGAACGTATAAGCAAAAATGTATTCACAAGGCCCCTTTATTATAACACAGACTTAGAAAAACCCTGTAATACCGCAATTAGAAGGGAATAGTTGTTTACTATGCAGGCTGTGGCTGGTCAAATGGAAAACTCTGCTGAATCCTTTACCAGACACCTGCCAGTCTTTAAATGACAGCATGAAGTCTGGACTGTCCTTTAATGGGACATCTGTGTCTCTGAATTTGTAACTGCCACATTACAAGATCATATACACCAGAATACCCTGAGCCACTGCTTGGACACATACCTGATCATCATTACAGTATTATTCATGTGTGCCAGAGCTTTAGAGGGAAATGATTAAATGACATTATACACCCACCACTAACTGCTCATGGCAAGATGGGTGATTTTTGAGTGGCTGGCAGAATATGATTGTAGTTTAAGTGAAACAGATTTGGTAGAATAGTTTCAATTATGTATCTAAAGAAAGGTTCTGGACTGAATACAGCCTTATCAAATGCAGTTCACTGAGTCTGAAAGCAGCTGTAAATTCAGTGGAACTAGGAACTGCAAACCATGTAATTTGAAAATGTTCATCATCCAGTACACCCTGCAGATTATAGACAAGGCCATTTTAGTCAAACAAGTAACTCAGAAATGTCTTAAAATGACTAATCACAAAGGGGCAAAACAATTGTTGTTACCTATTGCTCTAAAAGCATCACACTTTAGTGCAAAGTCTTGCAGGGATGTGAGGTTGAAAGTTGAATAGTTCCCATTGTATTTACTCTGAGGCCCCATAAATTTTTGCTATTGTAAGTAGTGCGAAGACAGAAATAGACATGATGAAACACAAAAATGTGCAAAATCTGCCAAGCTCTCTCCCTTGCTCACAGTCTTTGGCTTATTCTGAAACATATGCCATTATAAAACTGTTAGGAGCCCCTTAGGATCCCTCAGTCCAGTAAATTAACAACCTGCACCACCCCTTGAATAAAAGAAGATATAAGAGAGTCCTGTAAGAAGCCCTAAAGGAGTGAGCAGTGGGAGTGTGGGAGGCAAGGGGAGGGCAGAAATAGAGGAAGTCTCCTCCTGAGGTTTCCAAATGGGAAGTCTTCTACTAAAATAGTTTTATTCATGTGGTAAAAAAAAAAAAGGGCCCTAGAGATCTTACAGATGTCTCCTAAATGCTGCCTTTGTTTTAACTCCAGCAAGGAAGCTAATTTGCTGACGATGCTTAGGGCACAGGTGAACTAAGGTTTTCTGGCTTTGTAAATGGAGGGATCCCAAAGAGACTGCATACCTCAACAGTACTTTCTTTGAGACCTAAATGAGGATTGAAACTTTTGGAAGCTACCAGTTCAGCTGAAATGCTGGGGAACACATATGTGTCGCATTTACAAATATAGTCAACCCATTCAGCTCCTCACCTTCACTGATGCTTGAAAGCCTGTAAATCATTTTATATTGACATAGAAGTGGTTTATTTAAAGATGTATTTTCAAATTTGTTGAGTGTTCTAAAGAAATGTTATGATTACAGAAGAGAAATCTACATGAGAAATTTACTTGCTGCAAATTTCTGCATCTCACTGTGAAGGCAGCCTGCTTTGCAGGTTAAAAAGAGCAGGAAAGGGAGTAATAGAAAATTCTCTTTAAACTTTCCTCTTGAGACTACAAACCCGGAATGTCTGTATTTCCCCAGGTGTGACAGGTCCTTGTGCAAAATAAATGCACAATATCCCCTTTCCCTTTCCTTGTATATTTGCCCTTCTTATTCCAGTCCCTAGCTCTCTGATGTTAATGATCTGCAGGAAGCTCTGTAACAGTATGGGTAAAAGGCACTGGGGTATTAACAGCCTACAACCAAGCCTACTAACTAAGCAGACTTGCTTTACTTGATTGTATTTATCAGATGCATATATTCATTCTTTTTTTCAAAATAAAGGACTGGAAAATACTTGATGTAATATCAATACCTTAAACTAGTTTTAGTTCTTCTCCCTAAATGTGTATTTTTCTAATGTGATACATTCACCACAAATTACAAAGTGTAATAAAACTGCTTTGTCCTCATTACATGTTATAAAACAGAAGGTTTATAGACCTTATGAATCTTTTCTCTGCCACAGTTTTATACTACTGCTCATTGTTGCTTCAGAAGGTCTTGCTTCCAGATGTGGCAGTCCCAAAGGCAGTTCCTTTGGGAATGGAAATACAGAGAAGGCAGAACAGGTTGCTTGACTCTGCACTGAATTTATTTACAGTCAGTGCTTATGAAAAATAGAAACATGTACCTCCTGCTCACAGCATTCAGTGTAATCATAGGTAATTAGAGTTAATCAGCTGTCCACATTAAAATAAAAAAGAAACCTTTTTCTTCTCTTTTCCTGAGAATACTGTAAATTGTCTAAAGGATTCATGCACTAGCTACATTTTACCAACTGCCTGTTATTTTTTTTTTTTCCTTTAAGAAAGTGGAAATCAGAATTGTTAAGTGTTCCTAGTGTTCCCAGAAAAAAAAAAAGAAACCCCCTACCCCTAATTTCTCATTACAGCACCTCTTGCTAGAGTATTTCATGTAATTCTTTGTGAGTTAGTTGAAAGACAGACTTGCATGGGTTCACACAACATATGCTTCATATACATATATATACTATCCGAGCGCTTTGGCTGGAAGCCATGGAAAAAAGGAGAGTTTACCACCTTTGGAAGAAGGGGCAGGCAACTCTGGAGGACTATAAGGAAGCCATGAGGTTTCGCAGGGAAAAGATTAGAGAGGTGAAAGCCCAGCTAGAATTCAGGCTGGCCACTGCCATAAAAGAAAACAAGAGATGTGTTCACAAATACGTTATAAATGAAAGGAGGGCCAAGGAGGACCTGCACCTTTTATTGGATGCAGCAGCGAACATTGCCACACAAGATGAGGAAAAGGCTGAGGTAATCAATGTTTTCTTTGTCTCAGTCTTTAACAGTAAGACCAGTTACCGTCAGGGTACCCAGCCCCCTGAGCTGGAAGACAGGGACAAGGAGCAGAACACAGTCCCCACAGTTCAGGAGGAAACAGTGACCTGCTGCTCCACTTAGATGTGCACAAGTCTATGGAGCCAGATGGGATCCACCTGATGGTACTGAGGGGGCTGATGGAGGAGCTTGCCAAACCATTCTCCACCATTCTCCATCATTTATCAACAGTCCTGGCAAATGGGGCAAGTCCCAGAAGACTGGAGGTTAATCAGTATGATGCCCATTTATAAGAAGGGCAGGAAAGAGTATCTGGGGAACTACAGGCCTGTCAGTCTGACCTCGGTGCTGGGGAAGGTTATGGAGCAGATCATCCTGAGTGCCATCATGTGGCATGTGCAGGACAACAGGGGGATCAAGCCCAGCCAGCATGGGGTTATGAAAGGCAGGTCCTGCTTGATGAACCTGATCTCCTATGACAAGATGATCCACCTATTGGATGAGGGAAAGGCTGTGGATATTGTCTACCTGGACCTTAGTGAAGCTTTGACATTGTTTCTCACAGCATTTGCCTGGAGAAGCTGGCTGCTCAGGGCTTGGGCAGGTGTGCTCTGTGCTCAGTAAAAAGCTGGCTGGACAGTTGAGCCCAAAGAGTGGTAGCAAATGTAGTTACATCCAGCTGGCAGCTGGTCACAAGTGGTGTTCCCCAGGGCTCAGTATTGGGGCCAATCCTGTTTAATATCTTTACTGACAACCTGGATGAGGGGATCGAGTGCACCCTCAGTAAGTTTGCAGATGACACCAAGCTGGGGGGAGTGTTGACCTGCCTGAGGGCAGGAGGCTCTGCAGAGGGACCTGGGCAGGCTGGAGCGATGGGCCCAGGCCAGTTGTGTGAGGTTCAGCAGGGCTCAGTGCCGGGTCCTGCCCTTGGGTCACACCAGCCCCACGCAGCGCTACAGGCTGGGGCAGAGCGGCTGGAAAGGGCCTGGTGGGAAAGGGCCTGGGGGTGCTGGGTGACGGCCGGCTGGGCAGGAGCCAGCAGTGTGCCCAGGGGGCCCAGGCGGGAGTCTGGAGCGAAGGAGACTCACTGCTCTCTTCAACTACCTGTCAGGAGGCTGTAGGCAGGTGGGGGTCGGTCTCTTCTCCCAGATAACAAGTGACAGGAGAAGAGGAAATGGCCTCAAGTTACACCAGGGGAGGTTTAAATTGGGTGTTTAAATTAAAACAGTTGGGACTTTAAATTAAAAATGGTGATCAAGTATTGGAACAGGTTGTCTAGGGAGGTGGTGAAACCACCATCCCTGGACATCTTTAACAAACACGTAGATGTGGTGCTTAGGCATATGGTTTAGTGGTGTCCTTGGCAGTCCTTTGTAAATGGTTGGATTTGATAGCCTCATAGGTCTTTTCTAACCTAAATGATTCTATGATTCAATGATTCTGTGACATAAGCTTACGTTTAAAAGTGATGGTATTTAAGCTTTGAGACATTTTACATGGGTCTTTACGAGCCAGGTCCACAAAAAGTTATAAACTGTCAAAGGATCAAAGCAATCCCAAGGCTACCTGAACAGATTAGTAATGCCTGTTCTTGGACACTGCTTGATTTGTAGATGTATGCATACCTCAGAATCAGGAGTCCAAAAGATCTGAGAAGACTTCTCAGAGCTGGAGTGAAATGTTTCAGCAACTGAAGTGTGAAACTTCATGGTGTAGAAAGCTTGGTGATCCTGCCACAAAGACTAGAGGTAATGCAACAATTCATTTTGTGCATATTCTTGTCCTCTAGGTGGTAGATACCATCACAGTTCACTGGGCAAGGCACTAGCTGAGGCATTGAGTGATCTGCTTTCAACTTCTGTCTTCTCTCAAAGGAATACTCTCACACACTAGTCTACTTGGCAGATTGAGATAAACCAGTGAAACAGTAAGTCTGTAAAGAAAGAAACAAAATATTGTAATTACTGTAGAGCACATGTAATCATGTGACACATTATTTGCATCTAAAATGAAAATGTTTGGGGATCATAAGGTCTCTTAAGAACTTCAGTAAGGAGTTTGAGTCTGCCATTGAAGTTGCTTTCCTATTATAACCGGCGTATCTAGTGTTGATGAATTTTCCATTCTTCGGAATCTTACATCAGGCCAGGAAGGTAGCAATTTAAAAGCCTTCAGGAAAACAGATGATACAGGGAATGATAGAATGGCAGTTAATGAAATTAAAATAATGGACAAAGATAGAGAAAAGTTAATTTTGCTGGCTAGTTTAAGTGCAGTGATAAGTTCAGGAAAAGGAATTTATAAATTCTTATAGTAAGAGAACAAATCAATAGAAAGCATCTAAAATGCAGAATATTTTTTATGCAGGCAACACAGCAGCAGAAGTAATAGTTTTTCACTTAATTCTTTGTATGGTGTGTAGGCTCAGGTCAGGACTGTTATACTGTTGTCTCTTCTATCCACCAAAAGCTTTCAGAAGTCATCATGATAGAGAGCTCAGTTACAAAACTCATAGTAGATAAAATTAATACGCACAGTGGCCAAGATACATTTCTTCAGAAGAATAATGACATTAACCAGAATTAAATGCACTTGATGCATTTGAGTCTCACTAACAATGTGCTTTTTCATGACATGAAGGACTGTGGAAAGACTCAGTGCATCATCTCACTTGCAGTATTGCACACCAAGTCAGTGAGTGTGATGCCAGTGTAATAAATCTACTTCTTCTTACTAATGTGAGATAGGTCATTTAATCTTCTAGATCTGAAATGAGATTGTATTCATCCTTTTCTCTCCAATTAAACCAGTTTCTCAAATCAGTTCATCTTACCTGATAAAAAACAGGTTACAATTTCAAATCCCAGCCTAACATGGCACTCAGGTACAAAAATGGCCAAACCTCCCTCTGATAAAACATTTGGTTGAGAATGGTGGCTCTCCACAAAGCCACCAGACATTTTGTCTAAAAAAGTGGAGATCTGCACTTTAGCCAAATTCAAGACAGGATTTTGGAGCATCAGCAGTTCTGCCTTGGGGTCTGAGATGTTGGACACTGGTACCACTGGCTTTGGTGTAGGTGTGGACCTATTTTGCAAATAAATAATTTGACTGAGCATAGTATCTAGTGTTACATAAACAGGAAAATTTTGCCAGTGACTCTACATGATTAGGTATTTGTGCATTTCATAAGGTTTGTCTCTGGATAGCATTTATCTGGCCAGGGAACCTTCAAGGATAAAATAAAACACTTTTTTATTTTTTATTATTATTATTATTTTATTTGGCCGTAGTGCTTAGTTGTCAACCAAGTTAATCCCACAGCATAAAGCAACTACATTCTTTCTTTGGATAAAGGTTGTAATTTCCAGGAAAGAGGGACAACAGTGTAAAGTGTTGTATAGTTGAACTTAAAAAATAGACATATATTACTGATCTGTATCTGCTATGAAAAAAAGCTTGAAAGAATTAGTGCTGTTGCAAGGACCATATCATGTTCATAAGGTTTCTCTGTGATAGAGTTGACAGAAGTTATACTTTATATTTTGCACCATAAGAATCAGGAAAGTTTGGGCTTCTGGAATGCAATGAAAGCAGATTAAATTGTTGTCTTTCTGTACAAGCTTTGGCAGAGATTGGGAAGATCTGGGATTGGAAATATGTGTTGTCAGTTCTCAGAAATACAATGGGGGATTTTAAATGTCATTTGGAAAGAGGAACAGTTAAACTACTTCACAACACAATCCTAAAAAGTGCTCTAGAGGTTTAGATAATTGCCAGGGAGACACCATTGATTGCACAGTGATTACATCAGTCACCAGATAGACAGAGGTGTGACAGCCTGAACAGTGGGGAGACATGGTTTGAGTGATAAACAGCAAGGAAATGATAGCACTCAAATGAATAGATGCTGCTGGTTACATTTTTTTCTTTGCTTTTTAACTGGGATCACAATTTATTTTCTAGTAAAAATAATAAATACACTCAGTCACTCCCCAACAAGTTTAGGAAGAGGAAAAAATGCATTCTGGCAGAGAAAAACAAATGGGTTTGTTTTGTTTAGACTGAAATACTGTGGATGTCCTAAAGCTATACAGATAAATGTAAACACTGTCTGCACTTGCATAATTTCATGTTACTGCAAGTAGTACATTCCCAATAAAAGTAATGTGTGACTGAATGTTTCAGAGATCTGGGGTTAGAATATAATGTGATATTGATAGCTTGTAAAACCTGATACGTATTCAGAATGCTGCCTGCCTCCTGAGAGCCTTCACAGAAGGCTGTGGTTGTTACCCAGCCAAGCTGGCCACATGGACCGCCCTCTCTTTTTCTATGTGTATGTCTGAAATATTTGCCAAATTATTGTCCATCATTCCCCTGCCATTGCAAAGAGGGCCATAGTTAGAGTATCCCCACTGACTGTGCTAGGCAGCACACAAAAATCACATGCAGTGATAGTAAAGGTTTACAGAAAGGTTTTTGCTAAGAATATGTCACTTTCACTAGTCTCAACCTCTCTATGCCTAATGCATGTCTGGTATTACCATTACTACATATAGGCACAACTTTGAGGTAAACCAAAGGTAAAATACCCCACCTGAACATGCTCTTGCAGAAACTTCTAATAGCTGAAAAAGTCATAAAATATTACTACAAGATAAGGTTGTTTACAGCTATTTAAATCTTTACAAAGACGCTGGAGGAAAGCATGAAGAAACTGTGCTTGCTGTATACACTATTTTGTATGGAGATGTCAGCAGAGGTGAAGAAAGGGGTACTGGGTGTTTGTCTATGAGACATCTAGTGAGTTCTGAGAACTTAATACAGATGAAGCAGTACATACACAGTTTCTTTTTAAATGAAAGGTTTAACATATGGTTTCTGGAAAACGTTAGAAACATCCTGAAAAAGCCAGGATGTTGGGTTACATCCTTTGGGTTAGTATACACTCAGAAAACACTGTCAGACTTCTGGTAGGACTCTTTCCATGTGAATTACCTGAGCAACATCTTATAGTTAATTACACACAAAAAGGAGCTCAGTCTAAGCACAAACCTTGGCTGCAGGAGGGGGCCTGCTTTAATAGATTTTTTCTGTTTCCCACGTTAAATGCTACTTGGAGAAGTGGAGAAAAGGTAACTCAATTCATGGACACCTGCATACTGTAGAATTGTGGTTTGACCTTTCCTGTCCTTAATTTTTGCAGTGAATCTCAGTTCTGACTCCTTTTACTGAGGCAGTTTTGTAGAGTAGACATTTCTTCAGTAGTACCTCCAAAGACCTCTGATTTTGCAAACTTGTGCAGCAGGTCTGCCGAACTTGTTAGACAGAAATGTAGACATTATATAACACTTGCTTCTTATGTAGGTTTTTTGCTTCTAGAATTCATATGAAAGAATGTTAGTTCAGGTTTTAGAATCTGAAGAATTCTGGTCTCAAAAGGAGAATAATAGCTTGCTGAAATGGTATGGTAGTTACTGCTGAAATGAAAATGCAGTCCAGACTGGTAGTTCTTATTCTGACTGAATACTCAAAGGTTGGTCCATCTTGACTGGATCTGTACTGCCTTAGCTGTGAGTGAAAAAAAAATTCTTTTCTTTCTGCCTTGAACTTTTCATTTAGCAAGTTCATAGTTGGTTGAAAAATGAGTGCATGGTATAATGATTTTATGTTAATATTTTCATAAATGAGCTGTGTCCTAAATACCCTTTTTTCCCTGTTTTGATGCAAAGTTTTCTATGGCTTAGGATATAGGTACTTTCATGACTATTCTGGCAAGCAAAGTTTCCAGAGAGAACTGAATCGTGCTCTTGAGGGAAAGTTACATTCTAAGCTTTGTTGATTTGTTGGCTTTTTACTAAAACAGAAAAGAAGAAAAAAATAGCATTACTAAACCCAGTTTGGGCTCATTGTGCTTGCTTATAATGCTGCAGGCCCATAAGACTGTATCTATGACTATGGTGAACTATTTTAAAATACGACATCAGGTAATTTGGAACAAAAACCTAACAAATAATTTGATATTTTAATTCAGCTCTGTTATCAACCAATCACATAATTAAAGACAATCTTAAAGTGGATAAAGAATGTTATTTTTTACTGCCAAGATGATAAAAAATTACAACTACTTCTGATATTTTACTGATGAAAATATTCTCAGAATCAAAAATTTTTAACAATAAGACTTGAAGTGTACAACAAATATCAGTCTGCGATGGCATGACTACTGATGTGTATTTAAATTCCTGGGTTACTTGTGTTGTTTCTGCATTTCTCTCGCTTGGTTTTTTTGGATTTTTTTTTTTTTGTAGTGGGCTATGAACACCCTTCGCTCTTTGCTCGAAACTATAACTCACTTTATGTTATGAAACTGCATGAATTTTTTTCAATGAAAAGCTTATAGAATAAAATCCTATCTTATGGTGAATGCCAATGTCACAAAAGCTCCTCAGCATTCTGTGGAAGTCTAAGCTATTTCTAAAAATCCCATTTGAAGAGAAAAAAATAATTTAGGTAAATAATGAAGGATGGTATCTTTTCCACCCTTCCTTCCCTCCCACCACCTTGGTTTTAGTCATTCACTTGGATTTTTAGTTTTAAATACGTTGTAGACTTCTGCCTACGACTGTAGTATATGAGCCAGTATTTTGTTCAAGGACAAGTTAAAAGACCCTTTATTGGTCAAAAATTAAGCAACAGGGAGCAGCATGTATAGAATGTACTATTATATTTTTGCTTTATAATGTGGGGCTAGGTATAGTTCCCTTTGTACCGAGTGTCAATAACTTTCACGGCCTAGTCTTTTCTACATCCACTTATGGGTGAGGGAATTTTCAATTGCCAGTATAAGTATGTACAATTTTCTTGAAGAACTTAGCACTGTGTTTGGAGACTTGCTTCAAAATTAAATGACATCACATCCAGAATGATGGAAGTCCCACAGTCTCTTTGAGGAAACAAAGCTAGACTTTAGGGCAACAGGTGAAAGATTTTTGCATATTCCATTCTCTAATGTTTTCTTATCATAGTTTGGGGCACGAGGTCTCACGGGGTAGAGGTGCAGACTGAATATGCCTGCCATTTTTCCCCTTCTGTAACAACTGGTGCTTTCCTACACTTGTGTAATGAAGGCCAAGCCATACCGTGAAAGGGAAGTTACGCGAAACCCTGTAGGCAAGCCCTGGACAGGATCTGTGTAAGAGTGGGCTGCACACAGGTGGGACTTGAACAGGCGCCTGTGCCCAGGTGACAGCTTCAGGCTCCTGCTTGCATGTCAGCCAGCTGCTGAGGAGAATGGTTTGTTTGGTCAGTAAGCAGTACAATAAAAGTTTCACAGCTAGGCTTTAAGTAAGCTCCACTGCCAAATGAAGACTTGAGTTGCTGAACCAGTGTTTGAAGAGACAAGAAGCACAACTCAGTTGCTAGTATGTTCTCCCAGAGGATCTGTACTGCCTGTCCTTGACATTTAAATCACCTGAATGGTAACAAAAGTGCTCCAGGGGACTTCAATTACAGCTTGTATGTAGGGAAAGAAAAAATGTCTCTTGACCATAAAACGTAAAACAACATTGTGTGGTCTCTGTGAGTCTGGGACAGGGGTGGAGCGTTATGGGGGTACAGCTGATCCAGGAAGATTATCTGCTTAGGAGTAAGGAGTGTACATCAGATTTGTAAGGCAGAGCATTGTGTTCTTGTTTGGATGCTAAAACAGTGTTTTAGCTTATGATAACTGCATGTGAACTCTGGAGGCAATGTTGCAGCTAAGAGAGTGAACACAGTTTTTGATGATGAAATCTGTTTTGGTTCAAGGCTATAATCTGTGAGAAAAATCATTGACAAAACACTTTGTCTTGTTCTGATTTATTCACTTCAGTAGTGCTACTTAAAAGAATGAAATGTCTCCAAAAAGGTATTCACATGACTAGAGCTATACACGTGATCCTGAAAGCACCCTTACAGTTATGATTGAAAGATGTTAAATCCAAGAAGCTTAGAAACAAGTAATACCTCTTTATGACCATGTCTTCTAAGTGTAGACATCTAACAGAAATTGTCATGGGAGATACAATAGCTAGAAGGTAAAGCTAGACTGGGTCACAAATTTTTAAAACCATGGATAATTAAGTATTGAAAGAGACTTGCTTGGGGACATGGTGGTCATTTCATCACTTGCAGTCTCTAAATGAAAGCAGGATTTATTTCAAAAATGTATCCTGTAGTTAGTTTTGATTATGAAACTACTTTGTGACTTTCTACAGTCTGTGTTGTGAAACTATATGACCATAATGGTCCCTCTGGCTTTAAAATCCATTACACTATCCTTGATTAACTAACCATGCCAAATGCCACAAAGGGCTGAAGGAATATTTACAGATCCCAGATCACTTGTGGATTCTATCTGGGGGTTTTACAGATACCTTGGCAAAGCTTTAGCATCACAGAATCACAGAATCACGGAGTGGCTGAGAATGGAAGGGAACTCAAGAGGTTATCTGGTCCAACACCCTTGCTGAAGGAGGGCCACCTCGACCCAGTGGCCCAGGACCATGTACAGATGCCTTTTGAACACCTCCAAGGGTGGGCACTCTATAACATCTCTGGGCAACCTGTGCACAGACCAAGCACCCTCACAGTGAAAAGTGTTTCCTGACATTCAGAGACAACTTCCATGTTTCAGTCTGCACCCATTGCCTCTTGTCCTGTCACTGGGCACTAACAGAAAGAGTGTGGCTCCATCATTTTTGCACCCTGCCTTCCAGTATCCATATACATTAATAAGATCCCTCCTGAGCCTTCTCTTCTCCTGGTGAAACATTCCTGGATCTCTCAGCCTTTCCTTACAGGAGAGATGTTCCAGTCTTTTAATCATCTTTGTGGCTTTTTGTTGGACTCTGTCCAGTATGTCCATATCTTTCTTGTACTGAGGAGCTTACAGCTAGAGACTGTACTCCAGGTTTGACCTCACCACTGCTGAGGTGAAGGACTATCTCCCTCGACCTGCTGGCAATATTTTGTCTAATGCATTCATTCCTGGATACCATTAATCTTCTTTGCAGCAAGGATATATTGGTGGCTCATATTCAACCTGTTGACCACTAGGACACTCAGATACTTTTCTGCTAAGTTTCTTTCCAGCTGGGTGGCCCACAGCATGTGCTGATGTCTGGGCTTGTTCCTCCCTAGCTGCAGGACTTTGCACTTCCCTTTGCTGAACTTTACATTACAAGGTCCCTTTCAGCCCATTTCTCCAGCCTGTCAAGGTTCCTCTGGATGGCAGCACAACTATTTGGTGTATCAGCCACTCTTAGTTTTGTGTCACCTGTGAACTTGCTGAGGGTACATTCTACCCCATCATCCAGATCATTAATCAAGATGGTAACCAGGACTAAATCCAATATTAACCCAATCCTTTTCCACCAAGGACACATTTTCCTTGCTCCAGCCTTTACCCCTTGATCTCTAGGACCTGGGATTCCAGAAAGCTGGTCGTGGTAGTAAAGACCAAGGCAAAAAAGGCATTCAGTACCTCAGCCTTTTCCACATCCTGTGCAACAGGGTCTCCCATCTTATTGAGCAATGGGTCCACACTTCCTTTGTCTTCCATTTGTTGCTTATGTAGTTCTAGAAGCCCTCTTCTTGTCCCTGACATTCTTGTCCAAATTCAAATCCATTTGGGTCTTTGCTTTCCTAATGTCATCCTTGGAAGTTTTGGGCATTAAGCTTTTTGTTCATCCATGGATGCTTCCTGTTGTTTTTGCCTGACTTCCTGCTCATTGGAATGAACTGCACTTGAGCTTGGCAGAAGTGATCCTTGAATTCTAACCAATTTTCTTGGGCTCCCTTTGTCCTGCTGTGTTGCATCTCCATCAGGTGATAGTTGAAGGCATCCTGAGGACCAAGGCCTGCAGACTTGAGGCTGCTCCTATCTGTCTGTAGAAGGTCTGCTTCACTTATTTTTCCTGGTCAGGTGGCCTGTAAAAGACACCCACTAATATGTCACCTTAAATATTTAGTTGTATATACCAATACCCTTTGGGACATGTAATGACAACTGTGTATTTGGTTGTAGAGGATCATCCTGAATATCCTTACAATGACAGCATACTTAGCTAATTGGATATTTTCAGATAAATGTTAATATATTTTTAGCATGATTCTACTTGAAACGTTGAGGCTTCTTAATTGTATTAAGATGCTTAATAGTTCAAAATAATCTTAGTTTCAGACAAAGCTGAATCTTTATTTATATATTTAGTTGAAATCTATCATTCCAGTGCATCTAGCAGGTATGTAGGCACTGACCTAATGTAGTGTACACACAACACTGAGATACTTAGCAAAATGTGTCAGCGTAAGTGTATCTAGAAGCAGTGCTCTCAAGTGTTTCTTCACAAGTCAAGGTTCAGATGACCTCTAAGACCTTAATAAATTAGAGACTGTTTTATAATGTTATGATTTACCTTGGATGTGAAAACACACACTTTCAAAGAAGTAATTTTGTTTGACTTCATAATTGAACGACACCTATTCCATCAGTTAAGAAATTAAGTTGTTCTGAGACAGGAAATAAACACTGAGAACATGTCTGAAAATGCCTCAGGCAACTGATTCACTTAATAGGTACAGACTAACTTCCCTGACTTACATTAGAGCAAAATGCAACTTTAGAATAAGGTTGCTAATTAGGGTCTACTACAACAGCAAGCTAAGATGGAAAAGGTCACTCCTGAGAAGAAGTAGCAGTACATGGGGCAAAAGCAGTGCACATTCCACCATGTGCCGGGTCAGTGCTGGGGGTGGCTTGCCTCATGCAGAGCCTGCGGAGCTGCACCTCATACCTTGTGCCAGCCCTGAGCAGCCACCCCACAGGCAAGGGCATCTGAGCATGCTAGAGGCTATCATGGCCCTGGGTTTCCTAGCATTGGTGGTTTTTTGTCTGCCTTACCCAGTTCTTGCAAGCAAATAAAACAACAATTTGGGCTGTTTATGACATTTTAATTTGCTGATATTTTTCCGTTTTTCTTTCTAGTCCTGTCTTTAACAGAGTCGTATACTTAAGTGAATTAACATTTCTATTTTAAATCTGCTATATTTTGCATACAGTAAAAAATGTGCTCTCATCCTCCACTAAGTAAAACATTTGCACCCAGCAATAGTTTGTTTTTGCAGTCACAGAAACAAATGATCACTGTTCCAGGACTATCCTGTCATGAGGTAGCTGTCACACTTCTAAGCCAATTTTAACTGTCTTTTCACCTAGAGCACAAGTGAGGTGCTATGGAGGATGTAGACAAGTGTTTTTACAAAATTAAGGAAGCCTGAGAATATAGCCATTACTTCTATTCTCCTCCCCTTTTTTATCGCTTTAGGGGGTTTGTGGGTTTTTTTAATTTGTTTTGGGTTTTGCCTTTTTTTTTGTTTGGTTTGGTTTGGTTTCTACTGTGGCTTTATTTTTTTCTTCCTTTTTTTAAAAAAAATTATTATTATTTTTTTTTTATTATTTGGCCAGGTGACCTGGCAGATCCATTCTTTCTCCCCACAAAAAATTGGTTGCTGATTCTTTCCTAACACAACCAGACTGCAGACTAAAGTTTTGGAAGGAACAATCATAGCTGGATATCAAATGACAAAGAAGGGTATCATTAAGTGTGAATTTATCTTTTTTTAATATTTCCACTTCTCCTTTCTTATTTTTATACACCTTATTTTCTACTGCAATTTGATTAAATTATAAAGTCATCTATCAAGTCTCATAATTTTAATCCTTCAGTTCACCAATAGTAGGAAGGGTCTTATGATCTTTGCTTACTGAAGAGGCATTTATTTAAACAAAAAAACTTATTTTGAGAAAAGCTTTTGATGAATGGTCTTTAACTAGTAATTTTCAAAGCATATATAATGCTGATCAATTCTGAATTTCTTAGGCTGCATTTCTCACTGCTGTCTTGATGTTTTGTCATGCCACTACTAGTTTCCATTAATAATTTTTAAGTAGCCTTGAGGAAATTATTTTATCTCTTAATACAAAATTCTTTCTTATTTTCTTTTGTCTCTTAAGGTCTCTCAATACTGAATACCTTCAGAATTTTTGCACATTCATTTTTGGAGTCATGGACAGCTGAGAGCGGCAAATAGCAAGAGGCAAGGCCTTAATTTGTGTTTTATGTACCAAAATCTCACCTTAACTTATTTTAATTATTTAAAACTATTATGATGACAATACATATTCCCTAATAACATTTATGATATTGGGAAGAGAGTTATCCTTGGTGGCTAAAGGATTACTGGACCACCTGTTTCTCTGTGTCATAAAAATGTGTAGGAGAAAAAACAATCTAAAGATAGAGCCATACAACACACCAATTTTAACTGAATTAACCTCCTGAATTCTACAAGTTTCATTGGAGGCTGTTTAGAAAAAAAAAAAACAAACAAACACCATGCTTCAACTATTTGATTTCATTACTGGACAGTCTCAAATTTGTCATGTATTGCAGAAGATAGATCACAGTTGACAATGTTAGCTTTATAGACAGAATTGTACCCAGAACATAGTAGCATGATCCATTTTTAATATTTCCTGTGACTTAAAATTGCAGAATAATTAAGATGGGAAGGGACCTCAGGGGGTCTCTCGTCTAACCTGCTGCTCACAGCAATGTCCATATTGAATTTAGACCACATTGTTCAGGGCAACCCTGCAAGGATGGAGGTTGGACAGCCTATCTGGACCACCTGTTCCAATATGCAATTATCATCACAGCAAAAAATGTTTTCATTACTTCCAGATTTCTAACTGTTATGATATTTTCTATATTCTGATCACACACAGCCTGGAAAGGCTTCAGCTGTAAAGCAGGCATTTGCAATACTACGGTGTTTTGTGAATTCATTCTTCTCACATTGATTCACTTCAATAATACAAATCAGGTTTATTTACAGGTTTAGGCAATGTACAATATCGAATTAAAGAATAGCAGATTTTTTCATCAGCTATCCTGTAGATATGATTCCACAGTTCTATTAATTGTAATTTAATGTCATGAAAATGGCACCATAAGATACTATATTCCATGAAGGAGACTAATAGGAACTAGTCAGATTTTAAAAATGACAAGATAAATAAAGATCCTTAAGAAATTTTTATGATTTTTTTTTCCCTCCACAGATGCTGACACAATGCTTTAGGGAAAAACAAAACAAAACACAAAACAACCTGGGTTTATTTCCCGTAACTTTCTTGTTTTGACATTTTTCTATAACAGAAGAGCTCTGACTGAAACAGAATTTTCTTTGGCACCAGAAGTCATTGGCAGTATACAAAGAACAGTCTGAAGCAGAAGAGGTCAAAACGAAACAAAAAATCAAATGAAGGATATGAATCAACTGACTCAATCCAAAACTCTTCTTTTAACTTTTAATCTGTGGAATTGTATGAAATTTTAAATTTTTCTTGAGAATCAAGAAAGGATAAAATTGAAAGCCATTCATAGATAATTTTTTGCATCTTAAGGCCAATCAACAATAGGTAAGTTTTAAGACTGGAGTCTGTCTACTCATATTTTTTTTTTTTCTCTCATTTGTAACTCAGTTTCTTCCTACTAAGTCTCTGTTGGCAGCTGAAATAGTATGGACAATAGTACTGAAAGGACGCCTATAAAACATGGTATAGATGGAGCAGTACTTCTTACATGTTAACAAACAAGCATAGTTGAGTGCTAACACAGTATAGAATAGCTGCTGTAGTGGTTTGGCCAAGGCTGCATTCTACATGCTTATCATTCCCTATTGCACACATAATGTAAGAAGTCATACCATGCTTCACTGTCCCAGGGAGGTTTTACTTACGTGGCTGACTTGACTGTAGTATGTTTCATATTCATGAGTCACCTGAGTGATGATCTCCATGGTCAGGTCCACCCCTTGATCACAAGACCATTTTCATACTGCATCTTTCCCTAGATGTACTGGTGTTTCGTGGGCTCATTGAGCTACAAATAGCTCACCCTTACGCTCCCAGTCCAGGTCCACTTGAGCTACTTCAGTTTTGGCAGCCTGTTCATTGTTTTAGTGTTCTTCCACTGTGTGGCCTTTGAGCATGTGAGTATCTACATGATGTACCTTTAAAGCCGTGTTTGCTACCCAGACAGCAATGCCACAGTGTAGCAGCAGCCCAGATGTGTTTACCCCTGGGCTGCTAACTTGTCTTCCACTGCTGTAACCATCCCCATAGGGCATTAGTCACCATCCAGGAGTCAGTATAGAGATAGAGTACTGGCCACTTTTCTCATTCAGCGGTCTCTAAGGCTAGTTGGATGGCTTTCACTTTGCAAACTGACTTGACTCACATTCTCCTTCATTGGCCTCAACAACTTGTTCTGTGGGATGCCACACAGCAGCTTTCCACCTACAATAGTTACCTATCACACGACAGGATCCATCAGTAAACAAAGCATAATGCCTTTCATCTTCTGATAACTTGTTATACGGTGGTGCCTCCTGGGCATAAGCCACCTCCTCAGGCAATGCTCAAAAATCTCTGCCTTCCGGCCAGCTCAAGGTCTCTTCCAGGATTCCTGGGTGGTTGTATTTTCTCAGTAGAGCTCATTGCATGATCCACACCGCTCATTTACTCCATGTAGCGCCAGCTGCATGATGTGTAAAGATGTTTCGTTTGAACATTCAGTGTAGCATGGGCAATTATGGTGCCAAGAGGAGATGTGCTTCTGCACCAACAAATTCTAAGGTGGGTTGAACCCCCTCATATGCTGCTAGTATCTCTTTTTCAATTAGGGTGTAGTGGGCTTCTGATCCTTTACAGCTCCAAAGTCCTAATGGTTGATCTCAGGTTTCTCCTGATGCTTTTTGCCAGAGGCTCCAAGTGAGACCATGCTCCTCTGCTGCAATATAGAGTACATTTTGCGCAGCTGGTCATGTCCAGCCAGGCTCAAGACAAGAGCTACCACACCAGCTGTTTCCTGTTTGACATGCTCAAAGGCTTGCTTTTGCTCCAGGCCCCACTCAAAATAGTTCTTCTTTCAAGTTACTCAATAGAGAGGGCTCACAACCTGACTTTAACCCGGAATATGCATTCTCCAGAATCACACAAGGCCTAGCAAAGATTCTATTTACTTCCTGTTAGCTAGTGGAGTCACAATTGCTGTCCCACTGACTACATCCATAGGCAATGACGGCATCCATCCTGCCATTTTATTCCCAAGAACTTAAACTCCTGTGCAGGTCCCTTGTCTTTGCTTTTCTTTATGGCAAACCCAGCTTTCAGAGGAATTTGAATTATTCTTTTTCCTTTCTTAAATACTTCTTCTGCCTTGTTGCCCCACATGATGATGTCAGTGATGTATTGTAGATACTCAGGAGCATCACCCTTTTCCAGTGCAGTTTGGATTAGTCCATGACAAATAGTAGGGTGATGTTTCCACCCCTGGTGAGTCGATTCTGTGTGTATTAGACAACTGTCCACACGAAAGCAAACTCTGGCCTTCACTCTGCTGCCAAAGGGATTGAAAAAACACATTGGCAATGTCAGTTGTAGCCTACCACTTGGCTATCTTTGACTCAAGTTCATATTGGAGCTCTAACATGTCTGGTACAGCAGCACTTAGTGCTGGTGTCATTTCATTCAAGCCATGATAATCTATTGTTGACCACCTTCCATCAGACTTTTGCACAGGCCATATGGGACTATTAAAAGGTAAGTGAGCCTTGCTGGTGACTCCTTGTCTTTCCAGTTGATGAATAAGTTCACAGATAGGAGCCAGGGAGTCTTGGTTTGTGCGATATTGCTCCTGGTGCGCCACCCTGGTAGCCATTGGCACCTGTTGTTCTTCAGCTTGCAGCAGCCCCTCAACAAAGGGATCTTCTAAGAGGCTAGGCAGGGCATACAGCACTTTGATCTTTGTGTTCACAGTGGCTACACCAAATCCCCATCAGTACCCCTTTGGATCCTTGAAGTACCATCTCCTGGGGTAGTCTATACCAAGGGTACAAGAGGCCTCTGAGCTGGTCACAGTGAAGTGCTTTTTCCCCTTGCACCTGGTAAGATCACCTCAGCCTCCAATACAGAGAATTCTTGTCATCCCCTGTCACTCCAGAGATCCAGATGGGTTCTGTTCCACTGTACCCTGAAGGCACCAGCATATACTGTACACCACTGTCTACCAAAGCCAGTGATGCCAGGCCATCAAATCCACACAGTCCAGTATAGCTGGTTATTCCTTTCCTCCTCCTGGCCAAGGATAGGGACCCTCTGTTCCTGTTCCTGGTCGGAGTATTCGCTGTCTAAGCCTTGCAGTGCCAGACCAGAAGTCCTCTCACCAGGATCAAGTGAGGTGATTTCAGTTCTTCTGTACCTGGGAGAGTGTTGACTGCCTTCTTGTGTCTCCACAGCAACTATGCTGAGAGCCTTCTCAGATGACCCCTTCTTAACTGCTGTCTTCTCTCTCAGTTCACTTACAGAGGTCTCCAGCTTAAAGGTAGGTTCACCATCCCAGTTCCACATGTCTTCCCCTTGGTCATGCAGGAAGAGCCAGAGTACACCATGCATCATACATTTGGGTCTCTCTTTCCCTCTGGCTGGGACAGGAAAAGACTGATATCTTGGGGTGCCCCTCACAGCCAAGGCACTGGCCTATAGGAATGAGAGATGTTCTTCAAAGTTTTGGAGCCAAGAAGACACTTTCTCCACAGCTGGTATAGCTGTATCCAGGCAATACATTACTGCCAAGCTGGTAGAATATGTTGTTGGAGGCACCTTGAACCACCCTCCTCCATGTGGCCCATGTACACAGAACACCCTCTGGATCTCTGTAGACCTCATCATTGTCTAAATCATTCTAGATGACTTCTAGCACCACTAGTTCTCTCAGGTACCGGGTGCCTTCATCTGCTATAGTCCACTTTCCTGGAGAGTTCACAAGATCTTCCTTGAATAGGTATTGTGCCCTCACACTTGAGAGGAGCCATCCCCAGAGACTGCAGATAGCTGCCTGTTTTCTAATTCCTCTCTCAATTTCCCAGTTTCCAGCAAGGGATCCCAGCTGCTGGGCTTCTTTACCAGTTGCTGACTATTGACTCTGTTATCCCAGCATCAGAGCAGCCAGGCAGCAGGTAGAAGTCCAGTCACCTGGCTGGTGGCTGTAATCTTTGTGCATGTCTTGGACTTCTGATGAGAACAGGGACCAGGTAGTTTCTGTTTCCTGCATGAATTCTCTCATTTCTTCCTCCAATTTCTTTGTCAAAGGATTGGATTCTTGATCAAACCTCTCCTCTTCTTCCTCCTCCCTTGCTAAGTAGTAATATGTTCTCCTTGTCCATTTTTTCTTTTTCACTACTGAGGTAATTACTGTAGCTGTTGTTTGGGTACATGTCTCAACCATGGTGTCCTCAGAAACAGTTTGAGATCCTGCCTCAACCACAGTCCTCTGAGGTTACTGAACTGCAGCTTAATAGGCCCAGACCAGGCCCCAGTACAGTGCTAGAAACTGTTGGTTTTCACTGGGGTAGGCAAGGCACTCTTCTACCAGATGGCACATCAGTATGCCAGGGTTGCTTGCCTGTTCAGGTGTAAAGTCCCAGGCTATGAGAGGTGATAATCATCCTAGGAATCTGCCCAAATCCTTCCACACACCCTGACACCCAGGGACTGGCCACCTCAGAACGCATTTCAGTACCACCTCACCCAAAAGGTGTCTTCTCTTACACCGATGAGACCAGTTTCGACAAAACCCCTAATATGCCAACAGTATTAATTAGTGGTATTAAACAGCTCACATAAGGGTGAACAAGCATAACAAAACCATCCACATCAATCCCAGGTAGGGAGAAGGAGACATATTCCCTCATCTTCTCCACAAGATAGCTGCTCCATCACAGCAAGGCCATCAATGCCAAGGCAAAGCATATAGCCATTATTTGTATTAACATGTTCCCAAGCTCAGCAAAATAAAGAGATAAGCATGTCCTCTCCCAGTCTCTTGCCCACCCCCAGCATACTGGTTGGAGATACAGCCTCGATGCTGTGTGAGTACTGCTACACAGTAGCTGAAACATTGGTGTGTTATCAACACTTTTTTGCTACCAATGCAATACACAACATTATGAGGGTTCCTATGGGAAAAATTAAGTCCATCTCAGCCCGATCCAATACAATTGTTTTGGAAAATAAGTAGCAAGCTTACAGATAGGTTACAAAACCTGAGATATTAAAAATATAAAGTCAGATGAATGCAAACCTTGCTTCCAAGAAAAAGGCAATGAGGATGAATTCTATGTTCATAGGCTAATAGTCCTATTCATTCCAATGAATGAATAGAGAGAACCAATTCATTCCAAGCACCAAAGAAGTTAAGACTGTTCCAAGTCAAGCTAAATGAACTGACTCAGTTCTGGAATGATCAGGAGAGATAAAAATTTCCTTTAGAGCATAATTTAAGAAGTTTAATTTGTTTCTTCAGGTGGTTTCAGCATGCTAGATGTCCTGTTTTGTCCATCTGGTCAGTTTACAGGAAGTGCCTTTTCTCTATGATTTGAAGCCCATTCATGTCCATGCTCAGGAATCAGGACAGAAGAGAGATAGGACCACTTGAAATTATGATGTAAGCTGACACATATGTCTGAGGTATTAGGAGTGTGTTGATTACATCCAAATGGGCCTAAACTCCTTTGGAAAATGAGGCTGGAAATCTCATTTTGGCTTAGTTAATGGACCTATGGAGAATTCTTTCCACGTACAACCTCCTTGCAGTCACTTTCAGCTGAAGCTCCAAAATACGAAGAAAGCTGAAAGTGCAAATAAGCACAGCATATTCTTTGAAAATTTCCAAAGAAGAGGTAAAAATGGCTTGATGTTCTATGTTCATCTTTATATATTTTCTGTTTATTTATGGTCTAAAGTGAAGACCCAACATCTCTGATAATATAAAATTTCTAAAAAAATTTACTGCATACATAACATAACTTTATAAAAGTACAGATCAAAAGCATGGTGATCTCCTTCACGTATTAGAATGAAAGAAAGTAGTTTTGGTAAGAGCTGAACATTCTTAAAATTTATATTTATAAAATACTTCAGATTTTAGCTCATTGAGTCCATGTTTCTGAACAACCATATTTAACTATGTGCCTGTTGCTTTTCTGCATAGGCAGACATACAGTAGTTGTATGAAAAGCACTGATTCAAAGAATAGGTAGAGGCTTTCTTCAGATTAAGAAAAGCAAGCAATACAAAGGTTTTGGTACTAACAAAATATACAGATCTACAAAAAGACAGAAATAATGAATTAGGGTTTATGTACAAAAACCAGTCATGAAATGAAGTATTTAGTCAGTACTGAGGCGTCATAAGAGGCATTATGTCCTGGTTTCAGCTGGGATGGAGTTAACCTTCTTCGTAGTAGCTAGTACAGTGCTCTGTTTTGGCTCTGATGTGAGAGCAGTGTTGCTGGCACACTGAAGTTTTTAGTTGTTGCTGGTTGATATTTATACTAAGTCAAGGAATTTTTGGTTTCTTGGGCCCTGCCAGTGGGAGGGCTGGAGGGGCACAAGAGACTGGGAAGGGACACAGGACAGCCAGCCTGAACCAGCCAAAGAGGTATTCCATACTGTGGGACATTATGCTTGGTATATAAACTTGGAGGGTTAGCTGTGGGGGATCGTTGCTTGGGGACTGGCTGGGCATCGGTCAGCAGGTGGTGAGCAGTTGTACTGTGCATCACGTGTTTTCCTTTTCCCTTTTCCTTTGGATTTTACCCTTTTGCCCACCTTTCTATTGTAATTGTTATTATTGTTATTATTATTGTTGTTCTTGCCTCTGTATTCTGTTCAAATTATTAAATTGTTCTTATCTCAACCCTCAAATTTTACATTCCTTTCTGATTCTCCTCCCCACCCCTCTGGATGGGGGGTGGGTGGGTGGAGTGAGCAAGTGGCTGTGTGGTGCTTTGTTGCTGGCTGGGGTTAAACCATGACACATTACTATGCAAATAAAACCCACTGATGAGATTATTTATACACTAATCAAGCCTTCTAAAATGTTACCTGGATCATACACACAACAGATCAGTCATTCCTGTTTCGAGGAAGTCTAAAATCTGACTAGCTTTCATGTGCTAGAGCCTAAATCAATATTAGGCTCAAGTCCACAACTGGATGGGCACCTCACACTGCAGTACCTTGGAAAGACACTGAAAAGCTTGTAGTTTTATAGCCATTGCTTTGATGAGGTACCAAATGAATATCATATGAAAGAACTGAACCATTTCTGAAGTACTTGTTTCCTAAATGATCCCTGCCCTGTGGATTAAAGCAGTCAAGTTGTGCTATGCCACAAGCATGCCATGAACCTGACCATAATGAGGCACTTACATGTATTCATGTTCACACTCTCTAAAACCAGCCCTTTGTGTACCCTCTCCACAATACTTCCACTAGTTATCTTACACTTTGTAAGGAGAGACACACAAGAAAATCAATACCTTCTGCATGCCTGGGGGGTTGTGGAGTAGGCAGAAGTGTGAGGGGGCTGGTCCCACCAGCCAAGCCACAGCTCCCCACTGCCAGCTTCACATGAATGCATCAGAGCCCAAAGCCTTACCAATGGTGGCAAAGCAAAACAGCACTTGCAGGAGCACCAAACAAGTTGGCTGATGAAATGAAGCTCTACACTGTCCTTTTCCACTATTTATAACATGGCAAAGAACATTTTCTTATTCTCTGTTGCTTTTTCCACACACGTAAGGTGTGGGGTTGGATTTATTGCAAGGGTTAGTCTTCACTAGTCCACTGCTCACTGACATTGCCGTACATTGGCAATTTCAGCTACTACAGCCTGTGCCAGTCTATAATTCACCCTGGTTATTTCCATGTTTTCTATTTTAAATTCCTCCACAGGGAAAACCCACATTTATTTGCCTCTTGTATACAAACCACAGTAAGAAAATGTAAATGATGCTGAAATTCTGCTTGAAGCCAATTTCATCAGATAAACTCCTTGAAACCCAGCTACATTTTGGTTTTGTCTATCACACCAGCACATATATGAATATTCTGTTGTTGTAAATCCAGAGATAGTCTATTACATTAATTTATGCAGGAGGAAACAATATAATGTGAAATCCACACTAAAAAAGATAAGCAGTTTTCTCACATAACAGTTTGAAAGGAAAGGTAAATTATTTCTCTTAGTCCAAGGAATATTGGTAGAAAAGGACAACAAGTCTTGGGGTGCAAAAACTCTTTTACAGGTCTGAAACAGAAGGTGGGTAAAATATCCTGCTGTCATTTCAGACACAAGGAAGAGTCTCTATGCTCAGAAAATTGCCCTGTTTGTCTAACAGATGGACTCAGTTCTGTCTGCCAATCTTCTGCCTGTATGAGCCCAAAATATGCTGCTACTATCTCTTAACATAGACAGATTAAAACCCAAATCAAACCAAACAACCAAAGCCCAGCCCTCAGATATGATGGTGATAGAATCACGTAGAAATGTAAAAGGAAGCAGGTATCTCCTTACTGTAGGAATACCCATTAAAAGAAATATCTTTATACCTTGCTTTCAATACTCCTTAACACGTAAAGTCCCTGTTGCTTTTTTTTACAAGCATTTTCCATAAAACTTGTTTTAAAAATGCTGTGACAAGTGCTTCCTTAGCACTGCAAACATTTCAGGGTTCTTCTTTCTTTTAAAAAGGATGGAATTCAGAGTGTTCAACCAAGCTACATGCTCTATTTTTTTCTCTACATTTTCTGCTTTGTTGTTGCATTAAAAATTAATCATACTTCACATAATCGTCTTGAAATTAGATTTGGATTGCAGAGTTAATGCCATATGTGAATATGAGTATCTGTGAAGGAGCTAGAATAACCACTTATACGCAGTTAGTGATTTAGAGAAGTGATTCTTCTAGCTGTAATGCCAGGGGCTTGAAGGCTTGTTTTCAGCATTTAACTTTGTGTCTTAATCTAGCCAGAATAATCTCTCCTTGCCACTAGCTAAAAGATAAAGCATGTCAGATAACTAAAACAATAAAGAATCTTAAAGTTCTTATTAAAAGCATATTTTAAAATCAATCCATGAAAAACTATAAAATACCCTTTAAAAATGTAAGAAATAATTCCTTTTGACAGTTTGATAATAATTTGCTTTTTCAGTAGACTTTCAGATGGTCTGACAAATATGCCAAGTATTTCCTGTTCTCCTTTGATCTAAAATAATGGTTTTAGAAGGATGGATTAATATGAACCTTGGGCGTAAGGTTCTTGATTGCTGCCTCATCTTAAAGAACAGAATTTAAGTGCGTGAATGCATATAGACA
The DNA here is from genome assembly GCF_023638135.1 of Falco biarmicus. Classification (NCBI taxonomy): domain Eukaryota; kingdom Metazoa; phylum Chordata; class Aves; order Falconiformes; family Falconidae; genus Falco; species Falco biarmicus. The sequence continues at coordinate 18,968,996 of NC_079311.1, read as the reverse complement.
CAGTACACACAATGGCACAATTCCTCTATAGTTGTAAATGTATAAAGTGTCAAAAGGACATGGAAAAAATACATGGTGGTATAATAAGTAACCTGATTTTGTTTCTGTGGGTTTGGGATGGATGGACTGGCCCAGGCTGACAGAAAGTACTGAAAAAGCCCTCATCCCTTGCCTCTCATGATTTTGACATAAATTGCATATGTTATAAGAATGTTCTCAGTGGTTCTCAGATTATCCTCCTCTGCCTCCCTGATATAGCTCACCTATATCCATCAGGACAGCAGTGATTAGGTTTAGAGGACGTGGCCTAGAAGCTAAAAGCCCTTTCATAGAAGAATCGTGCTTTCAGAATTATAAAGAATAAACTCTGCTGTAGCATAAATCCTCTAATCTGATACCTCATCAACATATTTATAAAAACTACATACTGATGGTGTACATTTATTTGGATAGAAAATGGCACACAGTTGCATTCCCCATTGTTAAAGGTGTCTGTAGATGACCTAAAGATGTCTCCTACAATTTGCCAGAAAAGATACCAAGTGTTGCGTAAGTTAGAAAAGTATCTTTTCTTTGTTGTTTCCTAGCCTGGCGCATTTATAAAAGGCTGTAGTAATATGTAAAAGGAAAGAACAGAAGCATGACATAGTGTCATCAAGAAGCTGAAACAAGAGTTTTGAAACCTACCGCAGAAAGCGTAATATCTTGATTAATTGTTAAAGGCTGGCTTTGTCATGTTTTCAGTGTTGTTTTGGCATGATCCCCCTCAGTGTTGTAGCTGCATCCCTTATTTAAAGTCTTCTGCTATTTCACCACCCACTCACTCCCTTGGCACAGCTGGAAGTGGAAGGAGTAAATAAGGTTAAGGTGTTGTTGCACCAGATGGATCTTGCAACTATCTTGTTCAGATGGCTCGATTTATTTTCTGAGGGTCAACTGTATTTATTTCCTCAACTACCACCCTCATAAAGAAGTTAATAATAATCTATAGAGACCCCCCTCAGTGTGCACCACACCAGTGAAAGAAGACTCCTAGACCAAAGGATTCCGAAAGATCAACAATCCACGAGGAAGGAAGCAGTGGCAGTCCTTGCTGAGGCAGCCATTCAACTTCTGGGAGGTAACAGGACAGGACTTGGAGACAAGTTGTCCTGGTTTCGGCTGGGATAGAATTAATTTTCTCCTTAGTAACTGGTACAGTGCTGTGTTTTGGATTTGGTGTGAGAATAATGTTGATAACATACTGATGTTTTTAGATGTTGCTAGGTAATATTTATACTAAAGTCAAAGACTCTTCAGTTCCTCAGGCTCTGCTAGCGAGAAGGCAAGAAATTGGGAGGGGATGCAGCCAGGACAGCTGACCTGAACTAGCTAAAAAGATATTCCCTATCATAAAACGTTGTGCTCGATATATAAGCTGGGGGCAGTTGGCTGGGGCCTGCCAATTGCTGCTTGGGGACTCACTGGGCATCAGTCCAACCCAAAGCATTCTATGATTCTATGATAATCCTCCATTCCCCATTTCCCACTCCCAGTGGGTCTTTTGAGGTGGGTGGAGGAACTGGGTTTGGTGGAGGGAAGTTGAACCTGGGAAAGAGGGGGAGGCAAGGTGTTCTTCTAATGTCTTTACTTGTTTGTTTTCAGTTATCTGAATCCATTTTGATTGGAAATAAATGGAATCTAGTTTTCTCCAAGTTGGGTCTGTTTTACGCAAGACAGTAACTGGTAAGTGATCTCCCTGTCATTATTTCAACCAGCAAGCTTTCTCAGACTGTTTTCTCTCCCTGTCCTATTGACCAGAAGGAGTGAGTGATCAGCTGAGTGGGCAATTGTTTGTTAGCAGAGATTAACACATCTATACACACAAACAACTCATGAATACATATGCACTGGTATATCCTAATCACTAGAACAGAAACATGTTTGTTTTGTTTTAATGGTGAGAAGAAAATGGATCTTACTCTCTATCCATCAGGCTCTTCCGTGGCTATGATATCTTGGCATGCCAGGACTTTCTCACTAACTACAGATGTCACAAGCTCTCAGTACCATTAATTTGTCAAATTAATCACATTAAGATTTAGTTTTGACTTTATTATCCTTGTTGTCAGATTAATGTGATAGTAGAAATTTATCACTTTTACTGTCTTGAATAGCTGAATTAGGTTTTCAAAGGCTAAAAATAGGAAGCTACATGATGCTACACAATCCATGAGTAAGAAGTACCTTAGGGATAGGTTAATATTTAATATTGGTTTGAAGTTAATGTTTGGATTCTAATGATAGTTTGAATTAACGAAAACATGGGTTGAGCCAAGTACCAGCAGCTGCACAATCTTTCTTAGTAATCAAGCTAGTGAGAAAACAATTGAAAAAATATTTAAGTACTTCTTACACTGGAAATGGAGAGTGCTGCATAGGAGTGGTCTTAATTTTGGCTACTACGGTTCTGTGCTAGTTGGAAGTTAAGAACTGGTTAATTAAGGCCTTGTTATAGTCCTGGCTTCATCACAGTGGCAGTTCAAAAGAAGTAAATTATTTCAGGTGAGCATGCTGTGTACAGAAAAGGTAGCCTTGGTCATCTCTTCAGTGATTTCAAACTCTGTTTTATTTAGCAGAGTTTAGGGCTGTAATTGCTATAGCAATGTTGCCTTTCTTATGCAGAGGTGAGGCAGTCATAATATTCGAAGAATCTGCCCTCCCTGACTTAATGGATGAGAATGCAATGTTCCTATCTATGTCCTAGTGAGAGCTGAAATTATTAACACCAGATGAAGCAGTAGCACCAAAACAGTTATTCCACTCTATAACTCCCGATAGCCTAATGTCTTATTACATTTGCACAGCATCAAGCTAATATGGACTTTGTGTTCTAAGTTAAATTAAGCCTTTGTGCAATGGATGTACAGCAACTACAAGCTGCTGTTTGTGATCTGAGGATTGGAAAACAAGCTCTGCAGGCTTCTGGTAATTTCTGGTGCATTCCAATGTGTACTTAACACTAAGACACTATTACCGTCAATATAAAATTGTTCTACAAATTGTTTCTTGCTCATTCTGTTCATTTTTTACAGATATGCATGATGTAGGATTTGTTCACAATTTCATTAACAATACATGTAAAATAGATGTTAGACTGCCAATAAGGAAAGACTAACCAAAATGAAATCCTAAGAGAAGAACACTTGGTTTTCACTGTCTTATTTCACCAAAAATAAAACAACACCTGACACCCACGACTCCTCATTCCATTCCTGCTGGACAGTATCTGATGTATTATAAATGATCTATTCCTTTTTATTAATGAATACTGACAATTTCTTCAGACTTCTATGCCAACCACTGCTGCATGTTCAATTGATCAACCTGTCATTAAACTACCTCAAACCTGAAGTTCTGTTGAATAACTTTGCTAGACTTGAAAGGTTATCTGAAAGCAAAAACCATGAAGAATGAAATAAAAGCTCAGTGAATAAAATAAAATCCATGTGAAACAGCACTGTACTGCTTCAGCTTAAAAAAACCCATAGGACTTAAAATCCAACTGTCAAGCATGTTAGAGAAAAAATGACTCACCTAGAAAAGTAGGACTCAAGTGATGAAGATTCTGTATACATTATCACATGCACAATAACATAACTGGGGAAAGAACATGAGCAAATGATGTATTTATCAGTAAAGGACAAGTTTTAAAAAATAGCACAAGAAATTTTAGGGTTGATTATGAACTGTTCTTTCACCTATTTTCAGTCTTCTGTCTTAATTTTATTTTTTTCAAATTTATGCTTGCTATATAAAATAAGAAAAAAAATACTTAACCCCTTGATTAAATACTCTAATTGTTCTACTGCTACATAAGATCAAACAGTAAAGTGTGTACACAGTACTGACAAATCGTTATTTCAACTATGATGACAATACTGATAACGTTTTCATCTTAAGTGGAATGTGAAAGTGCAGTGCCAAACTTTTTTTGTTGTTGTTGGAGGTTCATGAGATTATGGTTTACACCAGTGATAACAACTGTGGTTTTAAGCAGATATTAAAATTAATGAGAATGGAAAAATGATTGAAGTTATTTCTTTGGAATAACCCAATTCTGCATCTGTGGAATAAAAATGTTGCTGATAGTAGATCTCTGCTGATGGTAGGGACAGGTCACATCAGATGGAGAAGCTACAATCAATCGTGGTTTGATAATTCTGTAGACATTGCAAGGGAATATTATCAACGTTACCTTGCTCTCCAAATACACTGGTGTGACAGCTAAGTCATCTAACTTCCATTATCATATTGAGTCTTCAGTGCAAATTCCTATGACCTCTTCCTGTATGACACAATCCCTCTCTTTGTGAGAATGAAAGACAGTAGTTATTCTGTGCTCACATGAGTGTTAAACTCTTGTGGAGCAACACTGACAGCAGTAGGCTTCATAGAACTGAATAGCATTTATATTGTGTTATGTGCAAGTGTGGGCATATATTGCTATAAATATGACTCTTTCACCATAAAATACAGTAAATGTCATAATTAGGCATATTAACTCAGTCCTCTAGGTCCGTGAAAATCACTGACCTCTCTGTTGGAAGTGCCACCAGGAATCTCCATCAGTGCTAGTTATGCAGTTGGTTTTTATGAAGTGGACAACTGTCCATTAAAAGTTAGACTAAAATAAAAAACATGTTTTGCTTTTGGTCATTAGTCACTGCTTGTTACCCTGCTTCAAGTTCAAATTAGTGATGAGCTCTCCAAAACCTTGCTCTCTTGCCACTCTAACGGCTAAATTTCATCTTGGCCTGAATACACGCAACTAGTGGAGGTGGCTGCATCTTGCTTCTGATCAAAACCTACTTGCATCCCACAATATCGACAGTAAGGATCAATTTTGCTTTGCTGCCAGTTAAAACCATTTAATTTTTCTTCCTTTGTTGTTAATAAGGCTGAAGTGACCTGTGTGGAAGGGGCTTTTATGGATACTTTTGCACATGTCACAGTTTTATAACACACTTCTTGCAGCGGTACCTCAGTTCCCGAGTACTGACCTATGCACCAAGGCTGAGTTGCATGTGAGCAAGACGGAAGATTTTATGGAAGATCTGAGCAAACACTTGCAAAAAACATGCAATATGAAATTGCAGTTCTGGAAAGTAAAAAGTAAAAAAAAAAAAATAAAAAAATCCTAAAAGTAATCGAAATAGAGCTATCGATTTAAGATTTTTTAGAAAAAAAGCTCTGTCTGCTGGACATGTTAGTTTATAATGATATTTTTAATGAAAACTGAAGTTTTTTTCACTGGCTTTCATTTTGCTTTTGTTTCAATGACATCAATTTCCGGAACCTTTTGTCCAATAACACTTGTGAAATAGCCGTTATATGCAGTCCTGTAATTTTTCATTCATCTTTAGGCATCATTTTGGCATATCTTTCTGGTCTCAGATGAGGCTATATTGCAGTCCTGAAGCAATTTATTGGCTGTGTAGTTAGTAATACTCCACCCACTTGCTGCTTCATGGTTCATATGATTCGTAGATTATTTTTTTTAAAAAATGAATAAACAACCATTAAAAGACATGACTCTCAGTGAGAAAGTCATGGCAGAGATATGTGAGAAAAGAAACTGAAATCTGTACTTGAATTTGCAGGACATTTTCACTGGAAGTTTCATTTGAGGTCTAGTTATAAATTGAGAATTTGTTTCTCTTAATGTTCTTGTCCATTTTTTCTATTAGTGAATGTTATTGTTCATGCATGTGTGTTCACAGAATCATAGAACAGTTTGGATTGGAATGGATCTTTAAAGATCATCTAGATCCAACCCTCCTTGTCATGGACAGGGATGCCTTCCACTAGACCAGGCTGCTCAAAGCCCCATCCATAATATATATATATAAAATATCCATAATATAATATATGTATATATAAATAAACAATCCCAAGTTTGGGTCATCCACAGATTCTCTGGGCAACCTATTCCAGTGTCTTACCACCCTCAGCCTGAAGAGTTTCCTCTTTATGTCTAATCTAAATCTACCCTCTGCCAGCTTGAAGCCATTAACCATTGTCCTTTCACTACCTGTGAAAAGTCCCTCTCCAGCTTTCTTGTAGGCCTCCTCCAGGTACTGGAAGGCTGCTATAAGTTATCACTGGAACCTTCTGTCCTCCAGGGTGAACAACCCAAGTCTCACAGTCTGTTTTCATAGGAGAGATGCTCCAGCCCCCCTGATCATCTTCATGGCCCTCCTCTGGACTCGCTCTGACACGTCCATGTCTTTCTTCTGCTAGGGGCCCCAGAGCTGACCACGGTACTCCCAGTGGTGTCTCATGAGAGTGGAGGGGGAGAAACACCACCTTGAATCTGCTGGTCATGCTTCTTTTGAAGCAGCCCAGGATATGATTCGCTTTCTGGGCTGCAAACGCACATTAATGGGCCATGCTGAGCTTCTTGTCCACCAACACCCCCGCGTCTTTCTCCTCAGGGCTGCTTTCAATCCATTCTCTGTCCAGCCTGTATTTGTGCTTGGGAATGCCCCAACCCATGTGCAGGGCCTTGTACTTAGCCTTGTTGAACTTCACGAGGTTCACATGATGGCCCACCCCAAACCTGTCAAGGTCCTTCTGGATGGCACTCCTTCCCTCCAGTGTGTACCCACACCCTGTAGCTTGGTGTCGTCAGCAAACTTGCTGAGGGTGCACTCAATCCTGCTGTCCATGTCACCAGGATAGATGTTAAACAGCTCTGATCCCAATGCCAACCCCTGAGAAATCTCACTTGTCACTGATCTCCACTCAGACATTGAGCTGTTGACCACAACTCTTTGAGTGCAACCATCCAGCCATTTCCTTATCCACTGAGTGGTGCACTCATTAAATCCTTGTCTCTCCAGTTCAGGAACAAGGAGATCATGCAGGACAGTGTTAAAAGCTTTGCAGAAGTCCAGGCAGATGATGTCAGTTGGTTTTCCCTCATCCATCAGTGCTGTAACCCCATGATAGAAGGCCATCAGGTTTGTCAGGCACAATTTGGCCTTAGTGAATCTGTGTTGCTGTCACCAATCACCTCCTTATATTCCACATGCATTAGCAGACTTTCCAGGACAATCTCCTTCGTGCTTTTTCCAGACAACTGAATGAGACTAACCGGTCTGTAGTTCCCTGGGGCCTTCCTTCTTTCCCTGTATTTAGAAAAACTGGGGTTATGTTTCCCCTTTTCCAGTCCATGGGAACTGCACTGGACTGTCACAACTTCTCTAAATAAAAGCATGGCCTACAGGCACGTAATGTAATAAAGGCATGAGACACAGGACTCAGCCTACAAAATGACTTCTTTATGTTAAAATACAATACATTTCCATGAATGATGTGAGGAGTCCCAGGTAATATGATGCATAGTTACTTTTGCTGCTCCTTTTTTTCTAGCTGAAAGGAGCAAACTCCTCTAGAGTGGGAGGCAGAAGAAGTGATATCATAGTGTTTTTCCAGACATAGCTCTGCTGATGCTGTAAGGCAGGACACTGAACTGGAAGGTCTTGAAGACTCATGTTAGATCCCACTTCTGGGTTTTATCTGCAGCCGGGAACATTAATTGGCATATTCTAATGCCTACCTTGTTAATGAAGTGCGTGCAGAAGTTCAGATGTGTACACAACAATGTCACTTGTGGATCTCAGCCAAACAGTTATGAATCAAAGCTTTTGAGTAATGTTAAACTTGTGGCCTTCAGAAGAACACTGTTTTGTAATTTACCAGCTGAGAGTACAATCATATGTTACTGTAACTGTGTCAGAAGAAAATAATGTGTGATTTCCTTTCTGGAAATGCCAATATGAACCAAAAAAATGCTCTAACCAATCCTTTAAACTTTATTAGGTGTGACTGAATTAAAGGAAATACTTTGGGTACTATCAGACTAGCTAAATAAAAAAATATTGGTGCTTCAAGGAAAAAATATTTCAACAAAATATATCTATTCAGTTCCTTTACAGGTGATGCTTGTATTTTCAAAGATCAGTCTTAGCATCTGAGAGCTAGCAGCTGAGAATAAATTGCATGTTTAAGATAAATTAAAGGGATGAGAGATTCCAGGAACTCTTGACAGAAGGAGACATCTGTAAAAAATGTTAGCACTTTGCATCAGTGTTTCTTATTTCTCTTTGATCTGCATTTTCCTTCAACAACTTATACTACAATAAAAAAAAAAGTTTTAAAAATTAAATGCTGATAATACATAATCAATATTAAATGTACAACCAGTGCAATGATGGAGCAAGTTCAGTACTAGCTAATTCTTTTAACAACCACACATATTTCAGAGACCTACACACATTTTACTGCACTATTTATTTTATTTTAACATTCTGAATAGAGAAAGGAGTCATGGATTAATTGGAAATATATGTGGGTTCTTGCTCCTGAGAAGCAGTCTGGCTTTACTCCAGCAAAGCTCTCAACTTCCAGCACTAGATGAGTCCTACAAGTTGAGAATAGAGGTCCTTGAAATGTCAGGGACTACAGATTTACAGGGCAGGATTTTGCAGGTGTGTAAACCCATGTAGCTTCACTGCCTTGGTGGAATGAGCCTGATTTATGGAAGCTGAGGATTTGTCTCAGTACAGCCTTTAACAGGAGATTTCCCAGATCTTTCCTATCAGAGCCAAGTAATCATTGCTCAGGAAAACAAGAGCTGCAAGAGGAAACTTCTTAAAGAGAGCACTGGAGCTAAAATGTAGTTTAACATCATGTAATAATCAGAGAGAAGGAGTTAATTTTAGCTGAGTTTGACATGTCCAAGAACTGTTTGTGGAATATGAGATTGCAGTAAATACTCCACCTTGCTAAGGACTGTTAGCAAGAGGTCAAATGAAAATCATGCTGCAGCTACAGAGCTTGTAATTTCATGATTCACATAAATATACTGAATATCTTCCTCCCAGGAACAACTGTTACAAACAACATGTTTCCCACAACACTGTTTATGAATCCATAGAGGAAAATGTCACAATAATTATACAATTCTAAATATGCATGGGGGTTTTTTTCCTCTTTTGTACATGCTTTTCCACTATTTTGTAACTAGAATGTATCCCAATTTTGGGGGGCATCTACCTGTGTTTTCATAAATAAAACAAGTGATTTAGAAAGATCACTAAATAAAATATTAATGCAGACACAGGGTTCTTTAGTAGGTACAAAGAACTTTTTTTTGGCAATTTGCTACTTATTTAAACAGTTCTTACAAGTGCATATACATGTATAAACATATATAAACATTCTCTGAAGATGTAATGTGATAATGTGCTTGACTAAAGCCATAGTCAGAGGCTACCAAGATGGCTCTTACAGAAAACAAGATCTCCACTGAAACAAGGTTGCAGAACCAAGCATCTTATTATTCCTAAGTGCTGGCATAAATAGTTTTGTGCAATATTTGAATAACATAGAAACCTATGAACTGCTGAAGCGTCCAAAATTGGTTAAATTGTTCGACTGACAGGTTAATTCAAATCATTTCAAAGTTGAGATGTCATGGGCAGCTTCAAACTGCATATAAACTTGGAAGAACAACAAAACCAATGTGTTAGAAGACAAGAAATTGAATGTATTTTCTTTAATGAAATGAGCAGAAGTTCTTTCAGTTTATTATCAGTAATGCTGGACATTAAAAAAACATTAAGGAAAACGTAAGAAGAAATGAAGAATATTATACTTTATTAGTTTTAAGTAAACATTTGGGAGAGTATGTCAATTTTTGGAGCAGTGCTGTGTAAGAGTGATGCTTACTCTCCACTAGGATTAGGCCCTGGAGGCAGTGTGTCAGACACAATTTTTGAATTAAAGTCCTCCTTCCTTGCCCATGGAAGTTCGTAATTTACTGGTCTTCTGTTCTAATAGTAAATAGCTGCCTTTCCTTCTCCAGGCAATCCTGTATGTTGTGGCCTGCGAACAGGCATAGAGTTACCACCTGCCCTGTTCTGCCTCTGCCTGCTTGGGCTGCATGATCCCTGGAAGAAAATGGAGCAAAAAAGCCCCATTCCCTTTCATGCTACCTTTATATGAAGACTTGTGAGCCAGAACAGAGATTTTAGCATATGTCAAGTCAAACTGTCCTTCACAGGTTTTAGCTTCTAGAAGCTTCTCATCACAGCTCCTATTTTCTGAAAAGATTGGTAACTTAGCAAGTGACATGGGTGAAAGAGACCCTGATGTGATCCCCTTGCTGATTTTGGGGCCAGGATTGAGACAATAAATGCTAATGATCTGCTTAAGAATAATTTACAAAATAGTCATCCTTTGCAGCTCCCAGTTACCACATTTTCTGTGCTGCTCTAAATGAAAACATAAACCAACTTTTGTTGAATGTGAAAAGGTTAGTTGACATGATGAGAAAATTCCCAGATTCTTGTCTTCTTGCCTATTACTTTACCCGATACAGTTATAAGTCATTTGATCTGATCATTAAATACAGCAAGTTGCTGTGATAACAGAGTTAAGAAATACTTCAGAGCATCCATAGATTAATTTCCATAAATAGGAAAGTGTCTATATCCCAGTATACTCCTCTTTAAGGACCACAAGACCAAAAAAAGCTTTTCAGCACTCTAAAGCCACTAAATCTTTTATGCAAAAAAACCCCAAAGCAGTAGAAGCCACTAAACCCATATATCATGGGGACAGAACAGGGAATATAAACGGCATTGCTAATATCTGAAGTCCCTCCAATAATAAGAGTAAATGATTTGTTTGGTTTGAATGCACAGAGGCAGTACTATTCAAAGAGACAGTTAAATTTAGCAGTTGCATGGTAAACCGATCATCAGCCTCATAATCACTCCAAAAGTACCGTAATATCTCTATATTCTTAATCCAGGCAGTTTTGGGATTTTTGTCGGGTTGTTTAGGTTTTGGCGCATTTTGGGTTTTTTTATCAGTCTGTTGGACTTTCAAAACTGGAAGCAATAGAATGATGGAGTTTGGCTTCATTGATCACAATCTGTATTCATTTTGCAAAATAAGCACAATTTCGAGAGACCTTATTTGAATGAATTATAAAGACCTAATTCACATCTCTTGGCATACTCTGAGCAATATTTAAAGCTTTATAGTCAAGTACACTCAAAAGCAGGAAAGCCAAATATCACCTTTTTTTTTCCTGATTAGACTTTGAAGCACAAAGAGAAATGCTTGCAATAGCCTATGCAAAACATCTCAAAAAGGCTTTTAAATACACGTGAAACATTGAACATCTTCAAGGGTAAGTGGTATTGGCAGCTGTTTCATTCAATGAAAGCTATGAACTGGGGGATTGAACATGGAGAGCATGAATTCAACGAAATTCAGTGTCTGTGATAAACACAAAATGTCAAGGGAGAGGGGGAGGATTTTTGTTTTGGAGCATTGAGCCCTGCACAACTCTGATTCAGCAGCATCATTACTCAATCTATTCCTCATGTGGGGAAAATATTTATTCTGGCAAGGTCCTCTCACAAGGGCTTACTGCAGAGGAAACAGTGCCTGGCAGAAAAGTATTTCTTACTGTTTTTCTCCATTCAAGCCAGTCTCATTTGTTGTCTTCCCTTGTTAGGCCACAAAACATTTAATAAATGTGTCAATTAATTGCTTAAATGTTCTAAAGAAAATGTTACCACAACTAATTCATTAAAAATGAGGCAGTCTCTTGTTATAGTATCAGTAAGTTTGATGAGTAATGAAAATAAATATTTAAACTTCACAGATCAAATTAAATTCTGCTTTTTCACATTTAATAGTTTTATCACACTGGGCTGAGAAATGTTTTTGTTGTAGTTTAACTAAAAGTACCTCTCTGATTATCTGTAATGAACCATTTGATATTAATTGGTTTTTAGAATTTTTTTAAAGATTTCATACCATAGTAAGGAAATAATTGTATTACTTTTTTTTTTTTTTTTCCTATAGAAGAACCCCCTAGTAAGAATACCAGGGAGAAAATGTTGATTTGGTCTTGTCCTCTGCAGGTCATTAAACCTTTATATTATTACTGTCTGAATAACAAAGGAAACCTGGTTTACAGGCCAGATGAAACAGGTTTCTGGGAAATAAAGACCTCTATGCAAATTAACGTAAAAAGCAGCTATGGACCTGTTGACACTGGAATAACAGAAGGAACATGCAAGCAACTTTATCCATGAGTATGCATTCATATACTGTTTCTTTCCTCTCCAGACATACTGCTGAATATAGAATAGGCAGAGATCTTCTAGTGTTTGCAAATACTATATATAATAACTGCAGTAGCTTCATGAATTATTAAGTTACTCACACTTGTCATCATTGTGACAGTGCATGTGCCACCTTTCCTCTCTTTCAGTACAGCCAAGTACATTTAGGACAAGGAAGGATAAGTGTGACTTCTATTTTTTGCTAGATTAAACTTCTCAGTGCTAACAGAAATCAGCATCTTCATGGGACTCTGTCAGACTGTATTCAAATCAATGGTCAATCTGTGCTGGCAGGGTCAGGCCCTTCCTGGGAGGACCACAATCTCAACTAGTTTAGTATACTGTTACTTTATATGTGCGACCTGATCAAGCACCACACAGGCTTGGAAATATCACAGATTCTGCAAGATACTGAGGATCAATGTTAAGTAGCCTTCTTCCAGTTAGCCAACTTAAAAAGGGATTTTGTTCAAATTAGAATGCAAGATCAGTTCTGTTCCATGTCACATAATATTGACATATTCAGTGCCATCTGAAGGCCCAAGCATGGCAGAAAGGCTGAGTATGACACCAAGGACCACCTGGCTTTAACTAGATGTGTAGGTGCTCTTGTTATGGGTAGTGATTTAAGGAAAAAGCACTACTCTGCTGTTGGAAAAAAATTACAGGTTTCTGACTTACAAGATTCTCAACATGAATTGCATACAAATTTGGCATTTGATTTTTAAAGCATATACATTTTTGAAAATAATCAATACATTGCCATCATCAGGCACCTATTCAGAAAGGAGGAAAAAACCTCTACAACTGGGAAAAGAAATATATAACTCTCTTCCTTCTGCAGTTATTAATTCAAGTGGCAGGTTACTGATCTCATAAACTTAATATTACAACCCAGGCAGAGAAATCAGTGGAGTTTTAAAAAACACCTCCCAGAGCATTTCAACACTTTCTCTAACCTGAAAGTTCTGAGTTTTTAAACTAAAATAATGTTATGGTTTCCTCCATAACATGCAAACTGCCTATACTTTCTGTTTAATCAAGATCTGGTGGCTTGTGAGCAACCGACCTTGTATGGCTGCACGACCTGAAAGTACAGAAACAGAAAGAATAAGCACATCTTAAGACCATAAGCAGAGAGGTCTAATTTCAAAAGGATTTTCTTGACTAGTAGACTTAATTGTCATCAAATCTGAGAAGAGCTGAGTAATCTATTTTCAGTAGTTATTATTTACTTAAGAGTACATAATTATTACTCTTTTTGTAATTTTTCAGTGACATTTGTGAGAATGCTGAGCTGTTTGAGAATAATAAGGAACTGACAACTGAACACATAATTTTTCCATCAACTGAATAGCTCAAAAATATCTGGTTTGAAACTTTAAATAAGAATGGGGTGTTTCAAATATTTGCCATCAACATTGTGTTGTTTTTACCCTCCAATTTCAGACTGAATTTATGTATCCCACTGCATGAGCCCAGATGGAGCTCTGGTTTAATCTCCATTGTGTGAACTAGAATGAAGCTGTTTTGTTTCTCCACTCATCGTTCAATTCTGGGGCATCAAATTAAAATTTTCTCACAAAAGTGAAAAAATGAGATTAGTTTTCTGAAACCACTATTTTTTTTTTTATTTTTCCAGATATGTTTGCTACGAAAAAATACAAAACTGTAATAGCAAGTAATTTGCCACACACAGAGACAAAACAGTTTCAGTGCTATCAATAGCAGAGACACACATACTTCAGTGCCAACAAAACAAAAATCAGAAAAGGGATATTGATTTTTTTGGATCTGGGCTGAGTAAGGACTCTGAGAAGGAAAAGTGTCTTGTCTTAAACTTTTAGTCCAGTCTTGTTTTGGTCAGATATTAAACCATTACTTGCATGTTGTGACTATTACACTGGTCTGTTGGTTTAGGTTTTTTTCTTTCAGGAAGTTGCAAGCACTGAAATTCTCAGCTCAGGAACAGAAAGTAACTTGTGCACATTGCTTGGTGGAGACCATCATAATTTACAGGAAGATCAAATATGAATAGAACTTGAAGATGTGTGAAAGGAAGGAAAGAAAGCTTATAACTAGCTACTTATACTGAAATAATTTTCTGAAGTCAAATTCCACCCCTCCTAGGCTCACCACTCTGCTTCATTTATTAATTACACTTACTAGCTTAAGTCAGCTGGAAAAATTAACAGCAAAACTAAAACATCTGCAGTACTTTTGGAAATGAAAATAAAAGATGGGGGAAAGGGGCAAAGATGAGAATAAGATGAAAAGGATTTGATTCTTCTGAATGCAGAGGGTTAGACTTTCATGCTGTGGAGGGAACTAATGGAGAGGCAAGATTCTTCTGGTTCCCAGTGATATATTTACTGCCTTCTTAAACACATATCTCACACCAGCTGCCTGTTTCTCATGAGTGTTAGGTTCTGTCAGAGTAAAACACATTTCCAGTGGTCCTTCTTAAGCCTCCCGATTATTTCCATGGCCAACCTCATCAAAGGATGAGGAAAATTAATGAAGAAAGGGGCAGCAGATAAGTCTACATGTAAGTGCATTAGCACATTTCATAGAATCCTATTTACAACATTTTGTATATTTCTATAGGGTAAAGACAGATTCAGTAGGGTAAGAAAATATAAAAAGTGTCTGTGAAGGCTCTGTTTCAAAAACAGGAAGTTGTCTCCAAGTTATTTTTAATTTCCTTTTAATAATCCAAGAAAAATGTTCCAAGACTATCTAAAAGCTGCTTTAGAAGATTGTTTTGTGTTTTCAGAAAATGGGAATTGTTTGATAATTCTGGGAAACATTTTGCCATGAGACTAACTGTTCAGCTCATCACAGATTTTTTTTTACTTCTACCACTCCTCAGAATATACTAAGAAAGAGTAGGCAAAATATTGCTAGGTGGGGGGTGGGTGTTATTATCCTTATGGGCTGCAAAAGTAAGAAGGTTGAAGCAATTACTGAAAAGTCAACTGCCTCTTTACATTTTTCACCTCCAGAACAAAAAGTCAAAGCACAGATTTTTTTTCAGCACTTTCCATTAACCAAAATAAAATTCAGTGAATCTCAGTTGCCGGTGTAGAACAAACTCTTTCAGCATAATGTCAATGATGGAAAGATAGAGCATTTAGACTTGCTGCCAAGTAATAAGTAATGCTCACTTTATGTTTTACACTATCATTTGAACTGATAAGGGAAAGGCAGATGTTCAAGGAGAATGATTCTTTGCCTTGGTGGAGTATTAAAAGGATGACCTGAGGCAGGTGAAGTGATATCTTACCTTTTCTGGAATTCTCTTTTTGAATAAAAAAAGAAATAGGAAGCATGAAAAATTATTTTCTATTTAAGGACCCATGTGTTCCAAGCAATGAAAGCAGAAATGATGTGATGTTTACAGTCTTGGCTGTACAATAATGTTTGCATGTGAAATGTTATCCGCTTTCTGCTTAGCAAAGTCAAGCCAGATCTGTGGCATGTGAGCTGGGATCCAGGTCTGCTAAAGCCTCTGGGAATCCTTCCAGTGATGTCAGCAAGCTCCAGATTAGGGCTGCAGGACTGGAAAGAAGCACAGAATGTAGGTCTTTCCCTTCACTAAAAAGTAAAACATTTAAATTCTGTAACAAACGCTGCTTTTAAGATCTCATAAACCTCATCAAATGACAAACAGTAATCCAGCAAATTTTACTTGCTCTTATTTTACCATTTGATGCCTTATGTTGTAAATAATATGAACTAATCAGATTCCACCCATGACTCCAAAAAAGGGAGGCAGGAAAGCAAATTTTCTTATTTACTCTACCACACGGGTGATCAGTTAGAAGCAGTAGAGAGAGATGGAGAATGAAAAAAGTGTTTCCAGATGCAGCATGGGCAACTCAGATGGGACACTATGGATTTAACATCCTTTAGTTGGGATTTACGAGAATCAAGGCAAATGTGGCATTGTTTTACCTTGCTAAGTTCTGTATAATTTACTAGATTGTGAAGTATATTTTTTTTTCATGTGTGTGACAATGCCAAATGCTTTGCAGATGCTAAGATTGTAGCTACACTGAAGCAATGGGAAAGAATATTTATTGGCAGAAGCTGAAGAAAATATAGAAAGAATTTTTATGTCTGTCTCCTTTCAAAGTTAAAATAAATCCAAGTAAGGGTCTCCAATGAGGACATTAATTTCTGTTGTAAGAGATAAATATTTCACTACATTGTTTTCCTCTGGAAACGATCAGTTATAAGAAACTGTGGAAGACAGGGTGAAATGGTTCCTGTTTCTCAGTTTTACTGCTCCTTCTGTTCCCTTCAGAATGTGAGAAAACGCAAAGCTACTCCACTCAGGTTTGTTCCCTGCAGCTGTAACTGGCTTTCAAATTAGCTTAACCTTGTGTTTTGGCTCAGTATGTATGAAGGAGCTGGTAAGTGTTCTTACCCTTTCAATCAGCTGTCCTGGCAGAACAAGTCACAGGAAGGGGAGGGATTTCTGTTTCAGGTGGGCAGGAGGGACAGAAAGGCCAGAACTGAAAAGTAGGATGATGCTAGCAGACATTAACTTCAAAAGCACCTCACTGCCGGGAGAAGAGAGAAAAAAAAAAAAAGAAAAAAGAATGCCGTAGCGTAATTCTTTTTACTTAGAAGCAAACACACCATAAAATGAAGGTTCTAGAGCTGTCTTTATATGTAGAGACAGAATCAAACTGGAGTGCTGAAAGCTAACATACATGAAATCAAAAGTTTACCTTGACACAAGCCTAATTTCTTTGAATGGGTTTACATGGATATAGGTCTTGGGTGTATGGGAAGTTCTGACTTCTCTTCAGCCATATCAGTTATACAGTGACTAAGTTAAATGTAAATTTGGCTGTTGTATTTTGTTTGTTTTGTCAGCCTTGGTTGTGTAACATAAAAAAAGCAATGACAGCATCTATGCCAGTCAGTTCTATATATTTTCTCCACAGAGCTGAAGTAAGTGAATGAAGTTATGCAGTTTTGAAAGGGTGGGTGGAAGATTTCTCTTTCAATTTGTGTTTGGAGGCAGGGAAGGAGGGAGGGTGAAAACTTGCCTTAGCTGAATTTACTAAAAAGGAGATATATGGGAGAGCTTCGAGATTTTGCAAGAGAATGGTAGAGGACACTGCTAGCAAAAGGAAAGAAATGACAGCTGCTTACCCTGATTCTGCTTTCAATTCAGATAAAAATGGAAAAAAGACAGTATAAGGAGACAAATGTTTTATTTCATGTCCAGGAAAAAAAGATTAAACTTATACAGTCATCTGACATTTTCTTTTGAAATTACTTTAATCATCATGAGAGGAAAAACTGACTAAGAAAAGAAGTCAATAAAGAAAGATAAATAGATACATTTTGCACACTTGGATTTTAAAAATATGTTGTTATGTCTTGCTTCCACTTATTCTATGGGAAAAAGAAAAAAAATAATTTTTAGAGCAAAATAGGGAGATGAAAATAAGGATCAAAAGGTGGATATTAGTGAAGAAAATATAGTTGACATATTTTGATGATAAGTGATCACCCAAGACTGCTAAATAAGTTCCCTTTTAAGGTGTTCTAGCATCTCTCACATGTTGTTGCAGTTTAAACTACGGCAGTCAGGCTTCCTTCTCTTTATCCCCAGCAGCTCACCTCTCTTGGTGTCTGATCTGGATCGCAGGCTATTCCTGCCTGCCTCAACATGATCTGGATCACAGGCTATCCCCCCTGTCTCCACTATGTTGGGCAAAACCATCACCACTCAAAACTTCAAATGTCCCCCCGTACAGCCATCACTGCTGTCGCAGCTAATTACATTCAGTCTCATAATCTCAAGGTCCTGAGTTTGAGCCTCACATGGGGCACCAATTGTCACAGCACTATCAAAACTAGCTGGCTGCAACAAGGCTTTTACCATCAACACGTCACTTTAAACTCTTGAAAAATAACTTGCTCTGCCAACACAGAATCACAGAATTATTAAGACTAGAAAAGACCTCTTGAGATCTTCTAGTCCAACCATTCCCTGCTCAAGCAAAGTCAGTGACAGTATGTTGTACAGGACTGTGTCCAGCTGGAGTTTGAGTATCTCCAAGGATGGACACTCCACAACCTCTCTAGGCAACCTGTGCATGTGTTGGGCCACACACCAGTAAATAAATGGAAAAAAAAAAACCAAAAACAAACAAACCAAAAAATCTTGTGTTCAGATGGATTTTGTTTTAATTGTGACCTGTCAGGGGCCACTGCTGAGAAGAGCCTACCCCCCTTTTCTTCATTCCTTCCCAGCAGGTATTTACACACGTGAATGTGAACCTCCTCTTCTCTGGGAGGAAGAGTCCCAGCTTTTTTGGCCTCTCCCTATGGGAAAGATGCTCCAATCCCTTAATCATCTTCGTGGCCCTGCATGAGGTGTTATCGAGTAAGTCCATGTCTGTCTTGTACTGGGGAGCCCAGAACTGGACCCAGCACTTCAGATGCTGCACAGAGAGGACAGATCATCTCCCTGGACCTGCTGGCAATGCTCTGCCCCATGCAGCCCAGGAGACTGTTGGCTTTCTTTACTGTGAGGGAGCATTGCTGTCTCATGGTCATCCTGTGGCCCACTGGGATCCCAGGTCTTTCTCTGCAGCTTTGCTTCCTAGCCTGTGAGCCCCATGATATTAATACTGTATTGTGGAGTTCAGCTTCAAACTCAGAAGGAAAAGTGGTCTCAGAGGCAGGAGACTGCATCACTTCTGTCTTGTAAAATTAAATTAATAATGAGATTTAAGGCTTGATTTTTAAGGAGAACATTGTTAGAAAACACTAATTGAAGTTTCCACAGGATTTTGGTTTTGACTTTTTAATATGAAGTTCTTTCTTGTGCATTGAACCAGCTTGTCAAGTTTGTACCTTGGAAGGTCATATTAATGCAATGTTACCTTTTCTCTGACAGGAGGTACTAAGTGCATCCTGTTTACTCAAAAGAGGCACCTGAGAAGCTGGGACAGAAATCTATTGCCACATTTCACAATTAACTGAAGTTATGTCTCTTCACAAACTTATTTTTGTTCATGGAAACAGTGTGAACAAAGCTAACACTTCAAAATCAAATTTCACCACACTGCCGAGCCTATTTTTCTAAACTTCTGGGGACAGAAGAACTGATGGAATTTCAGCCATTTGTAATAAAAAACTGTGGAAGAACTGGAAAGGAAATTTTCATCCTTACAAATCTAAAGATGGGCTCTTACCTTTCTGTAAAATCTTCACTTGAACAGTATGCATAGTGTCACCTTGGCAAGAATCCAAATCTCAGCTTTTTGCTTTCTTTCTCTAACGTATCCTTGACTGTATTTATGACATCAGATTGCTTCCTACATTGAAAGAGTAAACGGACACTAAAGACCAACAACAGCCCAGAAGGGTTGAGCTAAATAAAAAAATCATATGGTTATGTTCCTGCAGTGGTAAAAAAGTGCAGTAAAACAACAGTAATGTCATTGCATAACATTTACCTCATTGTCATAATTTATATTCTTTTCCTGTTCCTAGAATTTTATACTGAGCTAAAACCAACTGTGGCTAAATATTTTTAAAGAAAAACAAAACCAAACCCACAAACCACTAAGCAGGACAAATTTTTAGTCCAATAATCTTGATTTAGCTCCTGTCTCAATAAAGGGGGTTATTTCTAAAGTATGAATAAGTTGAACAGGAACCAAAAATGTTCTGTTTCTTAATTTTTTTTAATCTTTATCTCTTAGGTTACACACTTTCTATAAGCTTTCTATAAGCACCACAATTTCTCAAACTAAGAAGCCCCAGCCCTACTCCATACTCATACTCAGCCACATATTTCTTTCTTCTTTGGCTGTATGTGATCCCAGCAAGCTCTTTCACTTTAATCTGGTTGTATCAGAATCAGAATCTATGTTTTACTGTGTCTGTCAAAACTATTTTACTGTTTGTCATTCAGTGCATGCATAAAAATTTTTCTTTAACAAAGGGTTCTCCACAGATTTCAAGTAGACTGGCTGAATAACACAAGAAGAAAGAGAAAGTCTAGAGATCTGAGTCTGAAACTGGAGCATGAAGATAAACTTTTCGAGCTCCAGAAAGGCTGGAAGTAACTAGAAAAGCAATAGAAATCGTGGGGATGTTGGACTCACACATGAATTACGACAGCAATGATGATAAACGAGCACACTGAAATGCATGATGCACTAATTCACTAGGCCTTCCACAGAACTTCTGAATGGAAATAGCACGTGTTGCCTGCTTTCTATCAACATACAGAGCTAAGATCAGTGAAAATCCCAAGACAGCTTCCTGACTTCCAAATGGAAAAAACCTCTCAATTCCAACTGCCTTATTCCTCAAAAAATGTTTTAATTTTGTAGTTTGCAGTAAAATTTTAGATTAAAAGTGATTAAGTAAGGTGTAAAAGATGGAAGTGAAAGAACGGACCCTCCTGTTGGCTCCATTACAAATCTCCCATCTAAGCTCTGTTTCTCAAGTCTCCGTGTACAAAACAGATGATGCTTCCCTGCTTGAGTAGAGTGATTTTCAAGTATGAACTTCTATAAAAAATAGTTTGAAGCCTTCTAGGCAAAGACACGAAAGCACAATGTATTTTTTATTCTTATGACAAAGCAAACTGGCACCTTCTGTGTCCTTCCAGCACAGCTTCAGATAGGACTGGGAATTGAAGGCATTTCGAGAAATAACTTTGATTTTTCTTTCTGGGTTTATAGAATAGAGGGATTTTTGCACTTAATATGTATTATTTCTTCAGAATCACCCTTATCAGAGCCATCACCTGCCACTGCCTGATTGACTGACATTTCCTATCCATTTCCAGGTCAGATACTCAAGTGATCTAAATCTTTTGGAGCAAACTAAACAATATTACTTTTTTTTTTTTTTTAAGATATGCTTAAAAACAGTCCTATTTGTTCACTTGTATAGTGTGCAGCATTACTACTTGTATGGAAAAAGGGACCTTTATGGAAATTAAATTACACAGTTCATAGAATGAATGACCCTTCAGGTTAGTTAGATGCAGTAACTTTCAGTGTCAGGTATTAATAACCACTTTCTTATACATCAGCTTGTGACAGCTGCAACTGAAGATTTAAAGCATCAGAGCTTTCTCACAGAGATTGTGCCCTAAGCAGGGCTGAGCTATCAGGCTGACAGACAGGAATTTTACTCTTTTCAGGGGAAAAAATAAATAAAATTGCAAGCCCCTCTACTCAGTCTCTTGCTCTAGTCTTTCCTGCTGTTTTTCTGAAGCTTTGCTGCTAGTAGAATGGTTTGTAGAAATGAAAGGACATTAGAGTCAGAGGGGCCCAAAAACTGACATCAAGGAAAACTATCTTGTAGTTAAGAAAACCTGGGTGAGATCAGTGACTCATTGCCACTGAAGTAACACAAAAGTTGCAAGATGTATAATTTACATATATAATCTGATAAAACATGTAGAGATTCTTTTATTTTCCTCAAAACATTTGCATAGTTTGATGTAATCAACAAGTTTTTGCTATAGAACTATCATAGAGTCAAATAATGTATGTTGTTTTCATATAATAGGTCTACAGTAAAAACTTGTTGATTCACCTTTTTCAGGACAAATAAAATACAATATAGTTAAAATATAGTATATTTTAATTCAAGCTGGGTAGTAATAAAGCTTTATAAAATAACTAGATTTGATTGCTGTTGTTTGATGTCAGAAATATAAATGTTAAAAAATATTCAGTCTGGGATTTCTTCTTCAACAATAACTGTATTTCTACTAAAATATTTTGACTATGTAGTAAACTAAGGGTTTAATTCATCACTTTAATCATAGGAAGTTCCTGTTCTAGCTTCACGTAAAGTCAGAGCATAAATGTTGCAGGAGAACATCATGTCAGCTCAGACTTATTAACTGGTGTAGTTCTATGTAAAAATAAACAAGCAATGTTCATCAGGTCCAACAGAGAGAGAAAGCTATTGGTGGAGGGCTCACTTCATATATCTTCTTCTAACAGGAAAGTAGACTATTGAAGCTATATCGGCTACATTTTATGTGAATGAACCAGTTCCTGAACTGTCATTTATTCTTTGTCTTGATCTTTTCCTTCTTTATCTCTTTGTATTTTGCAAATAAATTTTTTGAAACCTCTGTTTTCTCTGAAACAGGCCACTTGTTCACCAGGCACTAAGTATCCTAAGCATATATTAACTTTAATGAGCAATAAAGCAGTAAAAACCCCTCAATCTTGTAAATATAGCAGAAAATAACCAATGAAGAAGACATGTTCTATATAGGAACCTTGGTATGCAAATTAGCAAAATGCACAAAAGGCTTCAGAAAACATAACAGAATGGTACTGGAGCTAAATAATTTCAATGTGACTGAAAGGAAAAAAATATTTAATTAATATAAGCTCAGCAGAAGGAATGAAGGAAAGCATTCAGGGGAATTTCAATTATTTAAATTGTTGATAATTGCAATGTTTCCATGCTGCCTCTTCCAAGGGAAATGATCTTCACCTCCATTTCTCAAATTGCCAGCCTGTTCTAATATCCTTTTTCTGTCCTTCCTTAAAAAATGAGCTGTTCAGCTGAAAAAAGAAAGAATGCTTATATGTTCAAGCAGTGCATCCAAACATGTATGTGTGAATACCTAACAGTGCAGTTTTTCCTTCAGAATGGCCCTTTGTTCCCTGTCCCATTCATTAGACAAACTTTGTTTAAAAATGTAGATAAGCAAACTGAATGTCCAGTGTAACCTGTAAAATCAGCAGTTAATCATACTGTAAAATGAATGTTCTGAATTTGATTTCTGACCAGAGAACAAAAGTAGCAAATGTCTTCCCAGACATTATACTTTCTTCTTCTATGACTGCATTAAAGTCAGCCCTTCAGATAAAATAAACACAGTAGCTGTAGCAAAGTTGATGAATTTACAGCCATTAAGGAAATAGTTCATTGTATTAAACTAACAGTCAGTTTTGACAGAAAAATTAACCTTTTCATCTATAGTGTCCAATTAGATTCAGTCTGAGACATAGCAGACCCTTGTATGATTTCTCTTGCTGCGTGGCCAAGCATGAGCAGTAACAGTCTATAAACCAAATTTGAGGGCAATTAGATACAGAATGCCACTTTGTGTGTAATCAGAATGTATTTTTGTCCTCAGAGTTTGCATTACCACAGCTTTGTAGGACATCACTGTGCAACAGATCTTTCTTTTTCCGTTCTTCTATAAGACTTTAAATGACAGCCTTTTTGCTTGGTAGATACTTTCTTCTGAAGCCAGTCCATGTTTGTAATGTGTGTGATTCCCAGTTACAACACAAAGCGTACACGCTTCCCCTAGTAGATGCCTCTTCAGACAAAACTTCTGTCAGTAGAACCACATAACCATAGGATATCTCAGGCTGGAAAGGGCCCTTAAGTATCCTTGAGACCAACTCCCTGCTCTCTGCAGGACTACCTAAAACTGAACCGTATCACTGTGACTGTCATACAGACACTCCTTGAACTCTGACAGGCTTGGTGCTGTGACCACTTCCTTGGGAACCCTGCTCCAGTGAATGACCACCCTGTCCATGAAGAACCCTTTCCTAATGTCCAGTCTGAACTTGCCCTAACACGACTTCATGCCCTTTCCTCGTGTTCCATCACTGGTCACCAGAGAGAGAAGATCAGCACCTCCCCTCTGCTGCACCCCTTGAGGAAGCTGTAGGCTGCAATAAGGTCGCCCATCAACCTTCTCTTCTCCACTGATCTGTTGACCAGCGACTTCATGCATTCCTCCTGTCTTGCCTTCAAGGCCTTTCATCACACTGGCCACCTTCCTCTGGGCATTTTCTTAGTTTGATGCACTTCTTGGGTTAGGTGCCCAGAACAACACACAGAACTCAAGGTAGGGCTGCACCAGTGCATTGTAGTATAGAGGGGAATAATCACACTAAAGGTGCATTTCCCCCCTTGCCAGTAAAAAGTCGTGAAAGTTGAATGAAACCACTAGAGGAATAAAGCACAGATGGCAGTAGGCTGCCATTAGCTGTCCTCTTCCCTCCAAAAGCCGTGCTGGTGGTACTGTTTACTCTCCTCCATCTTCCTGTTCAAACAGGATCTAGGGACAGGTCAGATTTTCCTGGAGGAGAACTGAGAGGCATGTGAGGAGAGCTGGGACAGAGGTGAAACAAGGAGGGTAAGTGTCACCTCCCATGAGCTGCTTGCAGAGCCAGGCTGCTCAGCCTCACTGCCCTCCATTAAGTTGGTGTCTGCATGGCAGAGCACCCACTGGGTGCCCCAGCTGGTACAGTGTCTCGTTTGGGTTTTTTTAAAAAGAAATCAAGGGATGCAGGGACTGCATGTAGTCACCCTGGTCTAAAGAGGAGGATCTGAATCCAAGCAGGAAGAACAGCTTAGAGGCTTAGGACCTTTGTGGAAATGCATGGCAGACTGTTACACACACCTTAAGTTCAGATCCAGTCTAAGTATACTGTTTTTCTACTCATGGTTCAATTAATTATCCTAATTATTATTGCCAATTCATATGCCCACTGATGGAAACTTCATTATAATTTTCTATTTGGAAATCTTGATAAAGAAGTTGAGAGCCAGGGATGTATAGATCTACTGGTGTCATGTGTTATGCTTTTATTTTTCAACATAAATGCATCTAGTACCTAAAAATAATAAATGAAAAATCATGTTCCTATCTCAGCCTGTAAGTATAATTGATGTGAACAGTACATATTAATTAGCAGGAAAATTGTCCATCTTCATTCAAAACAGATTAAAATTATTTATTTGGGCTGAATTGTACCCACTCTGCTGTGAACAGCTCACTGCCATAGATAAGACTGTCATAGGTATTGAACAATATTTTATTCTTTATATTTATAGTTGCTCTGCTAGCCATTACTTAATCCATTTACAATGGGAAAAATGGTCAATTCTAAGTTCCAAAAATTCTTTATTAGAATACTTATTATGGACTCAAGCCATTCTGTGTATATACAGGCACAGGCACAACTTTGGGGGGAAATGTTAGTACTTCCAAGAAAGCAGTCCTCAACTCCTGAATGTGGCTTGCTCTATGTATTGAAGAAATGTTATACTTACTGCAATGTGAGCATACTAAAAGGTGAACACTGTTTCCATTGTCTTTATACTTTTTCTCCACGTTATTTTTCTTCTAAACATTTTCTGAAAAGCATTTTTTATCCTGATTAGTAATAAACTATAGCATGTTAGAATACATGTTTTTTCACTACAGTATATTTCTTGCAATATACAAGAATGTATATAAATGTATATAAATTAATATATATAAAAGAATGTTTATTTTTTGTTCAGGTAAGGCAGGAATGTCATTGCATCTTTTCATTTGCAAACCAGACTGTGATTTATGCCAACAATCAAGAAAGCATTTAAGTCTGTGTGCAACTCCAAGCACATGTATGGAACACACTAAGTTACTGTTTTCCAATTCACATTCACTTAGAGTAAGCTTGTTTGTATGCCTTAAGGCATATCTTCCCTTGCCAGAGCCCGCACTCACACAAATTGGAGCCTGACCCCTTTCTTCCTTACTGATGGTTTCCCGCCCACATTGTAGATATTGTGCTCCTCGGATTTTTCTGTAAAGCTCCATATTGTATGCCAAGGCCCTAGACACTGCATGGGAAAAGTTAGGAGCTTCAGACATACCAGGGAAAACCTCTACACAGCAAGCAGAGAAACAGCATAGGGAGAGGTCAGCAATAGGAAATGCAGAAGATGCAATCCAGTGCTGCTGCTTCATGCACAGATTTCCTGCCCAGCATGCTGCTTTCCTGCAGTTCCTCCATACAGCAGATAAAGACTTTGGCTACCCCAAGCGCAGGGCCCAGGTTCAGGGTGCAGCTCAGGTCTCAGCCAGGATGCTGAGTCTGAATCTTAACATGGGGAGAAGGTGTAACAACTTCTCTGCTTTTAAGATATACTGTCCTACCTCTTAGCTACAACATTTCCAGAACACACAGCCCTACTGTGCCAAGGCATATTTTCCTTAAACATTAACATTCTCCTCTGCAAAAGGAGTGTGTTCAAATCAAACTGGCTTCTTAGTTTATCATTTTTGCACTTGTCCACATCTGTGCACTAGATAAATCAGTTGCATGCAAATACGTCTCAGGCAAGACTGGGTCTGTAATTGTTGAGGCCAGAGAAAAAGCAGGATGCCAAGAAGAGAAAATAATAACGCCTAAGGAACTTTAATTTTCAATGAGCAAACGTTTTCAGGATAGCCTAGGCAGCAATGGGGATGCAGGTCCCCCTAAAAAGTTTTTTGATACTGAGCACAGATGCTTAAAATCAGCTTCAGTGTTTTATGAAATAAAAACAGATAACAGATTAAGATAGTAGCAAGTCAATTATATAGCTTTTTTTTTTTTTTTTCAGGAGTCCCTCCACACATATATATCTAGCTCATGAAGCTGTGGAGATAGCAAGCTGTCTGAAGCCTCTGAAAGATTCTCCATGCAGAAGAGGCTGACAAGGAGCAGAACAATGTACTGGTTACAGGCAAACACTGGTAAAGTGATTTCACAGCATTTGCAGCAACCATGCACATGAAGGGTTAAGATAAGGCTAAAGAGTGTCCTGAATTTCTTCTTTTCTTCCTTAACTAGTCAATAGGTTCTTTCCTGTACATTAATCTTTCTGTCTTACTGTTGGTTATCATGATCAACAAACCAAAGTGTAAAGATATATTCAGGCTTCTCACAGAAATGTTACTATCCTGTTCAGAAATGTTATTTATAGCATAAACTTTCCTTTTACTATATCTATAGGTTAACTATACTGGTATTTTACAACAAGAGCATGTTAAAATTGTGAAACTCTCAACTGGGAGCTGAACTTTGTAGCACATATTAATGTATCTCACTATAAAGAGTCATTCAGTTGTTACTGTGCCAGCCAGCAGAAACTCAGAAATCCTGTCATGGCAATTTTCAGCTATTCATCAACACAGTAATGCACACCCACACTTGGCATGGAAAATGCGGTGTGAAACAACAGCAGATGATGGATTATGATGATGGTAAATAACAATGATAATGGCTATTGATTTTTTTTGGAGGGACCCTTCACTGCATATTGTATGTGTAAACAGTGACACAAACAGCTGGTGTTACTAGATATGGTGAATTCACATAAGGAAACTGGACATTTGCAAATCTCGCCATTCATGGAGGTCGGAAAAGTCAACTCTGTTTCTCATATGAATAAAGATTAATATAACCTGTATTGCTTTTCTTTGCTCTTTTTTTTTTGTTGTTGTTGTTTGTTTGAACCTGTATTAGTGCTGTGAAATAATATTTAGTAATAAACTGGCAGATGTGATATCAGTCATCAGAAGGTTGTAACCATTATTTAAGTATTAGACAGTATGAAGCTAGGTGGCTTTGTACCTGTTTCCTAGTGATGAAAAGGGAATAAATTTCCACCTACGTTGTGGGAAGGCAGATGTTTGGTAAGAAATAACTGACCTTTCTAGCCAGTTCAGATTCCTTTATATTTAAAAATTTGCATGCAGCGTGTATCTAATGTGCCCCAAATATACAGTCAATAACATGAATAATCTGATAAGCAGCAATAGTACCTAAAGCAGCATTCAAAGCCAACATGTACCATGCTCACGTGCTCCAGATGAGATAAAAATTGACTGCTGTTAAATGTGAGAAATTAAAATAGACGCCAGTTTTCTTGATTAGCTCCCAGACTTTCCAAGCTGTACTTGTAATGATCCATCCCATCTGACTTCAGAGGCATTGATTAAAATGAAGGATGTGAGTAAAAGTTTAGAATATTGGAGCTCAAATAATAATGTAGTATATGGGGTGTAACTTTTATTACTTCACATTCACTTTGCCTGTTAATTCATTTGCATTAGGTTAATTGATACTATTTTTTATCCTGAGCAACAGCAGTCATTTCCACCCTACCTGTAAATTATAGGTCTAGATTTTCCCCACAGTGTGTAGTCTTTTTTCAGTGCACTGAGTTTTAGTGCTGAGTTGGAGCAATGCGCTTCCTCCCTTGTTTTCATTTGCACAGGATCAGAAGAGAGGTAGGAAGGAGTTTTGGCTCTGGAAGCCTCATTAGGTGATGGAAAGGAGTTTTCATCTTGTGTGACACTGAGATTGCGCTTCATCACAGAGGGACAAAAATCCTATCTATCCCAGCCACTGAAGGCAAAAGACACGTAGCCACCCACACTGTTCATGTGATCCCTGAACCTTTGAAAAAGTCGGCAACTGAGGAATACAGCCAGATTTCCCATGTTAAATGGAAAGTAAATATGTTGAAAAAAATGCAGCATTTCCCCACCTCCATGGGAGAACAAAGATATTTGAATACAGCTCTGCTGGTGGCTGATTGCTTATATACTTTTATGGATCTTTCAAAGTGGCTGGAACCTTTGATGTATGACCATTTCCTTTGAACTCTAGGAAAACTGCAAGCTTGTTTGTATTGCTGATTTCCATCTACTACTTCTGATGCATTTCCTCACAGTGTACACTGGGGAGGAGAAACCTTTCTTTACATGACAGAAACTCCCCTCTTTGAAAAAGGGTACAGATCTTCATTTAAATTATTTCTCTATGTTAGCTATAATAACAAGATGGTTTTCTTTTACTGAACTACCACTTTATGTTTTCTGATGTGAGGAAAGAATGTCTTGCTAAAAGGTAACTGTGACTATATATTCCTGAGGGCTAGCTGAAAACTTGAAAAATTTTTCTATGTATCATCTTGGACGACAAAAACAAGCTGGAAAGGAGAAAGTAGAGGCTAAACGCTGCCTCATTTCAGACTGGCTTTTAGCTGTCAGCTGGGAGGAAAAATGAATAGGGAAAGAGGAGTGAGAGAGAAAGAGAAGTAAAGAAACAGAAAAATCAAAGAAGTAAGTAATCATCCAGCTTCCTGTCAAAGCCCACAGACTTCTAATCTGGGAAATACGTAGGACTATGAAACTGACATTACCCCCTCCCATTGAATTAGGTTGTTGTACCACAAGATACAAAGCAGCTGTTTAGTAAGAAAGTGATCTTTTACTGTAACCTGAACAAAGCAGAAATTGTGCAAGAAAAGGCACACATCAGGATTCGATGTGCATGGATCAAGTTTTTGAATAAATGTTCTCTAGACCTGACACAAAACTTCACACACTATTCTGTGGGTACTCCTATTAAACCAAAAAGGTCCTATCTTGAGTTAAACAAAGGTTTACTTATTCATGAGTGGTGACTATATATTCAAAAACAAAGAATTTTCAGAAACCTCACAGGAGCCAGTGGGAACTAATGAAATGTTAGGAAAACTAGCTGTTTAGTAAGTAGTTACATTTTGGTTCCCAGTTTTAAAAATTACCTTTCTGGCACATCCCATTTAGCACATGGAGTGAGATTGTTTATATGCCATATAACACCATATTTTTACTAAAATGGACTGAGGTATTCTATAATGGGTATTTCCCCCTACTGAAAGCTTTCACCACCACCAAGAGAATCTCAGATAAGATGAGATTAAAAGCTATTTTGCCTATGTACCTTAATTACTATATTGCTTTTATGAAAACTCTGTAGAGTTCCCATGTTTTCAATCAAAGACTGATATTTTGTATCTGGTTTTCTCGGGGCAGTGGAGGTGAGGGGGACATGACAATGATGACAACATGAGGTGGGAAGTAAGCTAAATGTCAGCTGAATTACAAGGCTTTGCAAGTAACAAAACTCAAATTGCAAGTGCTCAGCAGAGGTTCGTCAGGGGCTGGCAGCTAAATTTGCCAGAGATTCCTGCTGTAGCAAAACTATGCCACAGTAGGGCACTGGGGGCTTAGCAAGACAACATTGCAATTCGTCCAACTGGCAGGCAAGACAGATTAATTGTGAACAGGAAAAAAAAAAAAAAAAAAAAAAAAAAAAAGAGAGACAGAGAGAAATCTTCACATTTCTCCTTCCTAACAAGTGGGAGAGTGAAGTGGGAAGCCACAAATCAAAGCACAGAGGGACAGCAAGTCCAACAAATGGGAACAACATGCAACTGGACTGAGGAAGAAAGAGGAGAGCTGGAAAGAGGTGTTGGAGGGAGGCAAGGGCAGGACAAGGGTAGCAAGCTGTTGAGGAGCCAGGGCAGAATCTGTGCTGGGATGAAAGGTTTTGTTCTGCCCTCAAAGCTTTGGGTAATGTCCCGAAATCGACAGATTTCTTTATTCCTCTACTGTTCTCAAGTAGGTGTGGAAAACATGTATTGGGCCTCCTGAAATTAGGTTGCACTTGTTGCCTGTACTGGTGCTAGTATATATGGGAGAAGTTTTTGATTTGCATCTCACCTAAAGGGTTTCAGCCTGCTGACATAACAGTCAAAATTAATCTCCATGATAGATTTTTTTTTCCTAATTTCTATTTCTTTCTAATCTATCTAAGGCAGCCTTCAGAAACATAAAACAGGCATAAGATTGTGCAATTAAAGGTTATACCAGAGGATGCATACAAAAAAAGGGAAATTAAGATTATGTGTCAATAATCTTAACTGTTCAAGTTTTTAACTCTTGATGTCTTTAGTTCACAATTTTAATATTTTTAGCTGTTTTTCTGTGCCCTGGCATATACGTATTTGTAATCAGAAGAATTTATAGAACTGCTTAGTAATTGCTGCTATACAAAGACTTTCCTTTTCCCACCTTTACCACAGAATCAAGTGACTGGGAGTGTTACTTTTCTGAATGTGCCTTGGGGAAATACACACAATGAATTAATAGGTTTTGTTTTCTTGGGTAAATCATTCATAAAATTAAAAGTGGAGTGCTGGTTTTGCTTTGATGTATTTCAGTTGTTTCATATGGCTTTAAGTTTGAACACTTCTTTTTGTTGGGGTTTTTTTGTTTGGGTTTTTTTTTTGTTTATTTAGGGCGTTTTGTGTGTTGTTGGGTTTTTTTTTTATTTTTACCAATCTGCCTGCTGCTAATTCTCAGCTTGTGGCAGAGGAACTGAGACATGAACATATGCTCTGAAAGAGAGGCTCTTTCACGTTTGAATTTCAGAGAGTTTTGTTGCTCCTTGAGCCCAATAACCTCACAAATTAATTCCTTTTGCTTGCAGTGACATCTGTTGGTGAGGGCAGAGCTGATTAACCGTGGGGTTTGCTTCATTGATGGCATAGCCCACAAGCTGCTTTTAAATGCAGCAGATGTTTCTTCTCTGTTCCCACCATCTTCTTTCCAAGAAAGTAAAAACATTTTTTGAGATTCGATACAAACCTTGTCCATGCAGATAAATTAAATTCCTAAATCTAAGTATCTACCATTGTTGTTAACTAAAATGCCTAAACGACCACTGGGCCAGAGTTATTAATCACTACAGAGTCCATAAACATAAGAATAATTCTTTTCTGCATAACCCAAAGAAGTAAAAAATAGATTGGTATAATGAAAAAGTATTTCTGTCAAGAAAATATTATTCCTCAGTTAGTATATATGAACACCATAATTGTCCCCTACATTCTTGTAGATCTCTGTACTGAGACAAAGGAAAAGAATATGAAAAGAACTACTTCATCAAAACTTGAACTACGAGTCTTTTTGGTTTATTAAACCAAAGAAAACAGAAGCATTCTTAAAATTCTTAACATTTTTACTTTATTGTTTTCTTCCATAACTTTTTCTTTTCTTAAGTATATACTGGCTCCCATTTATTTTATATTTATCAACCACAGCTGATTTTCACATTTAAAAAATCACTATTGCACAAAAAATATGTACAAAATTTTAGATATGAAATATCAGCTTCAAAATCTCAGGTAACATCAGGGTTTTAGATGTAATTAACTATGACAGAAAATGTCTTTACTTTTGAGTCAAAACTGAAACATAAACTTCTGTTACTCTTTGGCCACATTGATAACATCTTTTTCTGTTTCTGTAAATAAATGTTTGTTCCTTTTTGTGTAGTCCTTTTTTGCAGTTTTTATTATGGAAATACTTTGACAGGAGTTATGTGACTGTTTTCAAGGAACAAGTTTGGGGCAATGTTTGAAAGGAAAATCATATCTAGGGCAGTTCCTTAGTTCCATTTGCCTACAGCAAGAAGAATTTCATGCTTGAGTATGGTGGAAAGCATATTCATTTGCCTACTTTCATTTTTGCAAGGGAGAGGTTCGTGGGTTTTTTCTTTTTTGGGGGGGGTTGGGGGAGTGGTTTGGTTTTTTTCGTTGGGGTTTTTGGTTTTTTGGTTTGGTTTGGTTTTTTCCCCTGAAGGAACACATAGTATACAGTGAGATCTGAGAAAATATTCTGGCAAAGTGCCACATTGTTGGACGGTTACATATTGGCAACACTGTTTTCATAAACTTCAGAACAGGTAAAAGCAGATTAATAAACGCATTACAAGTCTATTTTAACTTAGTACACTGTGTGAAACCGACCATATCTAAGGATAAGGAAATAGTTGACTTCTATATTGTATTATTCAACTTCAGCAGTGAGATTTCATTACATACGTGGGGTTTTTTCTTTACATGATTTTATTGTTTCTCTTAAAATTTTAATGAGAAGCAATTTCTTGTTTCTGTGATTACAAATTAAGCAGGACAAGATGTACAGCTATGGCAGTCTCACATAGAGTCATATTCTGGAGCAGAATGATGTCTCTGAGTCTGTGTTTAATAGTCCCTGTCTGTTGCTAGCTTTTGGCGCACATGGTAAAGGTTCAGCTTCTGAACACTAGTCAAGTACCTCTGATGACACACAACATTAAAAAAGGGGGGACTGGAGGGTAGGGGGTTGGAGAGGTGCAGTGTAGGGGGTTAAGTAGTCAATATCAGCTTAACAGTTCCCATGGTCCCAGGCCCGTGACACTGAGCACGGTACATTTATTGCTACTGAGCTCCAGTGCACAAATAAGAGAGGCTGTGCATGGGAAGAATGTGCATGTTCTTTTTACCATGTGCATGTGGCAAACCACTCTAACCAAGAAACACAGCTAGACCACTCAAAAGCAGCTGAGGTTTTTGTAAGACTCCTCCATTGTTTGACTGTGCTAGAAATGGCTGACATATGCTTTAATCAAAAGTCAAGAGCCAGGGGGTGTAAGAATCCACTCACTGTTTCAAAAAGGTGTCTAAAAAACAGGTAATATGACAGCATGGCAATCTTATGATTTAATTTACTCTAATGAGTGTCATACCCCTACTAAAAAAAAAAATAAACCAAACAAAAACCAAAAGGCCCAACAGACAAATGTGAAGAGTGTTCATCTCTTCCTGTAGACTGTTCCTTAAATGAATAGCATTGATAAATGCTACAGTGTTGTCTGATTTAAGTCCAGTGGCAGTTATTTGAGCTATGACCTAATGTAATTGATGTAACTGTAAGTGCATTGGTTATAATGATAGTGGGTGACTTCAGGTTACTAATGAAATGAGACTCCAAGTTCCCTTCCAGCATGGATCTCATTAAGATATTGCGGAACTATTGAAGACAAAAGCTGGCAAAATATGAACATGTGGTACCAAGAAAAGGCAGTGTTCTTTATTATATATGTCCTATGGAATCATCTTTATAAAATAAGCTGAGTCATTGACAATGACTTTGTATAACCCTCCTAAACTTAAGAGTTAAAATACCTAACAGATGGTCAAATGTAGCAATAAGAGCAGATCCATTTTCTGGGAGGACTTGTTTGTATAAATGTTAAGGTGTCTAAATGCCTGCCGAAATGGGCTATTGACATTCACTTTTCCTAAGCAGTCATAGTCATGAGGGAGAAATAAGCCTACTACAGTCATGTAAGTGTGTCAATAAAATGAAATTAAAATGATAGAAGACTTGATAACAGGTTCACCATCAACATATATCATAGACAATACCTTCATTCATAATATTGTTCGGCTCAAATTCTTATCTGGATACTTGAAAGTGTTATTTTTTCAGTATGACCCTGTCCACAAGAAGGCAGATGTAAATGACGCTAAAGTTAGACCCCTGGATTTGATAACATACTTTACTTTCCTACAAGAAACTCTACCTATTTCTAAATAACTTGAAAACATCTATTTAAGTTTTGAAAGCATAAATTAAGGTCAATGTTTTAAAACTACTTTGAAGTCATACACATGGGCATTAAATGGAATTTTCTAGTGTGCTTAAGCAGAATAGGCCTCTAAGAGGAATCCCAAGGTTCCTGTTTTTCCTGTGCTGTTGTTGTAGGGGTTGTTATGTTTTTCCACCTCCTTGCTGCAAAAAAAACTAAGGAATAGGTTGCATGAAATTTCATTGTGACTGTTCTAAGGTTCTGAAAATTCACTCTGGAGAGTGTTGTGGCATTTTTCAGAGTAGATATCTGGAATATGTTGAAGTATAGTGAAACAGCAAAAAGGTACATGACTGGCCAAGTAGCTTAATTGTGTGTTGAACACATCTGAGATTTATGCCATTCCACTTTAATGTGGTCACTGTGCCCGGTGTGCGTATCCTTTCAACATGAGGAAAAATCAGAATAAAGCAGTGGGACTGTAAAGGTGGTGCAAAGGAACATCGCTGCTGTTTTGTGAGAATTGGAAAGTCTGACGCATAACTGCATGACACCACCATCTTTCTCAGTTACCCATATATACTCTGCAGCTGAAGGAGATGCAGGTTCAAAGCCCTTTTCATCCTGCGGGACCATGTACCCCTTTGCTGAGCCCTGGGGCTCTGGATTAGCTGCTGGCATTGTGGCAGGAGGCACAACCTCCCAAACACCATGCCCAAACTGTGGCTCCTCTCTGTAGCTGGAGAGCCTCCTCAACCTGTCCTGGGCCTGGGGGGACCCAAGGGGACCTGCTTTTCTCTACCAGGTGCAGGGTGTTCACAGGAGGAAAAGAGACAGCAGGGCTGTCGCACCAGCAACACGCAGGTTCCTTGCCAAGCCCAGTCAATGCGTGTGTGCTGGTTGGTTTGGCTAGTGACACTGGCTTTTGCTTTCACAGTCAAAACGTGGAATTCCTCCAAGACAGAGGTGAAGCATCCTACCTGCTTTCCTTCCTGCTGAATCAGCCATCACGATGTGATTTACTCATGAGCTGGCTGAGACATCTGGGTGTCTGAGACTCTTTCCAAACACAACCAGAAAAGATAAGAGGATAAAAAATTAACCCAGAACAATTGAAATAAGTTGTCAGTAGTTTTGTCCAAAGAACTACCACCAGCAGCAGTCTCAGATTTGTCTCTTTTTTCAGCCATACTGTTACCAACTAGTTAGATTTCAAATTCTTCTGTATTTTTTTACAGATTCTTTTTCTTTCAGATCTTTTTTACATTTGTTTTTTTAGCTCCCTATACACACACACATACATTCCCTATACACACACACACACACATATACACAAAAAGACAAATAATTGTTTTTAATTCTCTTCATTTGTCAGCAGAAAATGTAAACATTCCTCTTTTATGAATCCTGAAAATGGCTTTGGCATTTTCAAGATGTTTTGAAAGTCGTCTTTCAACTCAGTGATCCATTCTAGGTAAGGTGAGTGTGGATAACTTCCAAAATACAACTCAAAACCTCAAATTTCATGCATAAATATAATCTGTACAAATATAAAAATTACTTTGTATATAACATACCAGAAAGAGAGAGAGATGTTACCAACCAGGTAACAGATAGATGAAGTAAGAGATGGGTTTGTGCTTATGTAGGTGCCTTTTCCCTACCATATTGAGGTATGGTGTCATATTGACACCTAACCAGACAGTGAGGTATGAATTCCCCACAATTACATTTTTTAGCCTGATAAGATGATACAGGCAGAGATATTTCTATTGGCTAAATGCCACCACTTGCTAGAGGAGAGTGAAAGGAAAGGAGCACTCTACATGAACTCATAGGATATAGTGTTGTGCACTTTCGACGTAAGACTTTAGAAAATGATGTTTAAACCTTCTGAAGTAGTCAAAAATAATTTTCAATCATTGCATTATAGTTTCTGTGTTAAATTGCACAACTAATAATTCAGTACCCATATTATTTTTTAAAAAGATATATTATTAAATGTAACCTATACAATTTTAATTTCCTCATTATTTAATTGGATAAAGTCAATGATATATTAGAGATTTAAAGTTTCAGCTTTAGAATATGCAGTATAATTGTGCATTCAGTTACACATCAGAGTTCAGGAAATACAAAAAATCAATAGCAAATGTGCCTAGATTTCAACAATATGGTCAGCCCCACCCTTCCATCCTCAGAAGGGACTGGGGCTTCTATATTCACCAGAATAAACTAGTGTTAGAAGAGGTTAAATCCAGTATAACCTTTTTCCTTTGATCCGTGAGCATTCTTCTTTTAGACCTTATCACTTATATTCGTGAATAATAATGGTAATGTCCTTAATTTCGTGCATATTTATAAAAACAAATGTATACTTAACTTAAATCATGGTACTAAATTCCACTAGGGCCCATAGGATTTGAGCAGGTGTTTAATTTTCTTAATTAATACTCCTCATTTAAGTCATTTGACACAGCCATCTGACCATTTATGAGTGAGGAGAGAGAGAAGGAAAAAGAAAATCTAGTTCCAAAAAAGTTCCCCAGACTAGCAACGTTTTGGTAGTTTCAATTTACCTAGCTTAAATCTCTTAAAACCAGAAACTTGCACCAGGATTGCCTGCAAAAAAGGGAACACTATTTTGTACCTTCTCATGCACACTCCTTCTTTGGGCTGATAGGAAGCGTCATCTTGCACCTGATTAAGTCGTACTTAAAGTGATCTACTTTCATTACTTACTAACAGCAACTTTTCAATACATGAGAACATTAAAGTTGAAAACAGAAAATACCAAAAAATTATTGCAATTCACACAGATGAATTCAGCAGCTAAAGAAGTACTGAGGAAATAAGACGGAGGCTGCCATATGTTGGGTTGGCTCATACGGTTGAGGCAATTTGAATTCCCAGAAAAATTCAAGGCTATGAGGGCGTGAAGCCAACACAACTCCTTTACCCTGAACTCCCCTTTTTAGAGGTGCAAGAGGTGTATCCATGATTTCTCATTTTCTACTCAGGAAATCTCACAGGGGGAAAAAAAAAAACCAACCAAAAAACCAAAAAAACAAACCACAGTAACTCTACTGAAATCTAACAAAAAAGTCAAAAACATATTTACCTCTGGAATCTCACAAGAACAAGACTTCTGAGAAAAGGTTGCCACAATCCAATGAATACACCCACTGTTTAGACAGGTGGGCTTCTGCTTACTTTGGCAAAGAAGGGAAGGACTCTCTCTCACACCAGTTCTGGTGACTTTTGATTCTTTTCTTTAAGTGACTTTTTTGGTAGCTCAGGTTTACTGGGGATTTGGGAATTTACAGGTTTGAGGATTGGGTCAGAAAGCTTTTGTTTATCCGTCACTGTAAGAGGAATAGAATAGACCATGTCTTGACAATTTAGATATTCAATAAATTGTTCATTCATCCTGTGTGCGTTAAGTTCCCCAATTGCATTTATTAATGCATACGTTTCCAATGCTGGTCTGCAGGGCTGATGGACAACAAAATGATAACAGATGTCTTTTACCTTTGCTTTTGCTGTTGCTATTTTTGAACATTCCACCCTGCCAGCTAGTCAAACCTTGCTAAGACAAGGTTTGTTTGCAGCCATGCTAAGAGGGAACTGCAAAACTGTGAATTATCTGAGTAATGTAGGAACAGTTTTACTCTGAAATGTAATAATGTTTAATTTGCATAAATGTTTGATACTTAGCTAGAATTTGAATTTCACATAAATTCATTTGTTCCCTCAGGACTAAAGCACTTGGTGCTACAAATCTTTTTCTCTCTGTGTGTGTCTCTCTCTCCTCCCACACAATTGCCACTTAAAATTTTAGCTGAAGACAGCAGCTTTGAGGACAAGAACAATAAGCGCCATCAGAGGAGTGAGAAAGCTTCATCAAATCTCCATGATAGCGAACAGTCCTTTGCTGCTTAATTCTAGGTCTTCTACCACATCTGCACAAAGCAGAGTATAGTTAAAGTTGTTTTTAGAAATACCTGAGCTGTTCCCATTTTACCAGAATTCAGTTTGCTCATTTCCAGGACACATTACCCTTTGTAATGCTCTGGGAGGTTTTGCAATGTATGACATTTCCAGCAATCAAAACTTGGATCAGGCAAATCTTTCTCCTCTGTTTCTATTTGTTTAGGGTTGGATTCTACTTGCTTTTTATTTCTTTGTTTTTCTGGAGAGTGCTTCTGGGAAGACAGAAGGTTCTTGAACCTGACAAGACATTTAGCCACAGCAATTTGCTCAGAAAAGGCAGAACAAAGTTCCAGGAGCTAATGTCACAGGCAAGGTTTTTGATGATACCAAACTGGAAGTCTCATTAAATAATAAAGGACAATGTAAAACATAATCAGATTCGGAATGACTGGAGTCATTTATATACTTGCCTATCTGAGTGCAAATGGAGTTCACTGCAGATTCAAATACATTAGTAAATTCTAGAGTAAAGGACCACAAGTTATGAAATAAATAGTAACCCATGGTAATAAACCAACAAGGAAATAGATTTCAAGGAAAATGTAGGAAAATGCTGTACTAAAAAATATCAGACTGTCAGCTGCAAGGAAGAAAACAGCCAAGAATATTTCCTGGGGACTATTCAAAAGAAAAGGTCTAACAAAATAAACACTACAAAAAGCTGTATACAGTGCTTCTCACCAAGAATGCAGTTATCTGTCATATCATCATGCTTCCCTTGATTCATGTTATTAACAAAAGATTGAGAAACTAGAACTTATTTTTGCTAGGATAGAGGAATAAGATTTTATAGGGTCTTAATTTCAAGCTTTTGGAATTGTAACAGGATTGATAATATCGATCATCATTTTACTTACCTATTATACTTCTGCTTTGGAGAAGTTTTCAAACTGAGGACTAGGAAATCACTGAAGCCTATCACAGGCTCCAAACTGCTATTTATTCAAAAAATTAATTCTGAAAAAGACAGTTTAAACAACTACTTTCTTCTAGATTAGGCCTTCTCTCTGCTTTGTTCCAAGCTTGTACTTGAACATGTACTTCTTAATCCTCTCATTACTGTCATATATCCTGTCTCATTTTTGTCACTTTAAGTGAACGGATATCATTGTTTCTGGTTCTGACTTTCACCTTAAAGTGGAATGTCTGAAAATAAACCCTCATGGTGCCCTAAGGTAACTAGAAAGTAGGATCTTGGAAGTACGTATCATTTATTTTTCAACTGTGATGTGAAAATGGATACCCAGAGGTGTGGGCTAGTAGCTGGAATCACTTGTGCCAGCGCAAACTTCCCAAATTTGCACACTAAAAATTTGCACCAGCTTTGCTCTCTGATGACATTTGGGTTACAGCCTCTGCAGTGCTAAAGGGATTCATATGTGGAATTACATCACACTTGTGTAAGGCTCTACACCAGGGACAGGGTAGATCAGTACTAAAAGAACATTTTTGAGGGAAAATCCTACAGACTGTTCCATGCAGACATAGGTTGTAAAAATGTTCTTGTTTTTTAAGAAAAGAAACATTCAAACACTTCTGTTCATTGTTTTAGAGTCCTCACAGATGTGATATCGCAAGAAGATTGAAAATAAAGGGCTATAGTCAGGATGAAGTGATACAAGAGGGGCAAGGACTGCAGCCAAGGTTGCACCTTTTTATTAGGGCTTGGGATGGAGTTGGGAAACCCACAGACTTAGAGCAGAGAAAGGCGGGCTTGAAAAGAGGCAGCAGACTTTAGCAATCACTCTGGATACAGCGATGGTTATAGAGGTGGATAATGGGAGGAAATTACCTGTGCTAGAAGGAAATGTTAGCAAAGGAATCAGCAAATACATTAGCACATACATTTAAAAAAAATCTGGGAGCAGCTTTTTCTTTTGTTTTTGAAGACAGAAGCAGTATGTCTGTGGTTCACCCTACTCAACATTGTTGTTATTGTCTTTTAGGTTGCTTCAAGTTTGAATGCTAATTCAAGTGATCCAGAATTTGAATTAAGTTGTGTTGTTGGTGGGTTTTTTTTCAAAAGGCAACCATTTGGTAGCATTATGGATACAGAACACACTGAAGAATGTTGCACGGGGTTCGTCCCAGCATGGCAGAGGAGTGTGCTTTAAAAACAAAGCTGAAGAGGAGAATTATTTTCTTTCCAGCCTAAAATAAGACTTGTAAAACTGCTTCTCATAGATATTCTTTACAGCAATAGCCATCCAAAACCAAGTGTTTTCTTTTTGCTTGTTAGATACCAAGTTTCCCTTTTTCCAACGGCTTAATCATCACCAGTAATCCTCTCTACTTTGTAATGGGGCCTTTGAAAGGGTGCAGCAGGCAGGGCATTTCCCAGATTGGAGATGAATGGGCTCTTGTCCTTCATCGAGCGTCCTTTAATTGTTAAAGTAAGGTCCTCACCTGAGACCAGGCAAAAAGATTGTATTCAGTAAATGAATAGGGAGACTTTTATATTTTAATCTTGAGTGCTATTGTAGTAACTGCTTACTAGACTGTGGTAGATTAGGTGCAGTTATTTCTTTTGTGCTTCCCTGAAGGGGTACTGGACACTTCAGTGTCTGTAGTTCCCTAAAGCTACTAATTGGATGTAATGAATCAAGCAGGGAAATATTCTTTTGGATTTTTTTATTGAAGATTTAGTATGTATCTTGAATAAGTTTATGTATAAATGAAAAGTAGACATTTATTTGCCTAGGATTATATTTAGTCTTAAATCATTATATTACAAAATAATAAAACTATATTTATTAGAGTTTTGGGGGGATAGGACTCTTTTTTTGGTGTGGATAACATTTGGCGTCCTAATTTTCTCCTGTAATGACTAGCAAGGAACAGTTATAAAGGGAAAAATGCCACTCTTTAAAAAGCATGTTAATAAATATTTTTTTTTCTTGGAGGTATACTTTGGCTAAATATGTCATAGGCTCATAGTACATTTTAAAAAAAAATCTTTTTTCCTCCTTTTTTAATAATGCTAAGATTTGCTAAGACTTAACTGTTTGAATAAGCATTATAGTCATATCATTTCAAGGAAAAAAAAGCAAAATAATAAGAACTGTCTTAACTAACATTTCAGAGTAGTGTTACACCTCTGGCATCTGTTTAAGTTCAAAAGGAATAATGAATGAAAATTTTCAAACTTCAGAAGACAAATGCATTTTGTTGTATAAAACTATGAGCAATCATTCTGGAAACCATCATCTTCTAAGAAGCGGCAAAGTACGTCATAATTATTAATTTACAAAATCATTTTAGGATCTTAACATTATTTTTGTTGTTTAATTTACTGTTATTTTAACAAGTGAACTAGGGGTTCTACACCATAATTACCATAAAATAATCTTAGAATAAAGAAAACATAAAACTACATGTTTTGAAGGTGTGGTACACTTTTGAGAGTATGTCACAATTGCAAATATTTTCTACTGCTTTTTTGTACAGCAAGAAAAGTGTCTAAGTACCTCAAAATGTACTATTAAAGGACAGACACAGGGAACTGAGTTGTAGTGAGGTGGGAGTTGGTCTCTTCTCCCAAGTAACAAGTGATAGGATGAGAGGAAACAGTCTCAAGGTGCACCAGGGGAGGTTCAGGTTGGATATTAGGAAACGTTTTTTCGCTCAAAGGGTGGTCAAGCATTGGAACAAGCTGTCCAGGGAGGTGGTGGTGTTACCATCCCTGGGGGTGTTTAAAAGATATGTAGACACGATGCTTAGGGACATGGTTTAGTGGTGGACTTGGCAGCATTAGGTTAATGGTGGGATTTGATGATCTTAAAGGTCTTTTCCAACACAAGTGATTCTGTGATTTTATATTCTCTGAGTGACCGTTGCTTTAGAACCAGTTGCATTGCTGGAAATAATGTGTTAATGAATATTCTGTAGGTCAGCATGGGGTTTACATCAAAGGCATTTGAAAATGAAAGGTCTTGCTAAGACTATTTATGGTAAAGCACAATGAAAAGGCTTGGGGATTGGAGCTCTGTTTTCCATTGGTAGTTAATTTGACAACTATTTAGTCCTAGCTCTGAAGCTGGATTTCCATGTAAATCCCTTGTAAGTATATTTATTTTTATATAGTTATGAAACTGGAAGCAAACTAGACATTGAACTAAAAATTAGTAAGAAAAGTTAATTCAAAAAAAGTTCAGTAAGAAACTCTTCGTTAACATGCAGTTTCTGCTGCCTTTTTGGTTTATGAATAGCACCTTCCAATTTTCCAGCAGTCAGAAAGCTCTCTCTGCTGACCTCAGATTGCCAGCTGACTTCCCAGCTACATTTGTAAGGCTGGGCTTCGAAGTGTCTCCTTGTTCAGGAACAGTAAGGAGTATTACAGCGTTTTGTCAAGAGTAGCAGAGTTACAGACTGGCAGAGCTGCCGGATACATTGTTTAAAGTTACCAGACAGATCCCTGTTCTGGGGCTGTCAATCAGCATAATTTCAGAGAGCGCAGCACTATTTTTCTTTGCTTTCTTTCTCTCCTTCTCTCTCTTTCTTTCTCTCTCTCTTTCTTTCT
Source organism: Falco biarmicus (assembly GCF_023638135.1). Taxonomy (NCBI): domain Eukaryota; kingdom Metazoa; phylum Chordata; class Aves; order Falconiformes; family Falconidae; genus Falco; species Falco biarmicus. The sequence continues at coordinate 18,926,232 of NC_079311.1, read as the reverse complement.
TTCTTTTCTTTCTTTCTTTCTTTCTTTCTCTTTCTTTCCTTTCTTTCTCTTTCTTTCCTCCCTCCCTCCCTTCCTTCCTTCTTCCTTCCTTCGTTCTCTCCTTCCTTCCTTCCTTCCTTCTCTCCTTTCCTTCCTTCTTTTCTTCCTTTCTCCCTTCTTTCTTTCCTTCTTTCCTTCCTTCTTTCCTACTTTTTTTTTTTTTTCATCCAGCTATCTTTTAGCTCTGAAATGACAAACAGATCCAGCCTCTATGCACCAGATATTAGGTATCACCTTACTCCACAAAGTACAACTTCATACCAAAAAAAATACTATAGATATTATAGTATTATAGCTAAGATAGGGTTGGAGTCATTCATTTACCCACAGGCAAAAAATTACAAACATTTCAGTATCAAGAGACAAAATGTTGGCTTTACACACTTTATTGAAAAGCCTGCAGTACCTCTACTGCAAGCACAAAGTACCATCACTTCACTGAAATCAATGAAGCATTGGCAATTTACACCAGTCAACAACCTTCATCTGGCTCTAAATGAATTTATATATATAAGAGTAAGTCAAATCCTGCATTTAGTGACTGTGGCTGTTCTTTGTTATTTAATTAGAATAATCTTCCTGTTTGAGGTTACTGGTAAAAAGGGGTGATCAAAGTCTTAATCTAGATCTCTTGAGTGGCTATAGTTCTCACTCCCCACATAATTGCTTTTTAAGCCCTTGAAACCTGTGTCAAACACACATGCCAACTAATTAATTATTTTTCTTGATTTTATTCCTGCCATTGGTAAGCAGCTGTGGAACATTTATTTTGGAATATTTATCTTTGATGTGAAACACTGTTCTAGTCTCCAGAAAAGGACATGTTGACTGTAAAAAATTTCTTTCTTATATCAAGATGAAAGTTCTCCTGGTGCAACTTGTACCCATTACCCCTTTCCTTCTCTGCAAGGCTCTTTGTGAAAAGAAAACCTCTGTCATCTTTGCAGCCACCTTTTAACTACTGGAATGCGGTAATAAGATTCCCTCTGAACCTTCTCTTCCCCAAGGATAAAAGACCTAACCATCTCAGTCTTTCCTTATAGGACAAGTTCCCCAGGCCTTTGAACATCTTCTGTACGTATCTTTCTTGATTTGTGGGGACAAGAGCTGAATAGAGTTGGATGATCACAACCCTTATCTCTGCTAGTAATGCCCCTGCAGATGCAGCCTAGGATCTGACTTGCCTTTGTTGCTTCAGCAGCACGTCACTGACTCACGTTCAGTTTATTGTCCACCAGGACCCCCACATCCCTTTCGGCAAGCCACCCCCCAGCCGCTTAGATCCTAGCCTGTTCTGGGATTTTTTGTTATTCTGTTCCAGAAGCATGAGTTTGCACTTGGCTTTGTAAACCTTGTACTGTTCTTGCTAGCCTACTCTTCCAGCCCGTCCAGGCCTCTCTGTACAACAGCTCTGCCTTCTGATGTGTGTACCTCACCACTCAGTTTGGTGTCATCAACAAACTTCATGAGGGTGCTTTCAATCACAAAATACAGGTCATTTATGAAGATTATGAACAGCATGTGACCCAGTATTGAGCCCTGGGGGACACCACTTGTGACAGGCTGCCAGCCTGAGTAAAAAACATTGATCAATACCCTGTGAGTGCAGCCTGTTAGGCAATCTCCTCTCCATCTTGCAGATCACCCTTTCAATTTGTATCTTGCCAGTTTATCCATGAGAAGTCTAGGGAAAGCAGTGTCAAATACCGTTGAAGTCCAGGTAAACAACATCCACTGCTCTCCCTGTGTAGACAGAAAGTCTTATTGTAGAACATGAACAGGTTAGTCTGGTATGATTTACCATTGGTAAATTTGTGATTTTTTTTTCCAGTCACCTATACTTCATTTGGTTAGTAATAGATTATAGGAGGACTCGTTCCATTACTTTCCTGGAGACTGAACTAAGGCTAAAGGGCCAGTAGTTTCCTGGGTCTTCTTTTGAGCCCTTCTTGTAGATAAGTATAATGTTTGCTGCCTTCCTGATCTTCCAAATTTTTCAACTGTTCTAAGCAATGGCCGAGCAACAAAGCTTATTCTCTTAACACCCTGGGGTGGATGCCACCTAGGCCCCTAGATTTATCTGGGTTGAACATGTGCAAGAGGCTGCACACCAGCCCTTCCCCCACTGCTGGTGGGTTGACACATGAATTGTCATAGTTACTTGATCCTGTGGTCTGGGGTCCAGCTACACTAGCAAAGACAGATACAAAGAAGCTATTGAGACCCCTCCACCTTGTCAGCATTATTAGTGACTAATTTCCCTGCCCCATTTTGTATTTGGCCTCTCTCTTCCCTGTGTTTCTGCTTCTTCTCACCTGCTGAGCCTTTTCTTGTTGTTCTTGACATTTTTGGCCAATTTTAGTTCTAGCTGAGCCTTAGCATTTCCTGACTGCCTCTCTTCATGGCCCAGCAAGGTTCCTGTAGTTCTTGATGGTTATTTGGCTGCCTTTCCATAACTGGTATGCTTCTTTTTTGCTTTTAAACTCACCCAAAATCTCACTGTTAAGCCAGGATGGCGTCTTGTACTACCTTCCTCATTTCCCTTTGTAGATAGATTGCTCTTGTGCTTTCAGAAGGCTGTTCTTGAATAACACCCAGCACTACAAACTCCTTTGCCCTCCATGGATGCCTTCCATGGAAACCCTCTCATCTGAGCTCTGAGTGTATTGATGTTGAGTCTCCTGACAGCCAACATCTTTGTGCTGCCACTGATCTTCAGTGTGCTCAGCAGGATTTTAAACTGCACAATGTTGCAGTCATTGTACCCAAGGCTACCACTGGTAGTTACATTGTCAATTAAGTCTTCTCTGTATGTGAATAGTAAATACAGCAATGCACTGCTCCTGGTTGGCTTGTCCAGTGTCTGTGGGAGGAAGCAGTCCTTGAGGCATTCACAGAACCTAACAGATGACTTGTGCACTGCTGTGTTTGGTGGGTTTTTTCAACAAATGTCCAGGTAATTGAAGTGATTTGTGTCATGAGGACCAGGTTCTGTTGGCCAAAGACTTCACAGAGCAGCCAAAGTAAAGTTTCATCAGCCTTGTCATCCTAACTGGGAGGTCATTAACAGATACCTAATGTAAAAACCCCTCCCTCATCCCTTGGTGATGATCCCTGTAATCATGATCCAAAGGCATTTGATATAACTTCTGTGGTCCCCATAGCTCACCTCCATACACTCAAATTTCTCTTTTACATAAAGTGCAATTCCACCTCCTCCTCTTCTTTTCCTAACTTTCTGAAAGAGTTCATAGCTATCCATTGTGGCCTTCCAGTCATGTGAAATTTCCCACCAAGCTTCTGTGATTCTTCTCACATCATAAGTGTCAGAGCCAGCACAGACCTCCAGTTCCTCCTGTTTGCTGCCCAGACTATGTGCATGGCTTTACATGCACTTAAGTGGCTGGTCTTAGAGTTTTTGCCCTTGGAACGCGTTGGGGAGCATTACTTACTACTCTGGTGAGTTCACCCATCCACTCAGGGTGGTTTTGGATACACAGGTCTCACAGCTTTCAACCCTGCTCTGCCAGGTTCATTAGTGTAAAGCACAATTCACTAAGCTGACAAAGATTCTCCTGCCTCTTCTAAATGGGTGGATCCCACTTCTCCCCAAGAGGTTTCATTCATTGATGAATGTCCCATGATCATGGAAAGCAAAGCCCTGGCAATGACACCAGCCGTGAAGCCAGGTATTGATCTGCATGATGTGTTGACTTCTGCCTGACCCCCATCCTTGACTGGGAAGAAAGAGAAGATCACTTGGGCACCTATCATTTTCACTTGGGCATCCAGAGATGTGAAGTCCTACTTGATCTTGCCCAGGTTTTGCTTTACCATGTCACTGTTGACCCTATAGAAAAGAAATAGGAAATAGTAGTCTATGCTTTTAACTAGTTATAGCAGTCTCTCTGCTACATGCCAGGCAGATAATAAACCTCCACTGACTGTGTATCAGACTGACAGCTGGGTGCCTCAGCACCTCTCAGTGGAGGTACCCACTACTAGCACTCGCCACCTCTTTTTGCAGCTTTTAGTACGTGCTGCTGGTATGGTTTCTCCCTGTGAATCTTGTTCATTGGTTCTGTATCCAGCCAAGGCTTTATATCTGTTGCTGGTTGGGAAGTGGAAGGGAAGCGAAGTGATACCCTGTTCCCAAGGGTCTCCAGAGACCATGGCATCTCATTCAATGTGTTGTCTGTTCACTGTTGAAGCTTGAAGCTGGTAACCCGTGGACATCGGTGCTATGGGGCCTAGCATGTCTTTTGCAAAGTCTTGAATAATACTCTATTTCTTGATCACCCTCCCTAATGCAGTGTAACCTGATAACTTCCTACTGCAGCTCCTCCACCTGCTGCCTGAGTAACTACACAAGAGCACACCCTGTGCAGGTGGCCAGGAGTCAGGGGTGCAGTCTTTGCAGTAGGAGATATGCCTCTCCATCCAACAGTGGCAATGCCCCGTGTGGGGTGCTGTGTCCAGTTTAGGGCTCTCCAGCGCAAGAGAAAGACTGAAAAACTGGGAAGTCCAGTAAAAGGCCCTAATGCTGATAGTGGTTGAGAGCTCATGGTCTATGGGGAGAAGCTGAGGGAGCTAGGCTTGGTTTAGCCAGGAAGGATATGAAGGGGGAGTTAATCACAACCTTTCTCCCCCTAAAATTGTGAGACCCAAAGTTTAGAGACACAATGGAGCCACAGTTTTCCCTGGGTTGCCCAGCAAAAGGACAAGCTGTAATGGCCACCAGCACCAGCAAAGCAAATGACAACTAGAGTAAAAGAAAAAAACCTTCTCTGTCCAAAGAGTGCTGTGGAAGCCTTGGTGACTTTGACCACTCAAGGCGCAAAGCAATCTGCTCCCACATCAGAAGTAATGGTGCTTTGAGCAGAAAACAGAGCAGATGTCCTTCACAGGCACCTCCCAACCTCAATGGTGCTATGATTGTTGACTCAGAAATAAAGCTGAAGGGATACACCAGAAAGAGTCTGAAATCACTGAGATAAAATTCTGTAACTGGAAGTGGAAATCCATACTGTGAAGCTACTGAATATTTAGCAATGCTTCAGAAAGGGGTCTTGTGGGAATAGCACACTAAACTTGCATTGGCAAGGTGATGTTTATATATCTCTGTCCTCCTCCCCAGAATTCACTAACAATTTGTTTATAGGACATAAGAAGTAAATTCTCTGCTGTACATGATGCTTTGAGGTCTCACCTTGAGATCTTTTTTTTCTGTTTGGAGCATTGTGATATATGAAAGAGGTAAACAAGCTGGAGAGAGTCCAGCTGGGGGAAGAATGGTGGAGGTTCAGGCAATATGTCCTTTGAGGAACAGTTGATGGATGTTCTTTATCATTTATTTAGACTAACAACTAACAGAGAAGTTCAAGATGTAGTGTATTGTGATAATATTCCATTACAGAAAAAAGTATCCCAAAGGTGAAATGCTCATTTGTTTTCTGTGGAGAAAAATAGAAGATACAGGCTTAATTTAAAAACCAGACTGAGCTTAGGTCTTTACAAATATCCAACTCTTAAAGAGGAGAAACAGTTATAGGATACCCAGAAATTGTGGATGTTCTCCACTGAAAGATTTTAAAAAGTTAGACAAATCTGTGCAGGGAGGTGTGCACATAAGACTGGATCACGTTCCAGCTAGTCTTGTTGTCAGCTTCATATTCCTCCCATCCCTAAATGTTTATGGTCATAGCCTTGCCTGTGACATGCTTTGGGGAAACTGCCTATACTCTCAGAATAGGCATACAGTCAAAGGGTATATATTCTTACTGCATAATTTGGTGATAGATTTAGAAATACTAATTCAGGGTTTACTAATTTCACGAAGACTGGAATAACTGTGCAGAATTATGCTAACAGTACTATACTATTTTCTAGTAAATGTGGCAAGATTTCAGTGCAACATCCATGACCACTACAAAACAAATAGTATTTTTATGATTAAAATGTAATAAAAGTTTACAATTTATTTTTACATAAAAGCCTAGATAATTGTATTATCATATTTGACAGCAAGATTAGCTTACCTATGCTCAGAAATAATATATGCTGATTCAGTATCATGTCAGTATACAATAAAAACTTGAATTTCTTAAACAGTAAGGTAAGATTTGAACAAGAGCTAACAAACTTATCAGAATGACACATAAGTATTTTCATTTTTAAATCATTTAAATCTATAATGAAATCTGCCTATTCAATTTCATTTATTTAGTGTAAGTTATTAAATTATGTCTATTCATTCTCAAAATATTATTTTAAACATTTATACTCCTTATAAATCGATATAACTTCACAATTAGATAAGGTTTCAAGCTATAGTAGAATTCTTGTTAGAAATTATATTTGCATTTAATCAAAAGGTTACACATAGTTGTAAATTCATAATTATTTTCATGATTACTTTCTTGCCTAATGAGTGATTGAAGTTTGTTTATGCAACTAGTTTTCTCTGCTATCCTTACTCCAGAAAAAGGTCTGTCAGTAATCCTATGTAAAATGCCCATTTTAAATAGCAGAATTTGGCAAAGAATGTGGAAATCTATGAAAATGTTTAATCAGTTTTGTTACTTTTTTAATAAAATTGTCATAATGTAATATAAAGTGACCACTGCCAAAAAGGTAATGTGTTTGCATTCACAATGCTCCAGGCAATATTTCACTTCCATTTCCCATAAGTCAAACAAATATGACATTCAAAATTACACACCGTATTGTGATTATCTAGGGAGATAATTCAAGTAACCACACTAATATTAATTCTGAGCAGAAACTAGGTTAACAAGGTCATACCACACTTCTGTTTTGGAACCAAACTTAGACTGAGCATTCACTGCGCTGTTTGAGTGACAGCAGTACAAAACAGAGTATAAATGCTATAGTTACAGGCCAAAATATGTTAAAGAACATTATGCTGGAGGATCAACCTTCTAGAACTAACAAATGCTGTATTTTTCAGCTCAGCCTGCGAAGTCTGAATCACAAGCTTACATATTTGCTCCAGAAAGAGCTCAGATTTAGGATTAACAGTACCATGAAACCATGGGTGAGTGGTACATCTCAGGCTCTTTCCCCTCCAGAGGTGAGGGACAGGCGTCTGAATCCTAGATGTCCTTTCAGAGATGTAATCTGGCACTCTCAAGATAACCTGGGTCTTTTGGAGGTGTTTGCAATACTGAGTGAAGAAGAGGCTGCTGGGCACCCGTCCCCCAGCTGCTATAAGGCAGATGCTGCTGGCAGGGAAGCAAGTAGTGTCTTGGGGATCTGTTGTAAGTAGTCATCCCCAGCTGTCTTCTCCCTGTCTCTGCCACAATGTGTATCTGAATGTTAAAGCACTCCCTTTGCAACATCCTGTCCCTTTTGTGTCAAGAACCTTTGGTCTGGCTGTCCAATTTTATTTCCATGCTACTGGCATTTTGCTTTGGGAAGAGAAACAACGGTTTGGACCATGTTAAACCTTATCTAAATTTGATTGGAATATGTGACTGAGAAAGGGGAAAGGCAGAAGGGGGTAAGTGAAGAGATTCATGAAAGAAATGTTGACTTGAGGCATCTCAATAAAGCATTATAAGATCCTTCTGAAAAAAATAGTATTTGGAAGCTTCAAAAATTTCCTGGCAGTCTTAACCTAAAACCATAAATTAAGGTTTCAGTTCAAAAAAGTAAGCCTTCAAACTAAAACAAAAACAAAAACAAAAACAAAACAAAAAAAACCCCAAACAAACAAAAAAAACCAACCCAAAAAACCAACAGTCTTTTAAACGGTGTTATAGTCCATGAGCACTGCTTTTTTTCCATGAGACCCTTAGGGTAGGGTCTAGGCAGCATTCACATGCATACTCATTAACCCTTTTCTGATCAGAGAGGTTACTTCTCAGAGAACAAGAAGTTCTATGATCTTCTGCAGCCAGGGACACTTTCTTTTGAGCTTTATTCTTCAGCCCTCCCTCACAACTGATACATTTATTATGATCAATATATTTATTATCATTTATATTAAGCAATACATTTATTATCACACTTCAAAACCTTTTTGTGTACGTGAATTCTTGCTGTTCACCTTTCACTTCCTCTATTACTGAGTATTTCTATTTCTCTTCTGCTTAGACTTAGTCTTCAGGAACCCTTAAACGTACTTAAAACTTAAAAATTTCAATCTTTCTCTTCATTTTGGCACTTCAAAATATAAACAGATTCAATTGATTGCAACTGCAGAAGCAGTAGGTGTTTGCATTTTGTTGTACAAAGTAATTTGCGGTATTGCACAGAGAAATCTATGTTAACCTGGACTGTATGGCTTAACGATTCAGACCTCTGTAATGTCCATCTCACAATGCTTCCAAGAGGGTAAAAAAAGGAGTCTTGCTTGGTCTTGTGATGAAGAATTCAGGCTATTTGCTGGAGAAGCTGTCAGCCAGTGCTCCAAAGACAAAGACAATCCCTGTAGAACCCACATAACACTCTGGATAACCTCAAGCACCAAACATTTCATGAAACTGTAAAACTGACTTGCATACATCCAAAAGCTGCAGCAGTTTCTAGCAGAGGGCAGGGTACTAGTTAAATAAATATGACATCAGTATATCAGGTTAGTTGCTTTTGTAAAATGAATTGTGATTGTTGATTCATAACCACATCTTTAGAGAAGCTGTTAGAAAGTTAGAGAAATATGCATGGACACACCTTTACCCAGTGTTCATTTTGGCATTATAACATCATGACATACCATTTGAAGTCATTGAGCAGATCAGTTCAGCCTCTTGTGCCCTGTCTCAGTTAGTCCTCTCCAAAATTAGAATGCTACTTTATATTGATCTTGATGGTGGTAGACAGTAATTAATTATTCAGCTACTTAAGGCATGTTAGGCTTTAGTGTATGACAACCTGGAGATAAGGAAATGACGGAGATGAGTTCAAAACACTGACTAATCTTCTATCTCCATTGCTCCATATTTTTGAAATAATTAGGACAATCTATTGGAAGCCTTTAGTATTATTATAGTACCTGTTATTTGATTTGTTATAGCACTTCATGTTTGGTTTTGGATTTGGGAATAGACTGTCTCCAAGGTACTAGTATAAATTAGGATTAATAAATATGATTATTGCAGAAAATGGTCTCAAACATTGACATGTCTCGTACACTAAGAACCTGCTGCACTAGATTTCTTTCTGTGTAAACTGTTACTATTCTGCAGAGCTAGCAGATCTGGGTCTGCTGTTACTTGTGTTACATGCTCAAATTTTAAAGATAATAACTTTTGGAGGACTATTGCCAAGGCAATATCTTTAACACTCACCTGTCAAAATAGTATTTTATAGTAGAGACCACGTGTATTTTACCACTAACTCACAAAGAAAATACGGAACAAGAGGAATTTAATGTGAGGATATGAAAGGCTACAAGGACCAATGTTTAGTTTTTCGAGAAAGGATTTCTTGGCATAGAAATATACATCTCTTTGTAAAAATCTCTATTTTATTGAAATCAGCCACTAACTTCATTTCATTCCCTCCTTGATTTCTTGTCCAAGAATAGAGGCATTTCTAAGTCCAATACTCTAACACAATTGTCAGTGTAAATCACCAGAAAAGCAGAGAAAGCCTTTGGAAACATCTGAAATGAATGTGGCGTATGAGGTATGTAACTGACACACAGAGATAAAGGAATAGAAAGCTATAAACTCCTAATAAATGATTGTGCATCACCACAGGTATTCAGCCTACTTACACTTAGCCAAACAATAGTGCAGGGTTTTACATGTAGCAATGCCTTAGCCATACACTTCAGATTAACTTGTTTACATGCTGGAATATAAATTAACAAATGTCTAGTAACAGAAAATTAACTTCCATCTATTTTAAGGTAGTTATAAGCCACCCTTACAGGATCATTATATATTTTTTCCACAGTATTAGTGGGTTATTCCATGAAGGATAGTGAGAAAAGAGAGTGAGCAAACAGAAAACTTTTATTTGAGAACACCCAGACTAAAACCTCTTTATTGGAGCAACTTTTCACTCAGGATATGTTATATGGGATACTCCAGGCTAATGATAGTCATTTGTTTTAATCGGTCATTGCATTGTTGCATCTTTTCTCTGCTTTTGAGAGATCATACTTAGCATTGCTTTCTGACATATCTGTTAAAATAGCGTCATTATCACTCAGAAAGTCACTATGGTTCTCGCTTTCAGGTACAGAATTATGGAGACCCTACCAGGAGTTTTCTTCTCTCTTCATTAGCTCCATTAGAGGGATGACATTATTAGATTCCTAAACAGCACCAGAGATACTTGTGTTCACTCTTGAAGGACTAGCAGGTTTATGAAGGAAGATATTCTCCGCCCTTTAGAGTTTCTTGTGGACACAAAGGAAACACAAGGCTATGAGGTTTGGAGTGACAGGGAATAGTGTCCTCTACTACTTTGATCACTGAACTAATCAGCTTGGGTACTAAACAACCTTTGTGAGAAAATGATTGTTTAGAAAACATAACTTGGTCAAAGACATTGAAGTGCGGGGTCTAATTTTGGGGATACAAGCTAAGGACACAAGGTCCCTTTCTTACTTTCCTTCCAAATACCAACAACTTGCTCCTCATCAAGGATTGAAAGGTGTGGTGTAGATTAGCTTTACCGTGATGTTTTTAAATGCTAAGAAGAAATATCTTTGTCTGAGTGCTACTTGGCTTCAGGTAAAGAGAGAAAGCTCCATCCTGTGTGGATGCTGGTTAAAGCCAATTATAACTCAATTGATTTTTCTTGGCATTAAAAAACAAGAATAAAATCAATGCAAAATACAACTCCACCACCAATTTGCCTTTAATTCCTTAGTGTTACTGGATGGAGTCTTAACTGATAATAGGCATGCCCATGTGTGAGAAGGAGAGTATTTATGTTTAAAACAAATAAATTACTTGTGAAATAAATTTATTTTTAAAACCTTGGTAAGAGGAAGAAATATTTAAACCAGGTGTTCTGCCATGTGAAAAGTGGGAATTTTGCTAATTACGTTTCAAGCACAGTTTACACTGTCACTTATTTGAAGTATGCCTAAAATACATTTCCCACAGCTCTGCTAAATGACAGAAAATGAACTGATTTTCCATGTGTAAAACACATTGCCAACACCCTCTAGCTATGTCCTCTGATTTCACCGAAGATGTATTTGTTCACCTGCTGTAGAACTAGGAATCTTTGAATTGTAATTTTATATATACGTAAAGTGACCATCTCTTCTTATATGATCATATAACAGGAAAAGCTCATAAGAATCTGTAGGTGGTGTTAATAGGAGGGGAGCCTCACATTCAGCTCATCACCATTTCCAGTGGAAATTTAAGCTAGGTTTGATCACTGGTTACTATTAGATTTTGGAAGAGAGGGTCTTTCAATTAACCAAATCAGATCTATCAAGAAAATTAAATGGTAGATTCTTTGTACTGATCCTGCTGGAGTCAAAGTATCCCTTACATACAACTGGTTTGTTAACAGAGAAAAGGGAGGAGGGGGGGAACAAAGGAAAATATTTGTTTGTTATATATTTGTATACGCATGTACATGCATGTACTCAAAATTAACCACACATAAATCACAGTTAAGATGCTAAGTATCTGCATATATATAAATAGTCTAACAGTAGAAATTTCTTCAGAATCTTAGGCTTAGCAGGAACAGGGTATGTATATATGTGTGTGTGTATATATACATATGAATATATGAATACATATATACCTTTATTCAAGTACCCTTTTATCCCACTCTCTATGTACACATATCACACACAGAGAGATGTATTACACATGCATATGTAGCATATAGCCACATAAATATAAGTTACTAGGGCATTAGTAGCAAGCAATTGCTTAGGACAGGAAATGAATGTGATATCTACTTTGTACAAAGCAGGCTAGTAGGAATGAAGACAGATGTTCATTAGATGATTTTGTTAAGTACAAATACCACTCTTTACTCTAGGCTGTTATTAGAGCAATTATTTTTTCCAAGTGCACAGTGAAAGCTGTAGCTTTGCAGTACCCCAGTGAGCATTATTACATTAATATAGTGAACTTACCCTATCTATCTGTCATTACCAAACCTCACAATGATATTCTGATTAATGATGCATACTGCAGATTTCACAGATGCCAGCCAGATGTTCAGAGAGAACTAATGTTTTTTGGCTTAGGAAGTAAAGTATAAATCATATACACACTGACACACCTAGTGGAACAAATGGAAGGTATTCTTAAGTGAATTTGCTATCTATCTCCGATATATATTTAGGTAGACAAGATACACGACACAATGCCCCGTGCATCTCAGCCTTCTAGATAAAAAAACAGATGAAAGAACCATGCAAATAATTAAAAGCAGAAGTCATCCTGCTACTGGGAATCACTTTTGCTGTAAGGTACTCCCCTACCTCTTCCATCTGGCTGCCTCACAGAATGGGAGCCTCAGCATGCAGCTTCCAGTCAGCGGAAAGGCAAAAGGAAAGGAGGAGCTGCTGCCAGCACAGATCCCAGCAAGGAGCAGGAGCAGGCAGGTGGCTTATGTCCACCATTGTATCCTCTCCTCTAGCCTGTGCTTCTACTCATTTATATATATCTGCTCCTACAAGGGAAGGGACCTGCTTCTTCGGTACTGTTGATTAACTTCACAGCTTTCATTGTCTGCCTCCACAAACAAGCACCTAAGCCGAGATGTTGACACCGGCATGTTACTCAGGAGACAGGAGTGTTGTGATGGCTCAAAACCCATTTCAGGTTTGGAGAAAGTTTCTTGGTCCATCAGGTGGAAAAAGCTAAAGTAGAGGGATGACCTGAACTCAGCTGCTGCTGCTACAGACTGGTCAGACATCATATTCTCAGGTTGTATAATATGGCACGAGTTTTGGTTTGATGCTGCTAAAATCTTCACAGGCCCTGGTAGGACAGGAGCTTATTTCCCAGTCTTCTACTACTAGAGTAACTCTATGTGGCTGGCTATGTAATTTTACGTAGCCAGGTATTTATGGACTAGCACTTTCTCTTGCTCCTTTCAAACTTATGAGGCTTCTCTAGTGCTTTTGATACTGAGATATTGCTCGCTGTTCTTCAAGGAGTAGCAATAGGAAGCAGACAGGAAGCACAGGGAGCGACCGAGGGCTTCCCCAGCAGCTTCAGTTTAAATAATTTAAACCATATGAAACCATATTCTGACACTATTCACTATACCACGTAATTTCTGTAAAAAATACAGTCACTGAAGAGATGAGTCTAGCTGCTACTGATGAGTACCTGTACCCACACTTTCCTCTTCAAAGTCTATGGTTTTCATGGTGTCAATAAGCAATTGGCCAGCTAGGAACATTCCATTCATGGATGCAGGCAGGACAGTATTGGGCTTTTCCTACCTGAATGTTTAGCTAAGAGGGAAAATGGCCTCTCCTTTCCACTCACATTGCCCTCAAAAGGCTGCAGTCTCAGGCATTGCTTAGGTTGACGCGTCCCTAACTTCACATCATAAGTCAGCTCTGAAACTAAAAGTGGAAACAAAATCTGAGACAGTGTATAACACCTGAATGACATCTGGGAAAGAAAAAGAAAAAAAAAAAAAAAAAAAAAAGCTATGTCCTTACATGCCTCTGTGTCCACCTTCCTGTCCTCCAAAAGCTCATAGTGTTTTCCATATTTTGTTTACCTGAGCAAAGAAGCAGCAACCAAACCTCATAAACGTGTGCCTGGTCACTCTGCCCCCACTTACAAATATGCTGCTTTCAGAGCTCCTCTCAAATATGCAGCAGAACCATTGCTCCTCTCATGTGTGTATGAATGGCCAACAATTTGAGGTTTAGGAAAGAAAGTAGCAGGGGTAAATGTATGGTATACTGTGTGGCTCAGCAGTTCTCCCATACCTGCCACTTCTTTCTGCTCACTGCTCTCCACTGCTGCCAGAGCAGCACAAATGTGTCAAGCCCAGTTACTGCAGGGTACTCCATTTTCAGTCACACTGCATTGAACAGTGAAAATGGAGTAGAACTGCCCTGTACGGCAGAAAAAGAAACTAATAATGTATTTCCCACCTTGCCAAACAATAGTGGCTTGCTCAATTTACATCTGCTTTCCAGGTCAGGGTCTGCAAATGGTGATGGGTGGAGCGTAGTAGGGACTTGAAAGCAATCACTTATTGCTGTCAGATGCTGGCCTTTGATTTGGATGACAGCAATTATTTTGATTTGTAAGGGAGGTAAGGAAGCAAGGAGACATACAAGATGGTTATTTAAGCTATTACGTCTATTACTGGTCTGGACAGACTGTCCTTGGTTTGCTTGGACAGACCATAAACTGCCCACTTTCCAGCACAGCTGCCAGTCTTGTTGAGCTCCTAATTTTCACATGTCCACATCTTCCTCCATCATAGCTCTGATGCTGAATCTAAGTGTTTGGAAGGGGAAAAAATGTTTTGTCATTTGCTTTTGTTTTACTCCTATTCAGAATAATAGAATAATGACACAAGCGTGTCCACAGAGTAATTACAGCATTACAGAATGTCACCGGTAAATGTGGGTCACTTTTAGTGGTTCCACACTGCTTTCCTATGATCATGCTAATTTTGTAGTTCATGTGAGATCACAGAACCACAGAAACATTGGTTGGAAGTCCAATCTCCTGCTCAGAGCTGGACTATCACTAACAGTGTGCTTCCATCTTATTAAGTCTTGAATAAGATGGAGACTTCACAGTGTCTCTGGGTGACTGGTGCTGCAGCATCCTTCCCAGGTAAAAGGTTTTGACTAGTGTTCAGTCTGTATCTCCCAAGCTGCAATTTTCCCCTTGATATGGTGTTCACTCCTACTGAGAAGTTCGACTCTGTAATTAATGTAAATCCTCCAAAGCAGTTGTAAGCTCTTAGAACACCCTTAGCTCCTCTCCACCAGGCTGCACAGACCCTATTCTTGTCACTAGCTGCCAGATATTGAACCATTCAATATATCTTTAAAGTATGCTGGTGCTTCCAAATGAAAATGCCACAAGAGATGGTATCATAAGTCTTACTAATGTCAGGGTATCTTGTGTTCATCACTGTCCCAGGTTGGTGCATCATAATTTCATATTGACAGATACTTGTTGATTGTTCCTGATTCCTGTCTTGTCCTTCATGTGTTTGGAGAGGGATTGAAAAGGAATTAACATGTAAACTACCTAAAAGAAATAATAGGTAAAGCCAGCTTACCTGCCATTGACTCAAAGCATACCCCGACTTTGTCTTAAGCAGTGAAAGCAAAATGCGCTAGTGGCTACGTTGTTCTCTGAGTAACAGGAGGAAAGACTGCAAGTCAGGCCTCACATGGACCCACAGGGAACGTTTTGTGTCCTCAAATTCACATCAGTGAAATGGCAGTGTAAATTATCAAGCAAATACACATTGAGCTAGACCAGGAGGGATCTTTTCCCTGGTTCACCTGTGCTTATTCTCCAGTGTTTGGCATTTGGAACTGTTGGAAGGCAAAATAATTCTTGGTTTCATTTGTGCCAGGAGATGCTAACCTAAATGATTCATGTTTCCATGCATTTTGCTGGGCAGATAAATACAGAAATCCATTTGTTCTAGTGGGTGAGCAGAGTGGAATATAGAAAGCCGGAGAGTAAAGTATGATTGTCTTGTCTGCAGTGTATTAACTAATGTGGAGGAAAGGAATTAAAGGTTATTTTGGGCTACACCATTCCCTGGCACATACTGATTGGTTTCCATGATATGATATAGATATGCACTGTAGCTTTTCAATCTACTGACAAATGTGAATGATGTTATTATAAAATCAAAGGTAAATTTCAGTGTGCTGTAGCTTTTCTTCCTGCTGTTTCTATTACCAGCGAAGAACTCTTTCCCAGCAGAACAAACTTGGCGTGCTTTTCAATTATCCATTGTAACATTTATTACAAAAGGTTGTAAATTCCAGAACTTTATCAGGTCCTATATGAGCTTCTCAAAAAGGGAAAGATTAGTCTCATAACTGTTATCACAAATAAACTCACTAATTTTTGAGATTTTAAGAGATGACAAAAGAATGCAATGAATCTGCCTCAGTAAATGCTTTTTCTTTATAACAATGACCATATTACGATATCTGTCTTGAAGCCTTGTGCAGTGAATGCAGTAGTCCTGCACTTAATTTGATCCTTACCTCTGCTGGTAGATTTTGTAGGAAAAACAAAAAAATAAAACCCCAGAAAGCTATTAGAAACACCATTGCCTTGTACATCATTAAAAGTTTTATTTATTGCTATAATTGCACTTAGAATTTTTAGAGGTCTAGGTGTGCTTAGGCTTGTGCTGTATGAATGATGGGCTATGTGACTGTGTCTCCTTCACACAGTGGCAGGTGGGAGGAATTATGACTTCCTCTGCTCCTTTAAAAGGGCAGCCAGAGGAGGTAAAATATGTTACTTCAGGTCTTGAAAGACTGTCAGATTCCTTCTTGTCACAAGGGTAGCAAGCCTGGAGTGAAATGTGCACACCCTGGAGTGGTCCTGGGTTTCTGCTTGAGTTAATTGCAGAACCTGCTTGAACTTCTGGTATACCAAGTCAGTGCCTCATCTCCATGATACTGGGTCATCCAGCACTTCTGTGCTGATCCAGATCAAATGTATGACTGTATTTCTGTGGAATTAGGCAAAACAAGATACAGAGCTCATCAGGCACAAAGAAGCCTGCCTGCATGAAAGTAACATGTCAAAATGTTTTGATGAATTTGAACTCCCAATGTAGGTTTGTATCAGATTGGTGTTTTGTGTGAGGCAGCTGCAGCCTTTTTGATCTGATATTAGGAGAACTAAGAACAGATATTCCTGACAGAGGTACAGCTCCCATTTCTTAACTCTCAAGTATTTCTTCTACTAGTTGTATAAAGAGACAGCTGTTAGATGTAAGCTCTGATTCAGTTGCCTCATTAATCTCTATGTGAGAATATTCTTGATTTCTTTATCTCAAGATCCTTTGGTCTAAATACAGGGAAAGAGAGGACTGCAGTTTCTTGTTCGGACAATGAAAAGTTTGACACTCTTCTCACTGCCTCACTTGGACTGGCAAAAAGGTGCACATAGAATTTTTTAGTGTTTTTTTAGATATCACTGCTGATCTGTTTCCCTGAACTGCTAGAAATGATTCAATACATTTTTTTGGTTGCTCAGCAAGCCCGGGTGTGCACAGCTACATAACATTGCACAAGCGGATGACAGACACCTTCCTGCAATCTTGACTACTGGTATGAACATTGCTTTCAGTAGTGGTTTCCAAGACCAGGACACAGTCAGATGGTGATTTGATCAGCTATGTGCAGAAATGCTAGCCCAGCCCCAGCATGACTTCCCATCCAGGCCAGCACAGAAACTAGGTGTAGAAGACATCAGGCTGCCTAAGGCAAGAGAAAGGTGGCACTGATACAAGTGCTAGCATGACGACTTCCTCCTCACAGTGCTTCTTACACTGATGTTGTCAGGCTGCAGCTGTAACCTTTGTACAAATACAAACTCAACAGCAGAGAAGATTGCTTGCAGGCCCACCCACATGCATGTGCACTGTCGTGCCCCCCCTGCCCCCCCCCCCCCAAAAAAAAAATCCAAACCAAACCAAAACACTCAAACCCCAAACCAAATCAAACCAAACCAACCTAACCCTTGAACTTCAGAAAAGCATCATGAAGCAATCTGCCTTACAGACTCTTAGGGTGGGTATGTGGGAGAAGTACACAATTTTGCCTCAGAAATTCTCCAGATAGGTGTGTTACAGCAGAAAGCACCATCATTTTTCTATCCATTGTGCTTCTATTGCCTTTTGAGAGCGCTAAGGATCCAAAGAAGCGTGACACTAAAGTGAAAGATGAGCTATGATGCTACAAGTAAATTCATTTATCACTTTCTCTTTACTACTGTTTATCAGTTTACAGTAAGCTGGGTTTAATAGCTTTTTCATACCCATCTTTCCCCTCCCCCCCCAAAAAAATGTCAACATTTCTTGATTTCAGCAGCCTTAAAATGTGCTTTGGAAATATATTCCCTAACTTACAGAAAAAGGTGCATGTAGGATCATTTCAGTATGCAGTTTAGTCATCTAAAATTTTATGATCATTTTCCTGTTTTCTTGTTGGTATACTCATTTCTACCTAATCTGCATAAACTATTTTTCATGTGTTTTTGCTATCTCAGCCAACAGATGGTGCTATGTATAACATTTTTATGATATTGTATAATATAAGAATAAATATTACAGTTAAACTGTACCTGTAATTACTTTGTTAGAAAATAAATGTGAAATTGAAGTTCACAATAATAAATGCTTATCATAAAAAATCAGACACAAGCAATGGTAAGTGTGGAGAGTTACTGATGAATGTTCATCTCAGCCTGCAGGTGGGGAAAGATGGAGCTGCATGTGTAAATCTGGTTGTGGTGTCAATGTTACTGCTCTGAAGTTACTCTCTCAGAAGGATCTTTTGAAAAATTAGGCCTTCAGGTTGGTAGATTTTAAAACCAGTAAAATTATCACTGTCTATTCTGGTTCCTACTATATGGAATTAATACACTTTCTCTAAATTGAAGCAGAAGGATATGGTATGCCATGGGTACTCGTACAACTAAAGTAGGGCCACTCCAAAAAATCAGAATTATGGAATGCAATTTTAATTAAAAATCACCAATGTTAAGCACTACCAGTGTTTCACACTGTGGTAAAACTTTGTCATCCAAACAGTGCAGTTAGTTTGCTGGTACTACTCAGGTATATAAAATTAATCATAGAATCTTTTAGGTTGGAAGAGCTGTTTAAGATCATCAAACCCAAATCACGTGAGTAGTGACACTTAGATTAGATTGTTTTCTTTGGGCTTGGTCTTTCTCTTTCTAAAAGGGATGGGAGCTTCTTTCAGTAAGGCAGAAACAAGCCTACTGTGGTGAATGTATTTGAATTTCAACAAGTATTACATAACTAAGTGGTCATAAATCACTCATTTCTGTATGCTCAAATACCAACCTAAAAACGTATTAGCCAAATATCATATACCGAACCCACTACAGCATTCTGGTGAAGCTGTTATCAATAGCACCTTGTGTAACATTTTCTCTTTCAAATATAGTTTAATTTTTTTTTTCAAATTCGCTGCTTTATTGAACTAAGCAACAGTTAATCCTATTTATCTGGTCACAGCCATCTCATTGAGTTTAACTTAATATACATTTCAGCCTACATTTAAAACATGTCCAGAAAATGCAGGTATTTTTACTGCATAAAAACAAATAGAGAAAGCCAATTCCAAACATTCTAAATAGAAAAATCATTTATTTAGTTCTTTGCTGGAATGAGTTGTCAAAGACTTCGTCACCATAGAATCCCATTATTTTAACAAGGTGCAGCATATGTTTCAGTGAACACTAAAACAACATGTCCTCAGTCTTACAAACACTGACTCTTAGACCCTCGTTCACAAGAATATGTGTTGGGTGTTTTTCTTTAATTTTAAAATGTCTTTATTTTCTTATTTGAGAAACCAGTCTTCATTTTATAACCATAAAACTGCATTTCTAGTGACAATTGCTGAAAATACCTCAACTAGTGATAGCCCGTCTCATTTTAGTCCCCTTTTGTTCATATAGTTAGGTACAAAAGTAAGTACTCTCAATCAAACAATTTATCATTGCTGTTAAAGGAAGATTTAAAATGGTCACACGCAGTGTAGTGCAGTAGTACAATAATAATTTTCTACACTTACCAAAAGAGAACCTTTTTTTAAAAAAAAATAAGCAACTGTCTTTTTACTTGGCCTTATATATTTTATTGAATCTTCTTTTGATTAATTATTAGGGGCAATAGAATACTGCAATAATTTGGCTGTATGCCAAGATATTTTTGAATTGAAACTGAAATACTGGTGTTTACTAGGTTGCTTGAGGAAAAAATAAATATTTTTTTTCTTTTTAAATAGAAAAAGAAACAGAACACTATTTTTAAGTGGAAATTATGTCAAGTTGAAACCACTTTCAGAATGGTGGAAAAAAAAGTGTTCAGAATTTCCTTCTGTCTTTTCTACTCTCCCATTTTCCTTTTGTAAGTAGAGCAGCACTAGGCTACTACTTTTCAACTATTTTAAATTATTCTGCTGCAGCCTTTAGTCCTGCTTAAGTACAGTTTGTTGGAAAGAGCTCTCAATCCTATTTTCCTGTGAGGATTTGGAACCAAGGCGGGGTTATTGGTTGCTGGTGCTTAGGCTACACAATTTTCATTTCAGCCAAGATCAGTGGAAAAACTATACCTCTGGTGTGGCTGGCAGATGAGTGATAGTGAGCTAGCTCTGGAGCTGGACTATCCCATTTTGCCACAACAGGGCAGGAAATAGCAGTGGTGCAGTTATAAATGGAAAGTGGAAGGAGCTTAGTCCTCAATAGGATCATACAGGGAAGTGAATGCAGAAGCCTGGGAAGGGTGTCAGCAGGTAAGCTTATGTGAAACTGGTAGGTTTATACAAGTTGGTGTCATCTAAGGAGCAGTCTCGTTTTTTTTCTTTCAGCCTCAGTGGTATAATGCTATCCATCATATGAATTACACATTGCACTGTGATGAAAGTGTGCATATTTTATCTCATCCTCCCTGTCTTTCTTCAGGAGGAGGATCCTGTTGATGTAAATAGTGACAGCATGGGATGAGATGCAATGATGATACTACCAGAGAACTGTCTCCTTGCGCTCCTTGGGTGAAGGTTTCAAATATTGCCACTGTTGCTGAGTGGGTTTTTTGTTTTGTTTTGGGGTTTGTTTTTTTTTTATCCCTGGGGATTCTGGCTTTTATCTAAATTATTAATTATTTTGGAATATATCCAGATACACTTTACAATGCAGTCTTGCAGCTGTTCAGGCTAGTGGTAAAATGTCAACTTGAGTTAGAAAGGAAGGAGATACCAAACACATTGAGTAGATCTACAACTACACTTGCAGAGCACTAGCATTGGTATCTGTGATTCAGCCATCTGATAGCCCTGACATAATTTCAGTACAAGTGTGCCTCACCTCTGTGTTTAATATGATATTATCCATCCTGCTTACTCACTGATACTGTGGCTTAAACTAGCTGTGCCCTTACTGTGTATTGTTAGCCTTGTACAATTTCCAAGCCATCCACAACAGACTCCCATCTGACCTAGGACATCCTCTCTCTCTTCACTTCTCAGCATCTATGTTGAATTGGCAGTATGGCTTTGTGTGCCATCCCTGACACTCATAGGGTGCACTGGGTAGAAGGACATCAACTCCAGGACCAGCTGCGCTTGTTCTGCTGGGACCAGATGCACCCAGGGAGGGAAGTCAGAAACACCTCCATTTTTACATTACCCTGCCTGTGGGAGACTGGAGGCTGGCTGCCTGCTTTTGCTCTCACTTGACAGAGGCTTCAGCTTTTGTCCATCCAGCCAGTTTAAGTGGAAGGGGGAGGTTAGCCTCTACATTGGAGACCAAATAATCTCCCACCTCTGGGAAGCCCCAGAATAAGCTCCTTCAGTGACAAGTTTTTGGATTTGTGGCTAGGTTACCTTGTACTCAAGTGGCATAAGGAAATGGGCACAGTACATGACCCTTTTTAATATTGTTACATGTTGTAACAGAGAATGCAGCATTCTCAACCACCACAAGACATACACAGTTGGGATGTTAAGCCTCACCTAGTAACTCTGAATTCTTATCACCGTGACAGCACTGCATGCCCCACTTAAGAGAGGGACCCTTTAGTTCCCATGTTCAATGTGTGACCATTGCCAGAGCTTGCACAGCCATATTGTGCCCGTTTGCCTAACTTCCATTATTCAAGCCCTTTTGGCTTCTGTATGTTCATACAGAACCCAGATTCCTTTATCTAAGAAAATAGCTACCATCAGGCTGGAATGTGCTGCTGGGTTACATGAATTCTTGTTAAGAGCCTTTTAACTGAAAGTGTGGGTGGTCAGCTTGGATGCATGTGTGCTTATTTGCAGTATAGTTACTTTCTGATAAATGTTACATACTGCTTGAATTTCTCTGACTACATTACTTCTTATGTACATGTTGAGGTCACTGCTATAAGATTGTCTTGACTTTCACAGAGACAGAAAGCCTTTACCCTTGGAAGATGGGAACTGAGTTATATTTTTATCATTAGATTCTTTCATGAAATAGCAGTCTACATGAATAGATGTTCAATGATTCTGATGATAAAGAGGATTGCTGTAGTGAAGAAAGGTCTTAGTTACTCATGCCATTGCATCATCTTGTTGGACCCTAACAGGGGCACAGACAGGAAAAAATCACATAATATCTCAAATTCCCTGTAAGCTGGATATGGATTGTCAGTAATGTTAATTCACAATCCCATTGCTTTGTCAAAGTTAGTTATATGTGCTATTGTGTTGAGAATATTTGACTGATAAGGTTGCCTCTATAATGAGGAGTCTGTCGCATTTCAATAATACATGCATACCGCTTTTCCAAAGGCTTCTAAATCAGATAAACTCCCTCTGGGCTGAAATGTGTCACGATAATTAGCGTGGGGACAATTTTGTTTGTATGCTGCTGTCCATTACTTTGGTACAGGATTATTATACAAATAGGGTGGGTTCATGTGTGATTTCATGTGTTTTAAAAAGACCTTATTTCAACAAAAAATGAGGGTTGGTGTTTTCACAGTGTTGGCCTAATTGTCTTCTCATGGACGAAGGGAGCTTTACCATTGGTTTTGTCATCACAACAACATTGTGGCCATTCTAAATACTTTCAAAAAGACACCTGCAATATAGAAGTGCTGTATTTCATAACACTAAATAATGCTATCTCAATGAAAGAGTAAAGGAAAAAAAGGGGGATCAAACTTTGAAGTGTCTTCTTTGTGAATGCTATTCTCAGTAGCATTTCTTAGCAAACGCACATTGTGTCAAAGTACAATGTATGTAAAACCACTGTGTAAGTTGCAATTTCTTTTAATCAGAAATGCATCTTTGGGGACAGTCTGTGAAGGAATAAAAATTCATGCCTTGAATTCAGTTCCTCAAGAAAGAGTCTTTAGGAAAGGACCATTATGCTGTCCAAGAAAACCCTTAAAAACATGCACTGATACACAGATGTGCTGTGAAATTCTTAAAATATGAGCTAACTTTAAGATGATCTTCACTGAATATTAAACAACCTTCGAAACTACTGCCCAGAAATAGCATTTTATTCTCTGTACTCAGTGTGGGGGTGGAGTGCTGAGAGCTTACTTTGTCAGAAAAGAGGCAGTTGTCAACTTTTTTCAGACTAATTAATTTAACTTTACAGGTAAGTTAGGCTACTGGATTGTATTGTGCTTTGTTATTAGGAAGGGACTAGTATTTTAAGGCTGTGTTACACAGACTAAAGACTAGAAGTTTGCCTGTATTGATCCATAAACACTGGATTAAATCAAGGCATTCGCTTGTCCCAACAGGCAATACACTAGGGATGGCTTTTTCTGCACGCAGCCCAGCTGCCTTAAATGACATCCTTTCTCTCTGGGGACAGCATTTTACTGGCAATGCAGGGAGACAGGATAAATAGGTATGGGGGAAAGATGTGGGGACGAAACACAGACAAATATACTGAAATTCTGTTTTCATGCTAGCAATCCAAATAGAAACTGTGGAGAAGGGAGAGCTTTTTTGCTTCTCACATGAATGCAAGCCTCATTTTCAATCAACAACATTCTTTTTCGGCAGATTGTTATTATTTTTAAGCATAGAAAATTTGTGAATGTAGAGGAAACTGGAGCAGGGGAGCTGTAATTACTTTAGCTGTGTTAATTTTCTAATAGGTCATAGAGGTAGGACCTAATGCTGTCTCTGTCCTGAGCATAGCACAGTGTATTTTATAGGACTAGAGCATGCTATTTAACCACTAGCACATTTCCCTTTGTGATTTTCTTCTAGCTGTCTAGTACTCACTGAGCGAACTTCTCTGCATAGTTCAAGAGATAGCCTAAGAGACAGGGTGGTATCTATGGGCAGTTGGATGTGACGAGCCTAATTTTCTGGAAAGAGCAAGCTCAAGTAGACATAGATCAGTGATGCTAGACCCTGGTCCTCTCCTGGTCTATTTTGTTTACTGGAATAGGCATAACTGACAACACCAGAACCACAGAGCTGAACGCCAGGCAGAAATAAAGGAGGGAGATCACTGTTCAGAAATTATCTCATTCAGGGAGTACAGAAGCATGTACGTATGATCTTCTGGAGATTAGAATCTACTGAACTTCCATACTTGCTTAAGTGTACCATCTAAAATAAGATTTTTCTTTCAAATCAACCTGTATTAAAAGGACAATTGAAACACTGCAGTTTCTATTGGACCAATTACGGAAATCTGTATTTCTCATGCAAAGTTTGCATTTCTCTGTCTGTAGGTTGCCTATTTGTCCTTCAAAATACAAAGAGCTTTAAAATCAGAGAGGAATAGACCCCTTTTACCACTCCCTGACATTCTGCTAACAAGCAGAAGGGAAAAAAAGGTTAATTTTAATATTTATTGGCTTTGTTTCTGCAGCTGAGATTTCTTCAAACTTCATGAATATACTTTTATTTGCATTTAAATACAGTAAAATATTTTTTGTTTAAAATTCCAGCTCAACTGTGAAAAGTTAAATTCTTAGGTGAATAATTACTTGGCTTGACCTTCATTTCTGCAGTGTCTTCTTCCCACTGGCTTCCAGCTGTTGCCAGTGACCATGCTTTTTCGTAACTTCTTCAGATAATACCAATGGTATTGCAAAATTTCTTTGATAATTTTTGTTATTGTTTCTTCAATTTAGACAAGTGGTGGGGTTTCTTAACTAATGCACATATATGCACCTAAAGTATACATATGTTGAGTGTTATACTGGTGTTTATTTTACAACTACAAATTTTTAGCGCCAGCATGTGCGTGCATGTCTGTGTGTGTAACAAAGCCTGTGATCTGTTCCCAGAAGCTTAGCAGAAGCCTTCTCTTTCTCTGTTCGATAATAAATGAACAAAATCTTGACAGCCGGCAGTGACTGCCTGATGAGAGTGCCAAATAACTGAGCTGTCATCTGGAGAGACAGGATTCAGTTCCCCAAAACAAAAGTGATTGACTTTTCTGACATGTTTGAATGCATTCTAGCTCACAGGGATCAGTTTAGGGTGCCTCAGCCACCTCCACCAGAAGCAGTGCCTCTGCTAGACCAGGCTATGGCTTCCTACAAAACCATCCCTGTGAGAGATTCTTCTTTTCCCACTGCCCTCAGGAGCAGGAAAACCCTGTCACTAGGGTTCAGTCAAACAGAAGACAGAAAGCATCTCGATCTTCCATTTACCACTCCGAGGTACAAGTTCCTTCATTTAGATGGTTCACTTCTGAAGGCTAAGAAGACTCTACCAGACTTGTTATGGAATCTGGATAAAGGGTTCCCCGATAAGGGCTAGTCCAAAACATCTTTTTCCACCCTGTTATCCAGTGTAACGCTGCAGCTCATTTCCAGAGGTATTACGTCCTCTTGTAGGAATTATTTAGTATATCCCTACTAAAATCACACTTTCCTTCTGTTAGATACCACTGTGTGCTTTTTCTGGCTGCAATAGAGTTAATTTTCTTCATAGTACCTAGTATGGGCTATGTTTTGGATTTGTGTTGAAAGCTGTGCTGATAACACAGGGATTGTTACTGCTGAGCAGTGCTTACACAGTGCCAAGGGCTGCTCTGACCCCACCTCACCGGTGACTGGGCTGGAGAGGCACAATGATCTGGGAGAGGACACAGCCGGGACAGCTGACCACAGCTGACCAAAGGGATATTCCATACCATATGGTGTCATGCTCAGCATATAAAGCTGGGGAATAAGAAAGAGAGGACACATTTGGAGTTAAGGCATTTTGTCTTCTCAAGTAACCATTACATATGACAGAGCCCTGTTTTCCTGGAGGTGGCTGAACACCTGCCCGCCCATGGGAGGTGGTGGATGGGTTCCTTGTTTTCTTTGTTTGTGGGTGCAGCTTTTGCTTTACTTAATAAAATGTCTTTATCTCAGCCCACAAGTTTTCTCACTTTTACTTTTCCAGTTCTCCCCTCCATCCCAGTGGGGGGAGCGAGCAGCTGTATGGGGCTCCATTATCAGCTAGGGTTAAACCACAACACAAACAGTGCAAATGTCTCTGCTATGGTACTCTGCTACAGGGTTAGCAGGGTCTTATGACCAATATTGCAAAATACTAATACGAGAAGCTTTTCTCTGTGCACAAACTTCAGTTCATTAGGCTTGGTAGTGCAAAGGGTTATGAGTAACTTCTACTATTAAAGCTTTACAGTGAATAAGAAGGATTTGGAATAAAAAGTGTTTGGATTACTATGCATATTCACTTTTTAAATACATCCACAAAAACATGATGCTTGTGAGTACTTTATACTACTCTTCTGGTTTTATTTTTGCCTTGCTATGGTACTTACACTGTGTCTATGTAAAACTTCATGAGGCCTATTCACGTGCTATGTGTTCAGAATACATAAATTACACCTCCAGACTAAGCCAGTAGTCTTCTTCCTCACTAATGTGCCACACTATTGTGCAGCACTGGCAGTTACCAATTTTGTTAGACCAAAATTGAACAGCAAAAGAAACCGAAAAATGTTGCATTCCCAAAAGTTTTCCCCAAAGTTTTATACTTACATTTTGTCTTGAGGCAAAGGAAAAGATAATATTTTTTAAAAAAATGTGTCACTTGATAATAAAAGAGATTGCTGGATATTTATTATTGGATAGCTTCAATAAAGTACTATTAACATGCCTTGAGTGTGAACAGCCAAACCAGTTCATGAATACTTTGTTTGATGGCTTTTAGTCCTTTTTCTATCACTAGATTATACCTCTCATCCATCTAAATATCTAGTAATTTTTTAGATTATACAATTTTTTGTCCCTAGTATTCCAGTCATCTTAGAATTTTTTCTGCTATTAATAACAAAGCACAGTGTCCTGAACAGTACAAAATGTTGTAGAGTAAATGAAAGAAAACAAGCTCTTCACATGGGGTTTATTTAGAACGTCATGGGAAAACGGGAATAAAAAAAACTTTATCAGATTTGACAGGACTTCACATAACAGCTCAGTTTCTAAATTATATATGAGTTACAGAGTATGTTGTACTTTTGAATTTTTGCAATGGTACTCCATGGCAGAATACAAAGATTGGTGTATTTATGACAGAGCCTCTGTCTGTCTGTGAAGTGTGTAGAATTAATCATTCCCAAGCATACTTGCAGTAACAAATTCACAGGAGAATAAGGGCAACCTGAATGGCCTTGACAATGGTTGCAACTGTATGCAGATGTACATGGAAGCATCTCCAGGAGCAGTTCCAGCAGAAAGAGGATAATACAAGGCACAGCTGCTGATTATACACCCACATGAACACAGGCTCCAGTTATAGTTTGTGTTCGTGTTCTACAAAATGAGGATGTTGTATAACTCTCATGAGTACTATGTTCTATGAAATCATCCTACCAAATGATTGGAGGGCAGGAGCACCATTCCTGTGAAAAAAAGGCTGAGACAGTTTGGGTTGTTCAGCCTGGAGAAAAGAAGGCACCGAGGGTGTTTTACTGGGGCTTTTCAAAGCTTAAAGGGGAGTTATAACAAGGAAAAACACTTGTTACCATGTCTGGTAGTGACAAGACAAAGCCTAGTGGTTTTAAACTAAAACAGGGCAGATTTACAATAGACATAAAGAATATTTTTTTTTTTTTATGATGGGTGTGGTAAGACACTGGAACAGGTTGCCCAGAGAAGCCGTGGATGCCCCATCCCTGAGAGTGTTCAAAGTCAGGTCAGATGGGGCTTTGAGCAACCCAGTCTCATGAAAGACATCCATTCAGAGTGGTTGGCTGAGAAGGTCTTTGAAGGTCCTTGCCAACCCAAACCATTCTATGATTCTATGATCTACTACGCCACCATGTATTCACTCATTAAGCTCATTTATTCCTATTGTTTCTTGAGAGCATTGCTGCTTAGTTGTTTTTTTCAGCCACTGGGGGCAACCAACAGTCCTGGCTGTGCCATTCTGTTTTCCAGCTGTGTGGTCTAGAAACTCACAAGTGATTCAACTGTCATCACCCAGAAATGGAAGATGCCAGAATCAGAGAACAGCAGATTTGAACGCTTTGACAGTCTGAGAGGAAGTTTGTCCAGATGTTTTGTAGCCAGAGTCTGTGTCTCCTACCTGAGACACGTTCCAGAGTGCATAGACCAATGTTTATCACACACCAGTTACTGTAAGGATGACAACATCTCAGGGCTATATGAGCTGTCACAGAAAAGATCTGCCAGGAACAACCTAATGGGGATGTCTCTAGCCCAGTGCTTTGAGGACTGCTAACAAAAGCACAGCAGGCGTGGGCACTTTTCTCACACCTGTTATCTACTGTCAGCTAAAGATTAGCTACAAGACCTGTGGTGGCTATTTTGTAACTAAATGAGGGTATGGATAATCAGGTACCATTGGACTGTATTGCAGTAACACGAAAGCACTGGGAACTTTTGCATTCCTATACCACTACAAAACAGACCAAGAGAAAAAGAAAAACCAAGAAAGGGAAATTAAAGTACTGAATTTCCTAATGTTTCCTGGCTGGGACTAAAAAGGGAAAATGCATTATTTAAGTGATGGTCTGAAAGGACAGTAGATATTTTTTGAAAATTAATTTTCATTATTTTTTGCACAGCTCAGAGTTCAGTTCAAAATACAGCATGGTATCTCTTTAGTTACAATTTGAAATGTGGTATTGCAAACATTTTAGCACTTACAGAGCTTTCAAGCATCCTGTAAAGGCAGAAAGCAGAAGTGGAGAGCAGAAATATATTTAATACAGAAAGCATTTGAACAGCATGTATCTCATCTCTATTTATGCAGTATTCCAAAAACAAGTTCTTGTTGCAGGGAAATAAATTCAGCAGTCTGGTCATTTTAACTTCTAGCTTTAGCTACAGAAGTAATGATGTATTTAACAACCAAACAACACAGCACAAAACTATAAATCAGTTAGCTGCAATATAAATTATATATTTCAACTGAGTTAGGAAAGCACTTAAAGTGGTGTTGTCTTAACAGGACAGTATTAGGTCATTATAAACCATCCTTAGAAATACTGAGAGAAGTACTTACTGTTATAGGCTCTCTTCAGAGGTTTCAGTAATGGCAATCACAGTGGTAAACATTCTTCTTGGCACTAAAAGCTCCACATTTTCCTGTTAATCACGAATTTATTGTGAGACTGTTGGTACCACTTTAGTGGCTTCCATTTTAATTTATCAAGAAAACTTTGTACAAATTTTGTTTGAGAAATGAGTGGCTTGGCTGAAGGGCTCATGCACAGCCTGTATGTCCGCTTTACACCTGGCTGACAAGGGGCCTGAAGGGCAGAAGGAGACAAGCATATTCTTCCTTAAAAATAGGCCTTGAACTGTATTTATACATACGTTTCTGGGAATAAGCTTGTTCTTGCTATGATTTCACACTAGCATTGATGTAGTTCATTCTGTGTAGTTATTCTTGAAGTATACTGGACTGAATTCAGAACTAAACATTATTTTTCCATCTCTGTTGTCTGCTGCAGCATCTATTAATGTTTATGAACTACATCTGTTATTTAGAAAAACTGTGCCAACAGATGTACAGGATCACTTAATATATAAAAGCTTGCTCAGATTCCTCTAGTTCAACCACTCTAGAAAAAAATATGGCAAAGTGTACCTCCATTGGTACACTTTTCCTGTAAATGTTGAAGAGACAAATAGTATAGCGATACTTTGGATTTGTTGGTGTATTATTTTCTACTTTTCTGACACTTCATGTGCTTCACGAACAACATCTCCAAGGCATGTTTACACTGTCTGCATTGTGGAGGGGCAGAATTTTACGTCATTTATTTCTTCTGTGAGTCGTTATTTTACTGTACAAGTTATTGAAAAGTGAGATTGATATAATGAAACCAAGACTGTGCTTTCATTATGCCCCTCTCTATTGAATTTTAGCTTTGGTAATTTAAGCAATACCCACATCTAAGTTCCTGTCATCATCCTCTGGATTTTTTATTATATGTTTAGTAACTCCAAGGAATCCCTCAATTTTGTTACATACAATTGTTCCTTCAATAGGTAACACCAACAGTTAGGCAGTTGTCCTGAGAAAAGTATTTATTTGGTCTCCATCGTATTTTGCCTTTCTAATACAGCTACAAGTTTTGCTTGTACAAGCCTTTCAGTGAATGCATTTATCCTTTTATTTAACCTAAATATAGTTCAAGTAGTCTAAATGTATGCAGCTTTCACTCACACAAGTAACAGTTCTGCTACAGAAGTGGAGGAAAACTGCCAGCAGATTAAAAGAACTTCTGCTTCATCTGGCATTTAAGCTTCCTCCTATGGCTTTTTAGGACATTAATTTATTTACAGTTTTATAAAGAGAAGAATTGTAAAGACCTACTTTTTGCATATTGTGCAAATTAAAAAGAAACATAATTCAGTCTCTCTGAACAGCAATTAGCTGCTGTTTGCAAATCTTCTCACAGCATTAATGCATTACTTTGTTGAGATACCTGCTACTCAGAATGTTTAAAAGAATTTAAAAAATTCTTGGCCTGCCTCTATTTCTTTGTTGCTCTGACATGCTAATGTAGAGTAAACACTGCCTAGAAATTCGTTATGCTCTCTTCACCAGATAGAAGTGTCTATCCTCAGTTTGCAACCAAAATGGGAAATACCCATTGCAGTTACAACGTTTACAGTTTGCTGGGTGGTGGATTGTCCAAAATGTTGTCACTCATACATATCAGTGAGAAATGTAAAAGCAATTTATTCTGATATATACTTGCAAAATTATAAGATATTGAGTGTTTTTCCAAAAAATAAATTTGATTTTGTAACCTAGAAAATTTAGGGTGATGAGATTATTGAGAAAAAGTACAACATGGTATTCTTGCAGCAAAGTGCACAAGTTCCAAAACTCTCTGTCATACAAGTCAAGTGTTTGGCTTATATGAATTTCCTGATGAATGTTATAAGCATATACATATTGTTTGCTGAATAAATTGCTTCTATTTTATTCTACTGATTCAATTATTCTGTTAAGATTTTCCAAAGACAAGGACCTTTACCAGGCTGATCAGATATCCATGTAGAGAGTCTATGGTCTCATAACTTCCCTAACAGTGCTGTTACTCTTCATTCAGAAT
The DNA here is from genome assembly GCF_023638135.1 of Falco biarmicus. Lineage (NCBI taxonomy): Eukaryota > Metazoa > Chordata > Aves > Falconiformes > Falconidae > Falco > Falco biarmicus. Next base: position 18,894,934 of record NC_079311.1, on the reverse strand, counting down.
AGTTTCTGGAGAATTTAGGATTTTGAAATTCAAAGGTATGGAAATGAGAGATATTGTTCATGATAAGAAGATAGTTATAAAGCTGAAAGTGGTGACTCAGATCCTCAACTACCCATAAAACAAAGTGAGCTTGCCTCCGACAAACATTTACAAAACCACAGACATTTTCAGTGAGGCTTCTCTCAATTTGTCTAGCACTGCTATTTACAATGTTACATGTAATTTTTTTTGTTAGTGGCTGAAGTTGCACCTCTGTTACTGCCTTGATATTAATTACCTGAGTCTTTCACCATACTGACATTCTCAAGCGTTCGTTTTCTCTCTGTTCTCAACACCAAGAGCTTGTAAACACCTTGCTAAAATATCCAGCATCTGAGTCACCATTTGGTCCTTAGCCAATTTTGACAGTTTAATAAACGGCTTGCATTAAGTGCTCACCACAATCTGGAAGCAGCCCAAACCATTCAGTGCATAACTAATCCTTGTAAGCAGACAGACATAAAGACCTGGTGGAAAAGACCAAAACACTACACAGACATGTTTTTGGCAAAACACATGGGAGACTGTGGATACATTTTATGGAGTTGGGAATTAAACTAAAGAAATGTGATATTTGGAAGAAGAATGTGCCCCCCCTTCCTCAGCCCTTCTGCATAGAGAGTCCCAGGGAAGGATGTGGATAGGTTGTCCCAGACTGCCAACACACCCACTGAAATCTGGCAGCTGCTTGCCTTGGAGCAGGATGGGTACGGGGTCCATCAGAGGAGGGGTCACTGTCTTACACATTGACTAAGTCTATTATCTTGTCATTGAAATCTAACTCAATGTTGGATGCCAGAGTGCATCAACAAAGATCAGGTGAAACACATCAGTATTGCAGACAAACATATTTAGCTAATTATACATATCAATCCAAACTCTATGCATAAATTCTTGCTGTCTAATATATTCAGTCCTGGCCTGGGACAACAGAAACAAGTAGGCATTATATTTTTTCTGAGAAATAGGTGAAATACCAAGGAAGAACTGGTCTGGATGGTTCACGTGGTCCTGCCAAGGGGTTACCCTTTCTTCAGCAAGGTCTTGCTCTGTGCCAGTGCTAAATCACAGGCACAACCTCCACTTACACCTGTTGACATACAGGTGCCAAAAATATAAAATCCAAGACAAAAAGGCATAGAAAAGTAAGTGACTGTAGGTGCTACTGACTGCCAGCAAGACAGGTTGTGTTGCAGCTGGTGAATGGAAAAGTCATTAAAAACTCTCTGGGTGTCATTAAATACAATATGTACCTTGAGAACACAGTCTGCCATCACTCCATGTGCAGACAATTGATCCACTGTCAAGATAGCCCAAGCAAGGACTTGGCAGAGCTGCAGGCATGTGGTACAGCAGAGTTCAAGGCACACACTGTGTGTTTTCCCCAAGAAGTTTTGACTGGTGGATGATGCATAGCCATGGGTGCTAGGGATGCCAAAGCAGGAGACAAAGAAGATGACATCTGGACTGAATTTCACATTCTACATCTCAGTGAACAGGTTGTTGAGGTGAGAGGGGTATTACTTTGCAAATAAAACCCCAGTCCAGAAAAGGTTTGAGCATGCGATTCATAAGTATCAAATAATCCTAGTAAATAACCTGATAATAATAGTAAAGTGAAATATGACTCATTTGAAGGAAAGGAGCCATGGTAAAATAATGGATGGATGCTTCTAAAGCAAGGATATATGTTTACCAAGGTGAATAGCTTGATGTCAAAACAACAACGCTGTGGCAAAGTAGGGTAAATCTACTGTCAAATATCGTTCACAAAAAAAAAAAGTTACAAGGAACCATCTATGAATAATGTCAGAATTGCCCCTACTTTGCTTCAGGGAAAGAAATATGAAATGGATTTCTTTGAGCATGTTTTCTCTACTTTGATTAGTTTTTTTCATTTTCTAGGTGTTTTGGAAAAATGACACAAAGCTATAAACTACTTATTCATACCTATCAGTTAGTAACATTTCTTTTTCCTTTAATTTTCCCTTTCATTGGGGAACTATTACACAATTTTAATTCACTGAAGCAATAAACCACAAGCACATATTGTGGATTGAGGTAAAAGTGAAATACAAGTTAATTTGCAAACATTTATGCAAAGATTTTGATGGGGAGAATTATGCTAATGCAGTCAAACAAAAATATATATGATATTTCTAAATCAAAATAACTCAAATTTAGAATACTGACCACCCACAGTTAGTATCATGAGATTAATTTAGTAATTTAAATTATTTTTGGTACATAATTTGATGTACCATTTAACAATCATAATTCCATATAAAGAAGTCCAGAAGAATAGCTGTACAAAATCTGAGTTCTCAGGAATTGTCACCTGACGTGTTTGTCCAGTTTCCATTTTTACTACACTTATTCCCTTTCTAAGAGTCAACTGATCCTACAAGCTACTCTTTTAAGTAATTTATCCTATAAGACCATAACTAATTAACAAGTACACAAGAGGAGTAAATATTTTCTCTGACTCTTGAGTAACTTAGAAGGTCTATAGATGCACACACAAAAAAAAGCAGATTTGTCAAGATGTGATGTCGAATATTACATTTTTTCTTCTGGACTCAGTGCAATGTGTTTGCTTGTTTTCAGTACTAAATGCTTAATTACTTGTTGCAGAAATGCCTTTTAGTTGGAGGGGGAGAAGAAAAAGACAGACTAAGCCTCTATGACAGCAAATCAGTTGCCCATCAAAGAACTGACAGTTATGTGTCTAGGAAGATATCCCTATGACAGATAAAAAAGTATAGAAATGGGGCTGGTGTGCTGCTCTCCTGGCAGAGGCCAGAGATACTCTTGTGCTGGAAAACCAGAAAACATTTCATCAGCTTAAAATATTGTGGAGGCAGTGATGCTTCATTTCCCCTAGATTTTGCTTAAACCTAAATATGTGGCACTAATTTTGTTTTATGAATCTGTTTCTGTAAGGCTGCAAACATGTTATTTCTGTTGTTAACTAAACTCACCTTTAGGTATAAACACAAGTCTCACCACCTCTGTCAGCTAAATACTCATTTTCAGTCACAGAACTTGAATAACAAGTGCACAGACCAATTCCTTTTTCTAGCAAATGGCACTTTTACACTCATCCTGTAGCTTAAAACTTTGCTCTAGGCTATTTTTGTCTGAGGAGTGGGACTTGGTGCCCCTCAAATGTCTCAGAAGTGTGCATAGGCATTGGGTCATGCCATTGTGTTCCATGGATGAGACCAGCGAGGGCTTCCTGAAGTCACGCCACAGTGCAGTGCACAGGCAAAACAGCCGTCAGCCAGCTATTGCTCAGACACTTAATAATAACTTCCAACTAACAACTGAAAAAATGCGGATGAGAAACCCCACTCTAAGAATCATTCTCCTCAGTCAGGAGACAGAAGTAGTGTTTTGGTGTGCACGATAGCAAATAATCACAAAACGGTTCCAGTATCTGGAGTACCGATGATCTCTATGTAACAAAAATACTAAGTAATTTTTCTTAACCTTCTAAGTAGCCCTAGAGTACACAAGAACATAGTGTACTTTGGAACCAAAAAATATCCATTTCTTCAAAAAATTGGCATAAAATAAGCCAAAGAAATAATGGTGTGCTTTACAAGTGATCTTTAAAAACATTTTCTGAGCCTGTTCCTTTTCCAGCAACCTTTCCACATTTGATTAATATTCCTTCCTGTTTTCCGGTTCAGAACACTGCTTCTTTGAGCTGCATTGGAACTAAATCTGAAAGTAAAACAATCAAAACCAAACCAAACCAAACCAACCAAACAAACAAACAAAAAAAAACCCCCGACCAAACCAAACAAAACAAAAAAACAAACCAACCAAACAAACAAACAAAAAAACCCCCAAGCATAAATGCCCAAACCAAACAACCTTTTAATCTTAGTAAAACTGACTCTTTATTATTTCCATATCTTGGGTTTATCACGTAGGTTGGAAAGGCACAATAAAACTATGGTGGTTTTGCATATGATGCAAGAAAAAGAAGGGAAAAAGAAGCTAAAGTTTTTCAAGCTAAACTTGCTTTGCAGCTAAACACTTTGCAGGCGTCCCAAATGCAGCAGGTCAAACATTCTTGGATTATGTTCAACTCTCTATGAGAGCACAAGAGTTCATTCAAAATGCTCTGTAAAAGAAAACAAAAGACAAATTCATTTAAAAGTGATCACAAAATTTCCCTTGGTTAAAGCCATGTATTAACAACCCACAGAAAACATTGACTCTGTTTTAGTAAAATATCTGACAGTTTTCCCCACCGGATACATTAACTTTACTATTCCAAACATTTGTGGATTAGGCTGATGTAATCCTCCAGTTACCCAGGAATGTCTTGGGCACAGTGGATTGTCTACATGTATTATTTGGGTAGATAAAATGCTATATGCCTACTAAAAGCTCATTGCGAGCCCCAGGATGAAATCTCACATGTTTCTGACATGCAGTCTAAATGGGAAGGTGACATCTAGGAACATGTGGAGTTTCCATAAGAAATGCCCTAACCTTTTCATTTGAATTAAATCAAAGGGCTCTAAACAGTGTACTTTGTACTACAGCAACAGCAGAGCCATAACCTCCAACCAGCCACAGCCACAAGCACGCACACATAATGTACATGCATGTTTGTTTTCAAATTTAAGGATTGGGTTGTTTGGGGTTTTTTTTGTTTTGTTTTTTTGTTGTTTTGTTTTGGGGTTTTTTTATGTCAGAGAGGTATTATGGCTTGGGGCAAAAAAGTGTGCTGAAGAACATCGCTGTTAGAAGTAAACCACATCTTTTGTGGAGCCTCAGGAGTTGGGAATTGGTGTCATAAGCATGAAGAAAGCAGAGGAGAAAGCAATGAGGAGAAAAGCAGTGGGCAGGTGGTCCACATCGCTCTGGTTGGGCAGCACGGAGTACCAACAGGAGATCAAAGGTGGTGACAGAAGGGATGGGGGAGACCAAATGTCCCTTCACAAGGGTGGGCAAGAGACTGCTGCAGCGGTGCCAGTACAGAGCTGCCAATACAGCACAGGGTGCTGGTGCTTGCCCAGGCAGCAATGAATTGTCATGGCTGTTTACTGCAGAGCTGACGGACACAGCAACTGATCGCTTTGGCTAATGCAAATGAACTTTAGAGAAACAAGTTTCATGTACAGATCAATATAAAGTTGTCCAAGCTGGTAGTCAATAACAAAAATATCCTTTTTTAAAAAAAAAAATATCTGAACTAAAAAAGTTTAATATGGAAATTATTGATACAGTTCACACACACAATGTTACATCATTTTAACGGCTCCTTGTGTGAAATGACCATACCATAGATTGTCCTTGCTCTTACACAGCTCAGATTTCCTACTTTCTATTATGAAAAAATAAGTGCCTTTGGAAAGATTTAATTTTCTCAGGGCTTCTATGTATCAGATTAGAAGCTGGTCCATATAAACCAATTTCTTCAGTAACACAGTAGATGAGATGAATTAATGAAAAAGGGAATGAATGCTTCCTTTGTTGGTTATCTTTTACTACTAATCTGGAGGATTATAAGTAATTGTAATAAATGGTTTACTGGTGACTGTTGTGTCTGCCATTTTGGACACCTGTATGAAACACAGAAAAAGCCCTGAGAGTGGAATACATTTACATTTGATTTTGGCAGCTTTCTGTCACTTCCAGTTTAATCAGTCTTCAGAAACCTCTTGAAAGACTCTGACCTTTTTCTAAAAAACTATTTAAAAAATAATTTGCAAGGAAAAAAAAAGACACAATGAATAAAACAGCATTTATGTAAACTTCCAAAATTAAACTATGCCTACTGCAACCTTTTATAGGTATTTATGGTCCTAACTACTGAACCTGACCCAGTTTGCCAGAAAGTAGTGTAGCCAAAACTCTTCAGAAAAATAGCAAATGTAGTAAGCAGTATCTTACTATAGCTATAAACTAAAATTGTGCTATAGACAAAAGGCATTGCCTTAATTTTTTTTTATAGAAATTATCTGATAAAGTACTAAATGAAAGGAAAGCACAATGCATAAAGGCGGATGTAAACTTTATATCCTAATATTTCACAAGACTCAGTTAATAATTTCTATTACGCTTTTGAAGAGATAGTCATACACCATACATCATACTTCTGCTTGCTCTGAGTTAGAGTTGGACTATCCCAACTTTGTATTAAAACTTTCTTCTTCTGACAGTAGCTGTCATTAATCACTGGGATTTAAAAAAAAATAAAATACAATCACAAACCCAACAAAACCAGGAAGGTCTGCATTGTGAAACACCGGCCTTGGACTGAGTGTATCAGCTTATTTGTTTAACGAGTCAAACGAGTAACTTCCTTCATTATGTCATCCTTGACATAGGCTGCCATTCATTTCTTCTTTCTCTGCTTTTGCTTTTAAGGAAATCTTGTTCCTTGCCTCATCAGATTTGGTCCAGAATTTACTGGCATGGAAAGAAATAGCTTCTTCGATTTCAATGGGAAAAGACCCAGGTTAAGACTGCTTATATGTTTTTAAATGGTTTGCCTCTTGATGTTCTACTCTGCTATAATTCAGGAGTTTTTCCATTACATTTAGTGATGACTGAACCCTGTATAAAAGATAATATGCCCATAAAAAAGATAATGTGTCCATGGAAAATTTGACAAAGATACTATAGGTGTTTGAATTCAGCAGGCATCAGCTAAAGTTAGACAGTAATCCCACCAACACACATGTAAAGAGCATTTCCATAGAGTATGCAGAGGACTGAAATTAATCTTATCTTCAGTCCCTGGGTAGCTCCCAAGATTCTGAGGAGATGGAAAGGAAGATTCTGTGATTTATAAAAAATCGAATAAATGAGAGGGTTGTATAACAGCATCTCCAGAAAGGAGGAAGGCTGAAAGAGAAAGAGTCCTTGAAGAGAATATTAGCACAGAGAAGGGACGTTTATATTTTTGAAAATAGCATTTACTTTTTTTTTTTTTACATAATCCTAATAGTTCTTTACTCTTAATTGCTCATTTTGGTGTGCACTGGGCATGGCTCTATCTGTGTTGTGTCAGATATCCATTAAGGAAATGTCAGGCTACCACCTTACAGGGCAAGAAACCAGTTGTTAACTAGTTTGCTGTTACTGTTTGCTGTAATGAAAGAGAAGTAGATTGTGCATTGTAATAAATGAATGGCTGTTTAAGGTCCTCACAGTTGCTGTTAAAGCTGTCTGTAATGCCCACACATGATCCCTTGGAAACAGTGAGATTAAACCTCAGCTACTCTGGCTCCATTACTGTGTGGATGATGAAGATATGTGATGCAGCCTAATAGTTCCTCTATGTCAGGATGGGTGCTATAGCAAGACACTTGCAGAGTCCTGTCTGTAGATTTCCCTCCCATGAGATATTTTGCTCTATCTGAAATTCCCCTGGTAATCAGAAATATTTTTTCTTAATCATTTTATGATATGGTTCAAACCGAAAAATCTGGTCATTAGAAGGAAAGGAAAAGGGAAGTCTCTATTAAAATGCAAATAAAGGTGGTATACACAGTCATTGTTCTTGAGGGAAGGTAAAAGGCATGCAGCAGTATGAAAGGGTTGAAAGAGCCCTTGTTCTGCCCTGGAGAATCAATATGGCTTTTCTCAACAGGAACCGCCACAGTGTTTTGTCACTGAACATGAATGAATCTAGAGGTGCCTCAGCCCCCTGCACTGGGCAGTAGGCTAGTGCCATGCTCTCTGTCAGGGGGATGCAGCACCCTGCCCCTGCATCAGGGCTCCTTCCTCGAGAGACTGACAGGCACACAGCCCACTGGCTCCTGGTCCTGACTCCCAGCCTGCATGTCCCTGTCCCAGGACTGCACACTGTGGGTGTCTCTCCTCCCTACGCTGTCCTTCCAGGCCTGCTGCCCAGCCTGCACACAGCCACCGTACTGCACGCTGTCTGCTGGTTACTCAGCCACAAGCCTCCTTAGATTGTGAGTCCTGATTTGTGTTTATTGGAAAGTGTCGCATTCCTAGGAGCTGCCATGCTGCTGTAAGCCTTAGTGCATCTCTTTGCACATGAAAAAAACCTGTTTGATGTAGCAAAGGCAAGATGCAAAGAAATTTATCTGAGCTCTTTGGGAACTTTGACCTGTTAGTAGTATTTTAAGAATTACTAGAAATTACTTCACCCTCTTTATTATACCTGAGACATCTTAAAGGTTTTTTTCCTCCCTACTGTTTTCCAGTTTTCAGCTTTAGATTCATTATGGCAATCTGCATTTGGGAATTCACAAACTGCTGTGTAAATCCACAGAGAAGTACTAGCAATTTTATCGTGGTTTATACTGCAGCCTGCGATAGAGAGAGACAGCAGAGAAAGGTGTAGAATTGGCTGTTAAGGATGATTGAATGGTTAAAGCTATTACCCAAGCTGTGATGCTAGAAATCAATACTTGACATGGTGATTTCAAATCCAGTAGATAAAGACACAATAATTGCTGTATCAAGTGCAAATACAAAGGAGACTTCAGAATACCTTCCAGTGCCACCCTGAGACTGAGCACTGGATGGTCATGCTAAAAGAAATCTGAACTTCAGGGGCAGGAAAAGGTATTCAAAATGGTGTGCTCTGTAAGAAGAGTACCCCCACAGGTTTTACACAATTCACCTTTCTGCAGCCTGCCAGCTTTCTCATCTATGAACAAAGAGCTCTTGTTTTGGCATAGCAAAAGTGTCACGGTACAACCTTGTGGGTAGGACAGTACCTGCTTGCCCTGTTATGCCAAAGGAAAACGCAAAATGCTGTTGCCCAAGCGGTAGTCATCACTGCACAGCTGCTGCTGAACACTTGGCTCAGGCTGCTTCCTCGACACTCCAAGAGCAGTTTGGCTCTCTGATCTTTCTCTCCCACTTCCTCTCTGGCTTTAATCTTTAAATCTTAAAGGAATTACTTATTTCCATTTACAGTTTTAGGACTTGGGAAGGTTTGGCATAGTTTTCTCAGAGAGGGAAAAAATATGAAGACAAGGTGAATTCTAGTGATAAATCTGCCTAAATCAGTATTTTTAGCAAGTGGACGATGATTCTGTGGACACTGATGGATGACAACTCAGGCCATATGAAAACTGGTGGATAGCTTGCTTTGTTGTTTGAAACAAATATAACAAGAAAAAAAGGAAGATAAAAGAACCCCCAAAAAACAAGAAGGAAAAGTGCCTATATGCCATCCAGATATCTTACCCATAAAAATGTCTAGAAGGTGTTACAAACTTCTACGTGCACACAGGAAAAAAAATAGAAGTTCAAAACAACCGGCTGTACATGCTTTCTGTTCAAGAGCTGGTTGGTATATAGCAGCACAACTTCTGTTACTTTGCAGCAATGACCTTTTTCCATGTTAAAAGAATCATTTTGCCCTCAGGACTGACTTGCTTGTATTACTGCACTCTACTTAAATTTTGGATGGGAAGTTTTAGAAACTTTACATGAAGGCTCTGGCAAGAAACTGAAGTGATCCAATAATTCCTTCTCTGTGCTCTCCCTGGGAATGTCACTCAGTCTCCCTGTGCACTGCAGCCCTAAAGCACTTATCCATTGACTAGAGGCTGCTGGTGGAAACGAAGGGTGCAAAGACTTCATGCGATTGGGTTCAGGAGCCTCTGTCTTGAGTCTGCCAATATCAGTGTGATTTTACAGGTATCCAAACAGGCAAGATGCAGCTTCCCAACAGCAGTTGTACAGGTTGTTTTACCTGTAAGAACTCAAACCGCTCCACAGTTCTAGTGGCATAGAATCAAGAACAACTGGGGGTTTCAGTTTTGTTTTCCATTTTCAAAGGAAATTAATGAGCACATTCCCTTGCAAAGGTATTTCTTTTGACATAGTATCATTGCTGTCTAGGGAAGAACTGAATACTTTAAAGCTCATTTTGTTTTGTTCTGTGTTTTTTCCCCAGTAGCAATCATTATTTCTCAGTATGAATTTTTAAAGTTGATCCTTACAAGAAAAGTTTCAGATCTACTTTTGGAGAAAATGTTTTGTGCCACTATCTTTGCTTGTATTAGGGAACATTACAGCAAGGACTCAGCCAATCTGATTCAACAGAAGCTCTGCTGGTAAGATCAGATCACAAAACTAGCCAAAAAATTGCAAGCCGGCTTTACTTTTTCCCCTAAAGGTAATTTTTTTTGTCCTAGCACTCTTACCCTTCTGGTATCAAGTGACTGAAAAATATCTCCAGCACAAATCTCCTGCAGTCAGTTCAGCTGAACTCTCACATTTAGTGATGTGGACTGAGAAGCGATAGGCTTTTTTTCCTTTAAAAAGAAAAGAAGATACTCTGGAGAGACGTATTTGCTGTTGATAAAAAGAGAGTGATTAATTTACATGTACAGCTGCCTTCGAGGCTGACAGTCATCCACTTGACAGGCTAGAGCAGCCAGATCTACTAGAAATGAATATTTCATAGTAAAACTTGGCTTTTTTTGATAAACAGGGGAGAGGTGCTGGTGGCAGCACTGTCACAGGCCAGCTTCTGTCAGAGCAAAGGAGTTGTCCCAAGTGGCAGTGAGCATTGTACCACGTAAATGGCCTCGCTACACCACTGAGTCTTGAGTCTGTGGTTTTCTGATCTCCTTTTACATTTTAATGATATTTTGATTGTTCCACAATGTTAGCATGTATTTCCTTGGGAGAAACTAACATGATGTTGCTAGTAATGATCTATGTGGTAAAAAAATTCCAAAGGTAGAATGTTTTTTGGTGGTTTTTTTTTTTCCTGGAAGGACATGATAATCAAGGTACTTTCTTTGTTTTAGTTAAGGAAGGTGTTGGGTGACTAAGGACAGTTGCAAGTGATAACTTGTCTACTAAGATTAAAATGGAAGACCTTTTAAAAAGTTGTCTACCAACCATCTATCATGTGTGTGTAAACCCTATCATATCTACAGTTGTTTTAATTCATTGGTGTATTTTTTTGCATTATTCACATACATATTTTTCTTGCACTAGCTATAAAACTTAGCTATATGACTGAATTTTTAAGAATAGCTCCTTATTTTTTTCTGAATGAGTAATCAAAATTGATTAAAGTATATACATAGGCACCTGATTAAGTGCTAAACCACCTTAAATAAATACTGAGGCTTCTGCTTAGGGAATGCAGTCCCTAACTTTGAGATATCCATCTTCTGAAGTCTGGTATTCCACTGGATACTGTATGTTATCAAACTATTGCAGACCCAACCACTATCTTTTGCTTAGTATACAATGGAGCAATTGCTTGCTTCATGTTTTTAATATCAGAATCATCCAGGAAGTTAACACAAATCTGACTAAAAATAAAAGGTGATATTGAAATCTCCTGGATGGCTTGTTGGATGTGAACCAACATTGCAAAAGCTGTAACTGATAGGCTATTGTTTTCTGATCAATCCAGATGGATTGATATAAAGGTGCTTATCCCAAGATATTCCATTAACTGAAAATCCAGGTCTAAAAACTGTCCCTTTGAAACAATTAGGTCACAATATTTCTAACTAGATCCATTGCCCTTCAATTGTTTCCCAGAAAAATAAACCATGCAGTCAAATTTATGTGCTTATTAGATAAAACTTAAAGACACCTCTTAGGTTGTGCTATGAATAAACAGAAAAGGAAGAAATTTACCAGAAAGTTTAAGTGCTGCTAATCCCTCAAAGAAAGGGCAAAACTCAGCCTCTGTAATTTGTAGAAGTCAACTGCTGTCTAAAGGAAACAACAAACATAATTCTCTGTTTCCCTTATATTTTGCAACTTCATTGATTAGGTCCAGATTCTACTAGCTTTCTGCACGCAATTAAGTTGTTTAGTCCATAAGCATGCAGCTCATGGACTAAACATGCAGCTGAATAAGAATATGAGGGAAGTATGGTATTAATCACTGCTAACAAGTATAGCAGGCTCTGCTTTCATTGGTAATATAAATCAAAAGCATTGTGTGTTTAACATTTTGCAGCTCAGTCATCAAAGATCTAAAATGTTACCCAGAAACAAAAAAAGTAATATCTCTCATTCTCTCTCAATAATTGTATTTGCCTGTCTTCTTGTGGACACTAATTAAACTGGCATTAAGTGCTAAATGCAAAGAAAATAAAAGGGAATACATAAAGTTAAATAATTATATAGGAAGTTTTAACACTGTTAATACTGCTGCTTTTGGGGCTAGAAAAAAGCAAACAAATCTTGCAGAAATTTCCTTTCTTATAAGAAGAACTGAATTAAAACAAATTTTGCTGAAATGTTCCCTCTTTTTATCTCTTTGCAGTAATTATACACTGGGGCTCTAAGAACAACAACATAAATACGGAAGTCTGTCATTTGTAGCTAATGCAGATGTTACGGCACATAATTTTTCTTACGTAAAGCAAAACCTACCTAGTGTTCCTAGGTACATTGTGAGATTAATTATTTGTAGCTCTTCTGAACAGTTCTTAGGAGAGAGAGGTAAAAGAGACACTGGGGACTGTGCTTTTTAAGACTCAGAGGATAACATGGAAAAATATCCCAGTATGTTTATTTAGTAATATCTACTGCACTGCCATAAGCATCTAAACCTATTTTCAAGAGGGAAGTGAACAAACACATCTAAGGCCCTTCCTTTTGATCATATCTGCATTTGAGCTGTTCCTGCTGTCACTGCCTCCACCCTTTAAGGCACAAGGTAAGCTCGGCACTGCCTTCTGCAATGGCCATGTAAAGGGAGAATGAGCCACTCCACCTCCTTTTCCCTTCCCAGTGATCTAACCTAGCTATGTTCCTAATGCAGCAGTGTTCATTTATATTTTTGAAGAATGAATAAAAAAAATAAGAACTGAGAAGATATAAAAGATTCTCTCATTTTTTTCTTCAGAGAAGTATCATAAGCAGAGACTGTTTTGACTTGTTCCAGCAGTTCCTGCAGGGAAGAAGTGTTTTCAGGTCACAGCCAGCTATTTCAGGAAAAAATGCTGGCAATATCAGATCGGGACTTGCATCAGTGAAGTCACATGGATTATTGTGGAGGAAAACGCTCATTAATGGGGCAAGTGTTGGTCTCTGAACTCACCAGGGTTTGCATTTAACTTGGAAGAAGCAAAAGTCACAGAATAAGGTTTAAAGAAAATAGTATAAGGTTTTCACAGTGACGTGTTAGACAAATGCATTCTTCTACCCTCTGAGTGTTATTAGCCAGAATATCATTGATTTCTTTGACAATAGAATTACAAAAACTGTAGCAAGAGCTGTAGTAATGATGGATGGCAAGATAAATCATGAGAGAAATGTAAATGACTAAATACTGATTAAATGTTGAACAGCAGCTGAAATGTTTTGCACCTCCAGAAAAACTTAAGAATAGGGTAATGACTGCAAATTGACCTCAGGAAAGTATAAATTTGCAATTGTTAAGTGCTACTAATAAGGGTCAGCTGGACCCTGAAATAGTGTGTCATGAAAAGTGACAGAAGCCTTAAACATGTGACTGAACTGTGCAGAGCATTTAAGTATATGACATTGATGGTGGGATAGACTGCACAGGCAGTCCATATTAATTTCCCACATAAGCTTTTTCTGTGACTCCATGAATACATTCAAGAAATCTACAGTACATAAAAATCTGCTGTACACCCCTATCACACATAGGGGCACCCTTAAAAACTTGTACGGCTGTAAAATCAGCCATATGTGCTTATTGTCTAAAATAGCAGCAAAACCTACAGTAATGGAAGAGAGCTTCTGAGTCTGGTTCATTTTTAACGCCAGAAAACACACCACACAATCTCATTCAGAAATGTGTGAAGCTCCATTTTAAACCTAATGAGATTTTGCCCCTCTGATTCGATCCAATAAGTGCTTTCCCAGAACCTCACTCCTCTCACAGAAACCTTCATCTAATTTCAACCCTTATTTATTCATGACTGCTTACACTCATTTGTTCCTGTGCCAGCAGCATCCTTTGGTTTAAATAGCTCTTCTCTTCCCTGGTATTTTTTAGAGAGGGCAATTATACCTCCTTTTCTTCCCTGGTGTTGCTAGGCTAAACAAGCCAAGTGCCTTTACTCTCCTCATGTAAGATAGGCTCATCATTCCCCTTTCATTTTAGTAGCACTGCTTGGCACTGTCTGCAGCTTGAGTTCATCTTTCTTGCATGTGGGTGACCAAAGTGTGCACAGCATTTCTGATGAGCTCTTGCTGATGCTTTATGCAGAGGTGTTTATAGGTTCCCTGTCTTTAGTGGGAATACCTTACCTGATGCATTTGCTTTTTTCATGACCACAGCAACATTTGAGGCTCATAGTCATGCTGTGATTGATTAAAACACTAAATCTTTCTTTTTCTCTGTCACTTTCGGTTGATAGGTTCCCTGTTTATACAAGTGGGTCTTACTATTGGTTTTTAAATACATGTGATGGTACTTTGTATGATTAAATTTTATCCCTTTTCAGTTATCTCTGTTGACCAGGTCATTGAATTCCTCCTGTATGATATTCTGATGCGCCTGTGTATTAATAATGCCTCTCAAATTTGTACTACCAGTAAATGCAATTATTACTTTCCTGTTTCTTGTTCCCAAGTCATTACTGCCTAAGATCAGTCTGTGCAAGTTTCTGAGGACTCCACCAGTAGCTTCAGCCCAGTTCTAACAGTAAAGTCTGTTATCATTTGTCTTCCTTTTTTTTACTAATGATTCCTGTAGTAATGACCATTTCCAGCATCTTAACCTGGTTATTGCCTATGAGATACTGTTCTATGATAGGTTTTATTGAAAGCCGGTGAGATAAGTAGATCACTCACTCTCTGCTCAAAAAATACGTGGGATCAAAGGGGATATTTAGCACGACTAAAACCATCCTTGGTAACCCTTTTTAATGATTTTTGCTAACCTATTTAATCAAACCTATATTTCCTTATACTCGTGTCTTTCTTTTAAAATTGGTTCAAAAGCCTTGTACAAGGCTGATGTTGGGCAGTCTGAATCATGTTTGTTCTGAATACCTTTCCTTGGCATGGGTGCTTTACTGCTCAGACAATATCACTTTAAGGGAGAATATCAATTATGGAAACTTTCTACCGGACCTAAAGTTATAGACCAGATCATATATACTCCAGGGATTTCATCTGCCACCTCAATCTGTATATGCTGGCTTTCTACATGTAGACATAGCAATTTCCAGTTCTAAATATAATTCTGCTGGCAGTTTAGCATCATCCTTCTTACCGGAAAATGAAGCAAAGGACACATGCCATGTTTGTCCCACATTTGAATCCCTTTTACACTGTATCCTGGCCCATGAATGTTTTTTTTTCTTTCCTTTTTATATTTCTTCAAGAAGAAAATCTCCTATTCAGTTCTCTGCTGGAAGGTTTATGTGTGTATATTTTTGAATTTCCTTAGCAAGGCCTAACATGATTTGATTATTTTGGCTATTTTGACTTTATCATATGCCCCTGCTCTCTAAGAGATAGCTGACAGTCTTTTTTTAACGATCAACCATCTGTTCTATTTCTTGCAGCTTTTAGTTTGTTTTCAGCATCTTTGACTGAGAGGAAGAAAGATACTCTTTGTCAGTAGAATATCAGATAATCTTTTTTAAGCCTAAGAGAACTTTCCTGAGGCAACTTCTTTATAAACTGCAATACTACAAGTATAAAAAGACACTCAAGAATAGAAGAGGCCTGAGGCTTATATAAGCCAGGATCTGTTCAGTCCAGAGAAAGGAGAAGTGACCAGGACGTTTTAAGTGTGCTAAAGGAAGAAAATAACCTAGAGAAGGGTAGGGAAAGGTGAGAAATGGAAGATCAGGTTATTAGCCGGGGTTTTAATTCACAGATGATTTGTTGGGATGGAAAATATTTATCACAGTCATTATAATATTTTCACATGGCTTTAAAGAAAAGATTGTTTCTCTGTTTGGTTTTGGGTTTTTTTTTTTCCTTTGTCCCATATTGCTTTTCTACGATGTTCAGATATCTTCAGATGTTTTCATGGCACTGAATGAGATCTTCAAATGTAGTAATTACTTCTTGAAAGCAGAGAGACTGGGACAAATGACAGGTAGAGCAAGAACAGCTGAATCTTCTGGGATAAGGGACAAAAAAAGAGGCACTAGAGGAAAGAAGTGTTTTATAAACCCACAACGGAAGACTGAGGGGGTGAAATGGTGGATGGATGGATGAATGGCTATCTGGATGGAAGGATGGACAGAAAGCAGATAATCACACTGAGGCACTGGAGAGGAAATACCTACTATTCTTAATATTTTCTACTGCTTATGAAAGAACCCTTATGAAACCTATTTGAATTAGGAAGAAAATTAAATAATAATTCACTTTCTTCTGTGTTTCATCAGTTTACACTCTGTCTTTACTTTTTTTCCAGTTTTAGTAAGACTGTGCTGGCTAGCAAATTCATATCATGTCATGCTTTGAGAGAGCGAGATGGAGATGGGATGTAGTGGATCTCAGGCTGCTGCATGCCTCAATAACCTGATCACCACCTCAAGCACTTGGCAAGGTGCTGCACCATGGGTCATGTCTCCGCTTACATAGGTAACAGCACAGCGTCTCTTGGCCGACTATAAACCTGTGAAATAACAAGTAGAAACAAAGTAGAAGTATGGCAGTATAATGAAAAAAATCCATATAGCACCTGTAAACATAAAAGGTATTTTTGTATTATGCATCTGTAATATAAATAATGTAAGGTCCTAATCAACTTCTGAATCAGTGGTAAAATTCTGTTCACTGATGAAGTGATTTTCAACAAGGACTTGGCTTTGTAGTATTGCAGTTTATAGTTACTAGTGTTCCTTATTTTGCTTCCTACTGTTACAGTTCCAGGATTAAAGAAAAAAAAAACCATAACTGGATGCAAAAAAATGGGTTTGTGCTCTTTAACCTTGCTTGCAACTGAAAATTGAGAAGCAGTTAATATACAGTTTCAGTCGCATAGCCAAGACCAATGTAAGTTGTCTATAATTCTTAGTGTCAGGTTCTATTGGCCCAAGAGAAGGAGATGATCCAAATCTTCTCATCCTGTTTTCATTTGCATTTCCTTGGTCTAGTGTGTGGAAGGATTGGTAAAAAGCTCTTCTAAGCTCTGTTCCATCGTATGATGGATAATCTCAAACAAAACTTGATGCTTGTATATAAAATACTATGAAGGAGGATAAGGACGTTTTTATAGGACAAACATTTGAAAGAAACATCTCATCTGTCAGAGAGCTTGAAGCTAAATTAGTTGAAATACAGGAACTTCTATGAATATGTGTGACAGCTGAAAACATTGAAGAATATGTCAGTTTAAACGTACAGCAAATTACATCCTTATAGAAACTAGATATTAACCTTCAAATGCTAAATTAAACGTTCTGGAAAACCTTTTAATCTGCTCATATTTTTTCTATGTCCAGACAATGATGTGGGTTTAATAATTACATCTTTACAAGGGTTAGAAAGCTAATAAATATTTAGATACATGTCAATGGTTAACCAAAACTACATAAAGAGACAATATGTTACATAAGCAACTTAGTTTACTACCTTATTTTAGCTCTTGAAACAATCCACTGAATATAGAATTTTTAAAATAACTACAGGGATCATTAATGCCCATCTATAAAACAAAGACAGAAGTAGTAATTGTCACATGTGCATGACAGCTATGGTATTTATAAGAAGCATGGATCCCATGACCTTATATTTCAGAGAAATATTTAATAGAAATCATTGTCTTCCTGCACCATAATAGCTTCATCCTCACAATTAGTACAACTGAGAAGTGATTTGTCGGGGATGTGTGCAACTGACCAGATTTTAGAGGCAAGGACATAGTTAATACACTTAAATCAGGAGATTAGGTTACCTATAGGTCCATAAGGGTAACTTCGGGGACAGAGCAGTTTCTGTCATATATTTTAGTGTCCTGCCCTGGAATGTCCTGTTTAGGGCCCATCTCTTTCCACTGGCTGCCACGAGGCACACCTGATCCACTGTGTCTCCTGGGAAGCTGATGCCTGCCAACTGCAGTCTTCAACTTAGAGATGCACCCCAAGATGATATTCTCCAAGTAACAGAGCTACCTTACATGGTTTTAAGTGTCCTACTCAAACAATATTTTAAGTAACATTGGTTTATTTCAGGACAGTTATGGGTTTGTATGATCTTACTAGTGAGCCAGAGCTGGACTGTACTGCCTTTTGTCCTTGCTTTTTCAGCAGCTCCTTAAAGGCTCATGTCATTGTCTCCATCAGGTGGCTTAGTCTCCTGACATCCAGGTCAACTGCCACAACAATCCAGACGTAAGATCCAAGCTAGTCATTGCATGCACCTCCTGAACTAGAAACCCCTTAAGGTTGCTAGAAGCTTAAAGCACATGTGAGAGCAAGGGTATGTGCTGATCATGAGACTTCCCTTGCTGAATAACAACCTGGCCAACATGGCATGTAAACCTGCAGGCTTTTGTGGCTAGAAGAAATTATGCTAGAGGCTGCTTTTAGGTGCAGACCTAGCAATAGTGTAGTTCTACAAACTGTAAAGAAATCAAGAAAAAGAATGGGGAGAAAGGGATGAAAATGTCCTGCTGGAAGGAGTGTTAAATTAATGCAGAGAGCTATCCCTTTGGTAGATGCATAAAAACTGCAGGCTGTGTATTCAGAATCCAAATGAATTACTTGCAAAATGATTACTTGGAGCTGCACCAGCTTTTGCATAGTTAGCATTCATCAACATGATTACCATAGCTGTTTGCAGGCCTGCATACAAGCCCGCATGCATGCCAAGAGGGGGAAACATGAGAAGGGATAAAATGAGAGAACTGAGAAAAGAGAAAAGCCTCAGCAGCATAGCATGGCCATTCGCTCTAACCAAAGCAATCCTGCCCAGCTTTCCCAGAGCAAACCCACAGAGATATAATGAAAAGAGATTACAACAGCTGTGCAAATCAGGCACACAGTGTTTCAATGAAACAGTCTCGTGCAGTGTAAAGAAAACGGAGGAAGGGCTGCACTATTACTGTGAGATATATAGACGATTCGTGTGTATATTAATATTCCTGAGTACATAGAAGTGGAGGATAAGGTAGCCAAAACCAGTTAGCATTTCTCATGATGGAAACAAAATTGTTTGAAAGAAAATGTATGTATATTGCTATCTTCCACTTCTAAAGCAGGAAGTGCTACTCCCTTCCTTCACCCACTGCCTCCTACAAACAACTCTCTCAGCCTTTTAAGAGAGCAATGATTTCCTCTGAGAAGTCTCCTCCTCCTATGGGTGCTTATCAAATGTATCCTCTGAATTCTGGGTGCAGGAAATTCAAGACTTTTATTCAGGCAGTAAACACTTATTGATACCCCTCCCAGTTTCTCTGAACCAAGGAGTGCATATTAATTTTCCAGAGACATTTAGGCTCCAGTCTGTAACAGGGAAAACTTCAGCAGCTGTTCAAGGGACTAGAAAATAGCAAAGTTTGAAATCAGCAGAGATTCCTGTTAGCAGAGGCAGAACTGTCAGGCATGCTTTACGGGAGGTTTAGGACAGCAGACTGCCAACTAGGGGTCAAATCTCATAGGTTTTACTGTACTTTTAAGGAAGATGATTTTTAAGCCGTGTCTAAGATTTCTGCAAGTCTTTTTTGTTAATTGTCGGAAGAAAAGTATGGAATAGGGTCAAAAAATTGTTCTGACTTCTTAAACTTTCCTTCCATTCTCTGCTGTCTCAAATGGCTCTACAAATTTATAGAAGCTATTACAATAAATTTATTTCCAACCAAAACTCCATGCTTGCATAGGATTGGAAAGGTGGGAAAGAGAAAAGTTGGTGAAATGTGTAGCTGAAGAATACAATAATTTACCTTTACAAACAGGAATACTCCGGGAAGATTTTACAGAGCGAACAAGGCAGGCAGGAGCACAGAAACTGAGGTGTAGCATGTAGTCTAGGACATTTCCGGCATTTCCTTAGTACTTGCCACATCCCACACTGATGCCACCACCCAGAAGGAAGAGACCTAGAATTTAATCTTACTAACCATAGCTTCATTCCTTCATCCCTCACTAAATCTGTTCCCCATATTTGCAGCATCAGATGATGGGACTGCATCAGAGAAAACATTCCCAGCATCTCCTGCATAGCAGTCATTAGTAAGGCAAGAAAAGTAATCTCTGAAAGCGTGAGTAACACATACAGGAGAATTAGAAAATGCTTTAGGCTCTCAAGCAAATTGAAGGATTTGTGGCAAGGACCCAAGCAATTTTAGTAGGAAATGCTTTTGTTTTCAATTTTACTTTCTCTAAGCAAGAATGTGTGTTTTCACACAGTATTCTGCAAGGTGATACCCTACTGGGATTTTAAATAACAGCAGAAAAGTATTTAATACAACTTCAGTGTTCCTAATTCAAACCAAGGAAACAGTCTTTAAAATCAGTAGGTAAAAAAAAAAGAAAAAAAAAAAAAAAGAGGCCTTGTAATGAAGAAAATTATGATTCAGTTTTATCAAAGGAAAAGTTAGGCTACATCTGGAGTACTATGCCCATTTCTGGGCCCCCCAGTTTAAGAAGGCTGTTGGGAAAATACAGAGGAGTTGTAAAATTCCTTTTCCCTAATAGGAGATTGAGTAGGGGCAGACACACACTATAACCACTACTTTTGCAAACACCTTTTATTCATTAGCCTGTTGTTATTAATAGCAGATAACTATTCAGGCACCACATTCAGTGAGCTGACTCACACATTCACTCACATTTGCCCCACTGGAGCAGCAGCGGGGAGGCCAACTCCAGCTGCAGACTCACAAGCCAAGGGCTGTGCTGTCTTCTGTATAGCTGTTTGGAAAGACCCCCAGGGACCCTCTGCTTCATCAGGTTTGTGTATAGCCCTGCAGTCATCGTCTGTGCGTAGCAGTCACTGACCCTGTGCCTGTGGCCCAAGTTGCACACCCTGCTGCTCATGGTGTGCGTTGTTGACCTTCAGCAGGTTGGGCTGGCTCTTGGTGTCCAGTTCTTTCAGTTTCAACAGAACTTACAGCCACTAGAGCTTGTTCAGTCCTTGGGAAATTTCTGCATGCTTCTGTCACAGAAAGTACATTCTCATGCCTTGGCCTGCTCTTCACTTGTAACTCTTTTTCCTTCCAAACCTGCAGATACTTATAGACCCCTTTCCCACCAGCTCACACAGAAGGATCCTTCATGGCAGAGAATCCATCATTGGAACAGGTTATGCAGAATGATTGTGGACTCATCATCATTGGAGGTTTTCGATATACAGTGAGATCAAGCTGCAGCTGATCTCATATAGGTTTGGCTACCATCCTACTTCAAGCAGAAGGCTGGACTAGATGACCTGCAGAGGTCCAATCAACATTTCTATGATTCTGTGACATGTCAAAACATTTATTCTTAAATATTTCTTTAGGAAGAGGACAGATTTTATTGTATCTGGATTGGATAAATTCCTTTTGACCAAGGAAAGTATCCCTCAAGTATTGTGATCAAAACCTTAAACAAAACAATTTTTGGTATAGGGTGATGTCTTCTGTTCTAAAGAAAGAAAAAAAAGAAAAAAAAAAAAAGATAAAGAAAAAAAACCACCCCTCCAGTTCTAATGTTATCTGTTTTGTTGTACTGTTTACTCAAGTCAGCCATGAAACACTTCAGATAAGTTAATAAACATATAAACATGGGAAACTTCTGTAATTTTTTTTGAAAAAAAATATGAAGCCAATCTTCAAATATACTTTATTTAATTTCTTCATTTGACACTATAAAAAAGATTGCAAATTAAATTCTTAACTCCAGCCATTTTTTAGCTATGGTTAAAAATCTGCTTTTTGAACTAATAACTCAGGTATCACTAAAAGAGTTTTACTTGATTTTTCCTTCTGCTTTAGGTTAGATTGCATTATTAATGCAAGAATTCAGCTGAAAGAGAAACATGAAAATAACCTCACCATTTTGCTTTCATTACAGAAAGTTTGTTCATCCTTGTGCGACCTTCTGCCAGGTGCTGGCAGCAAAAAGGGCCAAGTCAATCTGCCTGTGGGCCGCTTCAGACACTTCAGTAATACTGGATCCATCCCCAAAGCAACAACCTCCTGAAAGGGTCCTGCCTGGGTAAATCTTTCCCAGTCACAACGGAGTCCAAAGACAACTCACTTTCTAAGGGGAGCAGGAAAGAGGGCATCAATTAATTCAGGGAAGACAGCAATTCACAGATCAATGATAGTTTAACCAGGTGTCTTGGCAACAGTCATAGGTGTGACCTTCGTCTCTGTTAACAGCTCGTGCATATAATAAGCAGTGCTGACATTCACTGAAGAACCCGACGCCTTTCAGCGCTGCTGGAGCCTGGGGTGTCAGGGCAGGAGGTTTTGTGAGCTTCTCATCAACTCCAGGCTGAAGCTTTTCCGTGAAATGCAGCTACTCAGCTCTGCCTTGGGCTTCGCATCACCTCAGTGGCATTTCTGGATGTGCAGCTGCTCCAGGGTATATCCAAGTAAAAGTCTGTCGGCTCTGCATGCAGAGGGAACAAGGCTTCAGTAACAGTTCTATTAAACAACTATTTAATGTAGGTTTATCATCTGCCATGTTTTAATAAGGGAGAGCAAGACAGTGTTAATATCTATACTGGTTTTGCTTTCAAAGATCTGTGAATGTTCTAAAGCCCAAGCAAGGGTGAGTTTCCCAGGTGGAGGCTTTCTGGTCCTGACACGTTTGCAGGGCAGAAGTGCATGCCCAGGGGTGACTGCTCCGCCACGGTGGCAGTTTGGGGAGCAGTGTGTGGTGTGTCCTCTGGCTTGGTGCTAACAGCACTGTGATGAGCACCAAACCCCATACAGCAAGGTGTGCATTGTCTCTGCTCTTGGCTGTGTCAAGAGCTGCCTGGGGGGAGCACTTCCACTAACCTCCAAGGTGCTAGCCTTGAGTTTTACCCTGTAATTGACAGCAATCTCTACTGCGTACAGTTAAATTCCTTTATTTTTTATAACATTTTCCCTGATCAGAAATACCTTCTGAAAGTCCAGTGCAACTGGATGTGCAAGGTCTGTCTACTTCACGAAAACTATATTTATTAATTTTAGTGAGACAAAGGATTGAGCCCTGTGTCCCAGTCATCAGATTCTTCCAACAGCTTGTTCTGCAAGCAGCTGCAACAAGCCTTTCTGCATAGATACTGGATAACAGATGTTAGGCTTAGTGAGGAAAATGTTTAGAAAAACGATCTACAGAATTGTTGAATCCTCATAGCTAAAATGATGAATGGCAGTGGCTGCAGTTTAAGATGCTGTAGTCTTGACAAAGGAGAATGTTTTTTAAAGAAATGATTTTGTGTCAGGTTTTAGTTATTAAAATGAAAATACTTAATGTTGTAGTCTGAGTAACATGCAGAACAAAAGAAATCAATATAATAAAGTTAATAATTTTTATTCTATGGCTCTCTTATTGAACAGTAAATCAGCTGAAAAGGAGATGTGCTCTGATTAGGTGTAAAAATATAGAAATATATTGATTACAGGAGTAAAACTCCTTGAAGTGTTCCCTAAAAGAGACCGATGTGTCTTTTAAGAGAAAAAGATCTTACTAGCCCTTCCATTTACACAAACTTTTGCGAGTTGACATCTCAATAAATAACAGATACTTATTGACTTCTTTATGAACTGTCAGCAAACCTGGGTGATATTATGTTGAGCAGCATTTACAGAATTGTACAGAATCATAATTTGATTCCAGCTCATAGGCATAAATCTTGTTAACTGCTGGAGACTGAAGCAGCAGAGTGAACTGTGAAACACCTGAATTTGCATAAAGTGTGACCCTTGGGAATCATTGCAAGCTTGCAATCTCTTACACTAGTATTCTGTTTTACATCCTTTCCTCTGTTCTGAAATAATGAAATAAAAAATAATTTGTCTCTCAGGATCTCTTACAACTACTGCTTTTAGTGTACATGAACCAGCCTTCACTCACACAGTAAGTCATAAAATCCCATCCTATTTGACCCTCACCCTCTGTAATCCCCTGAAGAGTGTCTAAGAGTTTGCCCTGTGCTAGTTGTCCCTTTGGTATGTTCGATAAAGGAATCCCTTTGGATAAGGCTTATGTCATCATTTGTGATGACACAAATGGTGTTTTTTTTTCCCCTTTCCTGAGAATATCATGAGGAAACACTTGCAATAAAATGTAGTATTAGCAAAATTCTTCTTCATAATGATAATTCAGTATAGATGCAGAGAATCAGTGTTACAATTTGGCCCTAGGTCCCTCAGGAAACATTGCAAAAAAAAGCATATGTTGCATCCCACATTCACATACTTTTGTACAGAAATTCTGGTTAGAACAGTTCTTAAAACACATAAACTAGTTAGCAAAGAGATGTTTCACCTATTTGACAACATCTCTGAAACATAACATAACAAGTAGAAGCAAGAAGATGTTTTTTTCTGGTTCACTGCAGTAACTTCAAAACCCATACACAAAATATTCTTCTGGAGAGAGTGTATGGAAAGTCCTGATCCCCTGCAGGTACTGGGGATGGGTGGAAAGTGACTGAGCCTGCATCCAGTTTTAGATGTAAAGAACATGGAAGGGAAAGGAGACACTCATTATACCCATACAGAAGATGAATGCAAAATAGTATAATAAAGTCATTAATCAGTGAACACACTTTTGTAGGCTGACTTGTTCTGTCTTAAGATACGTGTATAAACCTACACCTAGTCTGCTTTTCCTTTAAAGGACTGAATTTGAGGTGTGTTTTGTGATGGCCTGAAAAACACAAATTTGTATTCAGATCTTACATCTGATCACACATTATGTCAAAAGCGATAGCATGCCATAGTTCAGTGTTAACAATCACCTTTCCTCCCATCCTTACAATCACAATGAAGTGGTAACAAGGATCTTTCTGACAGAGCGGTGTAACTGCCTAGATCAAATTCTTTTGCAACGTAAGTCCTGTAACACATGTTCAGGAGAAAACCCAGAATGACATCCGTTACAGCAGCAATAAATTTGTTGTAATTTATACAAGTGATAAAGCTGAGAGCTAGAGACATCTCCTAATATTCCTCTACTCGAAGTAAAACTTCGCTCCAGTTGAGAGTATATTACCAAATAATTCAACAATGCATTTACATGCTACTTCAAATAACAGTGGGCAGACTCTTGCACTCTTTAGTGCCTTCTAAAGCAAGTAGCACACCAGAAGTCCAGCAAGACTAGAAGAGAGCAGTGAAAAATTAACCATTGGGATTTCCTCCCACTAATCAGTTATTTAATTTTCTTCACTTTTAAAATTTTCTGATTTTATTTATTTTCCTTTTTTAAACTATATAAAATATTATTGGAAATTATTACTATTATTTATTTCTGCTTTTCATTCCAGAGAAGGTTCAGATGTTCAGATCCTAGCTGCAGAAGTGCAGAGAATTTCTAAGAAGCATTAGAGGAACTATCTTCTCAAAACAACCTAATCAATATTTTTTAATCAATAGAAGGATCTACAATTGTATCAGACTATTATGACACATTAACTGAAGTTAGAATACCCATGATGGTTTTGGCATGGATACTGTACTTTGCCTACATTTATATTAATCACTGCAAATTATGTGAGCTGAGTCTTAATATTTGAGAAATGTGGTTTTTAAAAGGGGGGGTGAGGGGGTGGGGGGGCAGTCTGGTGGTCTGGCAAGGCGGTATTTTAATAGACTAAGGTTAGAATGCAAAACAGTTCAATCCAAAATAATTTCAAATTCATTTTCAAAAAACAGTGAATTTTTAAAATTTTCTGTGCTTCTAATTCATGCTGACCTGCTTTAAGGACAACAATTTCAAGAAAAGAAAGTAACGAAGTGTTTTCTAAAAATCAGGCCTTTTTTTTTAGGAATCTCAAGTTAAAGCTCCAAAGCCATAGATTTCCAAAGTCACCATCATTGATCTCTTCTGTAAATATAAGGAAGTAAGCTATGAGTTGTATGTGTTTTGTAGGATTGGAAATGAAAACCAGTCCTTATTATAGTCAAATAACAAGGAACACATTCTATCTGTTCAAAACACGTCCTGTGTTCTGACTTTCCTTGTCACCTTCCTAAAAAATATGAAGCCCCTTTAGTATTACATGGACACTCATTTTTTATTAGAACTAACAGAATTTGTGTAATACCTCAACAGAGTAACCAAGCTTATCAACCTATCTTTAAAGATACAAGGCCCCGTGAAGACAGAGGCATCTTTCTGCTTATAATCCTGGCTAAACTGTTGCACTGGGTTTTTTAACTGAATTCTTTCAGTTTTAAGTAAGTGTTATATGGAACAGGTAACAGTAGTTCAAATGTATGTGAAGTATAAAAACACAGATTCTTAATATAGTAATTTATCTATTTGCCATTTGCCTTTACATTTTAAAAATTGGTGTACTGTGGCTTATTTCTTGCTTCATTTTTTTGTTTATTTTTTTATTAATCTTTAGGTGACTGATATTTGCTCATGTCCTCTGAGCTTATTATGCAGGCAATGCAAATAGCAATAAACCAGCATGATATTGTTGGGTCTCATCATATAACATTTTATTCATTTGGAAAGTTTCAGTGTATTTGGTATGACATATCAACAGAAAAATCCTACTGTTAATTATCACTATGCACAATATGGATATATGCATATGGAACTCTGTGTGTCTTGATTTTTCCCAAGCTTTGTCTTTCCCAAAGAGCTGCTACCTTCCAGATATAGAAACATTTGATTGTTATTAGTTTTTAGTTTGTGATGCATGGAAACTTAGACACTATCCATACAGCCGATATTTACTCTTAGAATTCATTTTACTGATACAGGGTACATTGAAGTCAAAGGAATTGTTTTCACAAACCCAGTTCAGAGTGTGTACATTTGTTGGAATCAGATCTTTAAAATTCCTTTAACATTTTTTGTAATGGAAATCCTTAGAAATACACCATGTTTTTGACATTCAGAAGGAATAATGTTCATATATTTTCACGTATAGCAGAGGATACGTAATGCCATTTTTTCTGAGGGTTACTCAGGCTGTGTTGAAAACTATTGACAGCTCACCAGATTGTGTGCTTTCTTCCTGTACCCCGCATATACTACCTAAGACTAAAACATCTAGCATGACCAAAACTAGCACAATGTGGTTCTTCAGTTTTGTAACACTGGAAATCTCACAGTTCTGTAATTCCTGGGACTAGGGTTCTTCAAAGCCTTTGAGAGCAGATTTACTGTGGAAACTGCTTGGAAAAAAGAAGGCGAGCGAACCACATGAACCCTAGGACTCTGGAAAGGAAGATCCATTGGCACCTATTCCAAGCAAGCTAAAACAATTGTAAATCTATTTTTAAGACCTGCAATGGTTTGGGGCAGCCCAGCCCCACACACAGCAGCTCAGACCATATTCGCATTGTATTTTTACTGAAAATACAGTAGCTGATTGTGGGAAAATGAGACACTAGTAAATTTGTTTTTTACTTCCTTCAAAGTGATAGGTTCATGTGTTTAACTTCAAGCCCCACAGCATCCATGCTGGCAGCAGGGGTGGAAATGGCAGAGAGGCACTTGCTTAGATCTTGCAGGGGTGAATGGCAAGTGGAACACTTTGCAGCAAGAGGACAGAAGAAGGAGTGGATTAATCCTGACATGTATTTCTTCATTAGTAACTGATCTCTGTAAGGGGTAATTATTCTAAAACTACTACCAAGAAACCTTAATACATCAAGGAGCCTTTCTTAACAAATAGTTTTGGTTCAAGGATTGCCAGCTTTCCAAAATTTATTGTTTCCTCTCCTGCCATAGAGTTCCTTCCATCTTTAAAACTTTAAGCTAGTTATTTGTACATAGGTAGTTTTTTGCTTCTCAAAAGATATCAGCTAAATAACTTCACCCAGCTTCCTAGAGTGGGCTCAAGTTTTTCATGAATTAACTCGCCTCTTTTGCTGTTAGAAACACTAGACATTTTATGGTAATACATCATTTTATCCCACCACTCTCAATTTTATTCCTGGCTGTACACAAAAATCTTTCTGAGGCTGAAATCTTAAATGTTTCCTATTCCACTCTCCATCTTCATAAAAGGTTGATTTTTTTTTCCACTTAGCCTTTCTTGGAATGACTTCTATGCAGAGTTTCTGCCACAGTAGCATCCATGAGAAGTCTAGCTCAATGTAAAATGTACAAATGACATTTGAAGCCATGCCAAATAGAGGTCTTGGCCCTTGTGCCTCAGTGGATTGTCCTCTGGTGTTAAATCACTTTTAAAAAAGCAAAAGTTTCCAGTACTTCACTCGTCACATACACTATTGGGGATTGAGCAAAGAACAAGAATCAATCAGATTACGGCATGCTAAAATCTAATATGATGTTTCAGAGAGGAGGAAAAACCTTATTTAATGTGAGTTATATTTTCCAGCTTCTTTCCTTTGGAATTACCCTATACACAGCTCATGGAGCAAACATCTTGATGCAGAGGGTCCCTGGAAGATCTCCTTCTATTCGCATTGTATTTCTACTGAAAATACAGTAGCCGATTGTGGGAAAATGAGACACTAGTAAATTTGGTTTTTTACTTCCTTCAAAGTGATAGGTTCATGTGTTTAACTTCAAAATATATTAACTTTACCTTTTGTTTAGATACATCTTTTGTCTATTCCATCTGCTATTCCTGAGCCTAATGGCTGTTACTAGGGTCTCTGCATTGCCCTCCACCACGCAAGCTGTCTCTCTCCTTCTCCCAGAGGTCTCAACAAGTGATGTTTACTTCTCTGCCTGCTCAGGAGGCATTGCTAATCCAACATGTTGAATAGGGATGAGATCCATATCCTCACACAGTCTTTTGTGCATGACCTCCTTCCTCCTCAAAATGTGTTGTTATTTGCATATTTACAAACCCAATTAGAAGAGGAAGCATCAATCACTCTGGTCCTGCTGCTGAATTTAACATGAATGTGGAATCTTCTTCCCTTTCTTACATCCAGGAATTTTACATCATCAATGTATAAAGATTCTGTACCTTTCAATTTTACTGGTTTCCCCTTAGCCCCTGAGCTAGTGATCCTTTTCCCAGCAGTCCCAGTTCTGTAATTGTACCTTTCTTATCATGCATGTCTCCATCCTATAGGCTTGCTCATAGCCCTTCCTCACAGCTCTGCAGTTCCAGCAGCAGCCTGAGCTAGGGCTCTGCCCATACCAGTCCCATAGCAGAGCTGAGCCATGGGCCCTGAAGCACTGGGAGGTCAGAGGGATGGTGACATCTTCTGGCTGGGGGGACGGTGGCAGAAAAAAGGGTTTGAGGGACGAGAGCAGCTGGGGCCTGTTTTCACTCTCTTCCCCTCTCCTCTCCAAGCTTCTGCTCCTTAGTAATTACTTTCTTCCCTCATGATTTCCAATCCAGTTGACTTCCTTGAACTTTGTTCCTCCTTTTCATTAGTCCCCTCACTCCTAGTCAGCTCTGTTAACTTCCCATTTAGTGTCCTTTGATGCTTCAGTGCACTACTTTGGACACAAACCCGGCATAGCCTTCCTAACAGGGAAAAACTGAGGAAAATGGAGAGATGAAAATACAATCTTTCTACACAGAGCAGATAACCCTGACTGAATTAATGAAGAAAATGGGAAAAGAGGATGAGCAAGAATGAAGGTGTACTAGAGCAGTACTTGAGATATTTATCAAACCAACTAGCTACACCAAAACAAGCAAAAATGTAGGATAGTAACAAATAGAATGAGTTATTCCAAAATGCAGTAACTGTGGTGACAGCAAGTAGCAGGAGGATGTCATTCACTGAAGGATTTAAATGCACCATTCAAATTAAGAAGGAGGAAGAAAGAGGATTAAAGTGATTAATTTTTAAGAAGCAGCCAGGGAATATGATGCAATTAGTCCAAAGCTGAGCCAGTGTTACGGAATCGGCTTCCCACTCCCCCACCCCCATTTCTTTTGCTTTTGTTGCCTGCTTATACTTCTGTTCTCACCTGGGTCTAGAGAGCAGAGGGATACAAAGGTTTCCCTCCTATTGGATTCCTGATCCTGGAACTGGAAAGTAGAAGAAATGATTACAAAGGCAGTGCTAATGAGCCATGCAGCTATACAGTTACTATAAGTCTGTTTAGATGCATCCAGAATACACTTCTGAAAGGTCAGCTGTAGCTTGTGCCACTGCCACTTCACTGCTAGTGTACAAACCTGAATTTTTTCTACTTGCCTTTGTCCCATCTTTCTCAAGATCATGTGAAAGTCTCAGGGCCAAGGGGAAGAATCCTTTCTTTATCATTCTGGAATTTATGATTCTGGAAGCAGAATGATGACTGAAAGCTGAAAAGTGCTTCTATTCCTTCCTTTCAATATATGCGCAGCACTGAAGGCCTTTCATACAAGCTACATCTCATAACAACATATGACCTGCATGGGTAGTATAAAGTTTTAACACTGCATTTCTTATCAGACTCCTTTCTGACTCCTCCAAATATGTTTTTATTGGTTCAAAAACAAAAGTTCAAACAAGCTTTTGACAAATTTAAGTACCTTCACATTTCAGTGAAAAAATTTCAGTGCATGACTCTGTTTTTTAGCAACATAACTGACCTTTTCAATAATAACGTCAGAGTTCAGACTGCTTTTTAATTACTCAAAAGGCTACCAGAAATGTTAGAATAACAAATCTGACATATTTGGATTTTGAAGGTATCTAAAATATTATTTAAATATGCTGAGAACTGCCATAACACACATTTCATGAAGTTTTATTATTCCTGCAAGAAAAAAATTGTATAACTCATGGAAGCAATGTAAATTGAAAAAAAAAAATAGTAATCAGCAGTCATATTTTTGACATGAAATCACTGGAGTATACCATAAGTTATCTGTGACTATTAAGTAGAAGACATGCACATCAGACCTCGCATTTTTCTGCATGCTCCCTCCCTGTCATCAAGATCAATGCCTGTTCACTGTTTTGAAAATGCCTCAAAATTGCCTTACACTTTGGCAGGCAGGGAGACTTGGAGGTGTGAAATCTTGAGTGGACATGGAAATCCCATGGTGCTCAGATGCTGCAGCCCAGTAACTGTGAACTTTGTTTATTTGGGGAGCCCTAAAATATTTTTCATTTTGTCAATTTTTTTCATTTTAAGACATCAGGGAGATGACTTGTCCCTAAACCAAGCTGAGTTGTGTTCTTTCAAATGCTTCAATCCAAACTAGAAGGAAAGGACCTTTGAATCTCCTCAGTAAAGGCTGGCAGAAAAACAAGAATTCTGTTATTTAAAATGATTGGTAGTTTTATTCTAGAATAAGCTATTGAGGGGAGAAGCATCAAAGAGAAATTCCAGGGGTTTCAGCAGCAGAGAATTTACCTGAAAATCTAGAAACTCACAGACAAGTCCCTGATTCAAACCAGACAATGCCTCTTTCCTTTGTTTTGAGCTGAAATTCTACCCTAGACAAAAAGGACAGAGCTGGTCAGAATATTTTTTTTAGACAGAAAACATTTTTCTTTCAAAAATAAAATCCTATAAAATGTCTCTTCTTCATGTGCCTGGGATAATACTGTTGCATTTTATTATCTGTCTAAATCAGAGTACAAAAGTGGCAGCGAATGATATCTCTTGGCAGCGATGCTCTTGGGAACTGGGGTCTTGTTCCACTGTAGTGTCATTGTGATTATTTTTCCTGTATTGTTAATATTACAGTCCATCAAGAAATTTCTATTGTGTCTTAAGATTGTCAGCTACCTTAGACTAGCTAGCTAGCTATCTCTTAGGAGATGAGCAGACACTGCAGTGATCCAAGAGAAAAATATAAATGTTCCAGGTGTTTTTTTTCATGCAAAATAGTGTGTTTCTATAACTGTTCTTTGAGACATTAAATCTTAGAATCTGAGGCAGAACCTCAGTCATGTTAAAGTCTGTGGAAAGGCTGCCATAAACTTAAGCCACATCAGGATTTTCCCAGTTTTCCGCTGTGAATACTTAGAAACAATAATTGAAAATAAATTTCCTGTTTGTATTGTGCAATATTTGCTTAAAACCTCACTGTTCCAGCTGAAGATTTCCATCAAGCTCATTATTTACATAAAGCAAACATGATGGGATAGGGACACAAAGAAATTAATCATACTTCATAAGTCATCCTAATAACAAAAAGCTTCTTGCATGTTTTCACTAATACTTTCAGCTTTAAATTACGCTTACATTTTTTAGTCTTTCTACTGAGTTCAATATGGTTTAGAACCAGAAAAAAAAATTGCGAGCTTTCATCTGAGGAAATTCTGATTTTGATTGATTAGCACTGATAAAATATATTTTAGTTTACAAATTCTATGTCATGGTGAACTGTCTAGTTAGGATTATTCTTCCATTAGATACCTATACACACCAAATTTTAGCTCTAAAGACCTTAAAATCTAGAAATTTGACTTAGTTCTCTGTCATTCTTACAATTAACTATTAAGGAAAAAAGTAAGTGAACAGAAAGAGCAAAGACTATTTTTTGCAGACAGCTTCAATGCACTCCACAGCAGAAGCACCTGAGTACCTTGGATCTAAGTCCTCATCCTGGTCTAGTGCAGTCTGATGGCTCACAGGGCCATAAAGTCTAGTGATAGTTTTGCTTTAATGACGAGTTCAAGGCAATGTGCAGTGTCATGGGACAGTCACAAGTGAGTGCTTCACTTTGATTCCTCTCTTGTCACCAGAGGATCTTGTTGCCTGGTGACATTAAGTGCTACGCAACACCTTTGAAGGCAGTTGGATTACTAGAGTCACGCATCTTCTTAGTCTTGTCTATGTATAAAGGTACACAGTAAAACCACAGAAGGAAAATCCATTAGGGAATTTGTAGAGAAGCATCAGACCTGCCAACAGTTGAGGAAGGGGAAAAAGGGAGAAAGTAGATGGCCATGAATGAATGAACAAATGCGAAATAAAAACTGCAACAAAGTGGACAGGGAGAAGAAGAATGGTGAGAAAATGTGCACATATGAGAAAGTGAGTCTGAGACAAGCTTTGCCTGCTTCCTAAAAGCAGAAAAAATAGGTTAAACCAAACGAAAGGAAGTAGTGAGGGACTAGGTAGAAATAATGAGTCAATAAAACATTTTCTGAAATGTTTACATGGTCAAGAAGGTACAAATCTATAAAGATCACAGAAGAGGTTTGAGGCTTGTCCATCAATACTAAATAACATTTATGGGCATTTCTTGTCCCCACTGTAGACTTACTGGGATATTTATGATTGTTTTGATCACAAAAAATAATGAAGGAAGGACAGTCATAGTGAGAGAGGGAAGTGGAAACTACTGATTACTTACATATTTAATACATTAATTGGAGTTTACAGCATACTTTAAAAATGATATGCCAGACTTGAGTATAAAAGAATGAGAATACATTCTCCTAGGTGAGGATTTCTTTGGCATTGTTATGGTCCACTTGATCTCCTGCTCTAGGATGAAAAACAAGAAAGGCCTATGATGAAGCATACCTATAAATCATTCTGGGAGCAGTGTAGTTGGCAGAGACCAATGTGAATCCTTTGCTGGCCCCAGCCCACACAGCTAAACTCTATATCTATGCAACCTATCTGAAAACCTTGGGAAACAGCTCTTGCAATCATGAAATACATACAGGATTGAGGACTTTGAATGCACACCAGAGGCTGAGAAACAACTCACAGCTTAAACGTATGGAAAAGTATGAGACGTGAAAGCATGAGGGTAGAAACAGGATTTCTGCTTTCTCTTTAGACAATTAACACTTCTTAAAAACAAGTATTTCTCTTATTAAACTATGTGTCAGACAATGTATATACAAGTTGGGAAAGAAAGGGGTATTCATGAAAGCTGATAACGTAAGGTTATTCTCCATCATCTTCTTTTTGGCTCAGTGGGATGGAGAGATGCTTTTCATGGGATGGTTTTGAGCCTGAGCCTACACCAGATGTAGTGGGTTGGGCCAGAATTAGCCTTTGCAATTATTACCCTTCCATTCGCCCTAACGTATCATTAAGGTGTATTAGATTATGTGTTTGGCCACCAGTACACCTTTCAAGGGATACATTTATCCAGCAAAGTTTAATACCCTTTCAGGAAAATGTTTCCATGAGAAAGGTCAGAGAAAACTCAAGTGCAGGGTGAGAGTTTTGCAACAGGCACTAAGAACTCTATGCGGCAAAAAAGCATCTACAATAGAAAACTAGATCTTAAATAATACAATAAAAAAAGATTTAAAGCCATTCTGGCTCTTCTCCCCTTATACATCATTAATATCTACTGCTTCAAGTCACTTCAAATCAAGCATCCCAGCACTTTAGCTTAAGTTAAAAGTTTGTCTTGCTTCAAAGAACATATAAAATGGTAGAACAGAAAAAAATATTGAAATGTTACTTTTTAAATAGTGCTGAAACATAGGGCAGGCTAAATGGTGCAGAGAGAATAAAGAGATTAGACTGAAAATCATTGCTTTCATCCGACCATATCCCACATTTTTTTTCCCTCATGCAGCTACTTGTAATGGTCCTGCTTCTCTGAAACTGGCAGCAACTGGATGGAGGTTTAAACTCACATTTACATGCTGATCTGTCCTCTTGTCCTTCAATAGGATGATGTTTACTGAGACATGCCATAGGATCACTACATGTTTCAACCTTGAGTTTGCTTAAACTCTCTGATCAAGACCACTTACACTCGTCATGCTACCTATTACACTTCCTTATTAACAGAGTTTAGATACATACGTTAGGAGATGTAGTTTTCAGGTAGTAAATATTTCCTGAAATTTCACCCAGAAAGTTGTTAATCATATTAACTGTAGCACATTTGTACAGCTGCATACCAATAAGGTTGGTTGATAACTTAACAGACTGAAGCACAGTTTACATAACGTAAATAAATGCATAGCTGTAGTACACAATAAGCCAATGCCTAATTCCACTTAATAAAGTAATAAAACAAAACAAAACTGAACAAAAAAGCATATGTTTACCACCAAATGGTGATTTATAAAGATTAAGTTCTGTAAAATTTGATTTTTAGATATTTTTTTTAAATTGAATTACGACTTTGGTAAAACAGAGGGCCGGAGCGTAAATCTACATTTGAGAAAATGTTGATATAATGGACATTTGCACCACAGAGTCTCAGTGCACAATTTTTTTATCTATAAGAACATGAAATACAACATAAAGTAATCCATCCGAATTACTGTAAGAATGAATTTAAAATAGATATAGCTAGGAAGAAAAGCAGAGACATAGCTGGAAAGAGAGACTGTATGCATCATGTGCCATATATATCATGCATCATTAACCTTTTCCCAAGAGGAGTCTTGGACAAACTAAGAAAGAAGATCACTGGAAGCAGATTTTGGCTTCATTCATTAAGCTGATGTTGTAAAATCGTTCTTGATCAGGGGAGGGGGCGCAATGTAGAGGGGAACTAGTAGAGGACAGGAATTTTTATTCATTTGTCAACCACATAACTTGTGTTCACATTGTCAAAGCAAGTTTACAGCTGGTTATGGATCTGAGGATTCTGTACACTGAATTGAAAACAAAAATTAAAACTGGAGGCATTAATATGGGGCAGTGCCAAAAACGGGGGAAAAGCAGTAGGAAGTAGACAGTAGAAGGAAAAGGGAAGGAACCAAATGTAAAGGACTTTCAGACTGTAACATTTTAAAGAAATACTGATGTATTTTCCTTCAAGTAGGATTCTGAAAGGACATTAATGCCAAATGGATGCTGAAGATTCAATTTTCTTTGAATCTAGAAGCAGCTACTGCTGAAGAGCTCATTTCATGTGAGCAAAAATTGGTTATTTGGTTTATTTATTTCTGATTACCACAATGTCATCTGTAAATGAATTAAATGAGAAACTTTCCTTTTCTGTCCTGAAATATACTATTGAAGTGTTGAGTGTTCCAGTATCAAAGTAATTTGGACAGTTGACATAAGCATTTGGTTGCTTTAATAATTATCAACAACTAACAACATTTCTCATATTAACTTTGCATTAATGTTAATTATATCAACTTTAATATGAAATACACTCTATATTAACAATAGTAACATGACACATTAATTTCCTTTAGAATATACCAGAATTCCAGAGCTCTGCCAAATAAAAGCCTGTACTGAAATGTAAGTTGAACTTTGTAGTAAAAAGAACAAGGCAGGAAGAAAAACTACCCAACTAAAGAAGAACTGCAGAAACACTGTGGATACCAAGAAAAGCCTGTTTCTACCTGCAGGAAAAATACATGGTACTGTAAAGTCTTCTGTTAACAAAGATATTAATATTTCACAAATATGATGGAAAAAATAAAACTGTATTTCTTAGCTCAGAATGTTATGAACAAATGTAAAAGCTTAAGCAAATAATGTCACATGCTGTGTGGCCTTTGACAATGTGATTACTGACTGGGGCTTTTTTCACCTTGGTACATGCAATAATGATATATCAGGAGCTTCAGAACTGAAGCACAACTAAAATGTTGTTATGAAGGCTCTGACAGCACAAAAGAAAGTACAAAAGCAGTTTGTTTCCAGTTGAAAGCCATAAAAGCAGATGTTTCTGTAGCACAAGCCAGTAGACCACCCAGTCCAGTATGCTTTGCCTGAGCCTGTAGCAACCGCTTCAAAGAAAGTGTAAAGAAGCCTTTCATGAGTCAGGATTTCAAAATCCTACCTGCCCAAAGGGCCACTTTCTTCATAGCCCACATCACTTCATAGTGAGCTCATGCCCTGGAGCACTATTCTATATTATTATCTTTATTAAAGTTGTACAGTATAATTTTAATATCTTTTCTAACCAGGGTAACATTTCTAGTGATATGAATAATATTTTTTCGCTCCTGCTAAACACTTATCAGCAAGGCTGTCCTGCGGTAATGAGTTTGTGGATAATTATAAGCCATCTGAAAAATTCCTTTCTATGCATCTTGCTTTAGTTTCTCTAAGCAGAAATCTGTGATTATCTCCCCCCGAAACACTTTCTGCCTTTAATTTACCCACCTCTGTTGCTTCCTACTCATTATTTTCCTACTTTCTGTAGTTCTTCTGACCTTCATCACAGGAAACTTTCACGTAGAGGGAGAAGATACAAGATTCTGAGGGATCCTACGAGCACGCACTCTGTGGATCTTATTTTCACACTCTGGACATGACTGGGAGATCTCCAAAATTGTGGTAAGTCTCATAAGAAGTTGTGTTTTCTTTCTAATGTCCTGTTTATCCTTTTTCTAAGCAATAAGTCAATTAACACATCATATTGCAACTTCCACATACTTCGATGATCAAACACCAAAATGCTGCCATTTTATGTCCCAGGGACAAATTCCGTCGAAGGGAAGTAATTCCAAAGAAATTCACCGAAAGTAGATACCAAATCAGAGTATGAATTTCACTTGATAGACTACCATTTTCAACTCTTCATAAGGTTTTTCCTTTTATGTGTTATTTGAATGTTCCACATTACAACTCAGTGCACAGTGTTACACTTCTGACTTTGCCTTAATTAGCAAGCACACACAAGTGCATCTAGAGGAAAAAAAAAACCATGCAGAAATTACTTAACAAGTCATAAATCTTTGTATATCTGAAGACTGAGCTTAGAAAATTGGCTATTGGTCACCATATGGAACCACAAAATATTTATATGACATTAGTCCCTTTTATTTAGGGATTGTATAAAGCATATTTTTTCTACCATTGTAAGAATAATTTACTTACCTCTTATAAAAGTCTTCTTGATTAACAATTTTGTCTGAAGATAAATATATAAAATTCATTAATATTTTTCCCCTTGCATTTTTATCAGTCACTTCAAGACTAGTTCCAACACTTGAACAGCGTGCATATTCTCTGAACACGGCATGTGTGCCTGTGGTTCCATGATCACTGACTCACTTATATAACATTCACCAACTGAAGGTGCTGTGCTATTATTTCAGAAATTTCCTACTGATATAAAACAACACTTAGAAACTTCACTATTGCTGAATTTTGAATACAAAGCCAAATGGGTAGTATAGCACATTAGGCTTCCATGTCAACAAAGCAATTCGGTACAGATTAGCAAATTAAAATAGGTCAGACTTGGATTCACTCAGTCAGAAACTGAGTGTGCTTTACCCAAGACTTAAAAAAAAAAAGAGTCCATAACTATCAAAACAGTGTATTTGCGATTTTGGAATATTCAGATGGAGCCAAAGATCTCACACAACTAATAAAGTTACGGTTTAGAACAGTGCAATCGTATGCAGAGGAAGGTGAGTATTGTCATTGCTGAATGATGTGTGGAAAGAGAGTAAAGATATTATTTAGCATTAAGATTGAGGTTTAACTTTTTTTATTTCAACAGCAATTGTAATCATTCAGGAAAATCTTCACTACCAAATAAGACCAGGTTCTGCTTTCAGCCTGAATTAATACATAAAGTTCACAACAGCAGAACCCAGGGACTTAATTACTTCATGATGTAACTGCCAGATGAGTGGTAAATCCTATTGCATGCCACAGTATAATTTGAAGGGATATGGAGCTGCAGTGCACAAAGGCAAAACAAAGTTATGCTTATAATGAATTTAAAGAATCAGCTCAAATTATATAATCAGGAGGGCAATTATTATATTTTAATGAAAAAATAGGGGCAGTTTGTTATAGTTGAATAATTATGATATTTCAGTGGGTTCCAGATTACACTGTACCCTCTGAAAAGCCAGTAAATGGTGTACATGTGACTGTGTGTTCTCAAATGTGCTGATAGAGGCAAAGTAATTTCTAAACACAAGGAACACACCACCACCACCACCGCCACCCCCAGTATTATTGTAGTAAACAATACTTCACTACAGTTATCTATCCTTGTGCAGAGACCTCTTGTTCATATCTATAGCCTTTTAAAATAAGATACCTTTTTCTTTCATGACAAAAAAAATAATAATTTTGAGTAGATAATGAGGAAAAGCTGAAGTGAAAAGGTTGAGAAAGCAACTTTCTGTGGCAAAAATAGAATATTCCAATTAAGATCAGAATCTTGTTCAGAATTAAAGATGGCATGTCTCTGTTAAGAGTAATTCCTTTGGAAATTACTTTTGGTTACAGGAAATCTATGAGATCTTTTTATTCATAAAACTAAATCACATTCTATTAGCTGTATGTTTATCTATTATTTAGAAAAAAAAATACTATGTCTTCTATTCTGAGCCCATAGGCTGCTTTGTTAGAATGAGATTATTATCAATTATTGGAAACATTTGCTTTCCAACTGATTATTAAATGGGACTACACTTCTTTTTCTGGCATTTCCTTCCTCCTTTACAGTTATTTGGATTATCTGCACCCCTCACCTGGATGTTGTTATCCACCAGATCTGTGAAAAAATAATTTCTTATTATCATAGACGAGACAAATGGCATCTGGCAATGCTATGCTCATATAAACTTCTGGGGTTTGAAGGGACCATTAACGTTTTGTGATCTCTGCACAAAACACACAAATTTACTATGTTACACTTATTAAAAATAAGTTCAATACCTCCTGAGTAGTATAGAAATTAATGGTTTCAGCTAGGTAGCTGATTGCGTTTTGCTCCCAGAATATGTTACAGAACCCCCATTTACACCTAAATGCACACATATGTGCAGGACTTCAGTGACAAAAATGCATATTAGTATTACACAGTCGGAAAAGTCACATTCAAAGAAGCAGGAGAAATAAAGTTACATTTTCAAACAGCCTACCAGTGACAAAATGAAAGGAGGATTGTTTAATGCCGCAATAAATAACCTAGATCTCAATACGACCTCTTTCTGGCGTCAATAGTAATGTTTACTGATGTTTTACCCAGCACCCCAAGGGCAATCATTCCAAGTTTAAATCAAATTCAAGAGCACTCGCAAAGGCACGAAGTACACAAAACCAATGGAACGAATTTTCTAGTCTTCTTCCTAGTACCTCTTCTGCTATCGCATAATAACCCAAACCTTCCAGGGTCTGTTAATTTTTTTCATCAGTGCAAGGACATTTCTGTCAAAGAAACATGATATTATAAAGCTCACTGCACTTAAGACTCACTCTGTGGACAACAGCAAGGAAGTTAAAACCAAATATCTGACATCTATATTTCCACATCGCACAGAAGGAGAGGTTTATTATTAAAGATGTCTTTGATGGTCCAATTTTACAGGCTGGAAGGAGTCCAAGAGAGGAAGGCATAGTAAAATTTTGGACTTGGATAAGTTCAGGATGTTCTGAGTCACCTC
Organism: Falco biarmicus; assembly: GCF_023638135.1. NCBI lineage: Eukaryota > Metazoa > Chordata > Aves > Falconiformes > Falconidae > Falco > Falco biarmicus. Next base: position 18,854,655 of record NC_079311.1, on the reverse strand, counting down.
AGCCAAGAAAAAGAACAAGGCTTCTTTGAAATTGCAGCTCCTGGCTCTGGTAGTGTGGATTGGCAAGGATGGTCAGCCTTACATGGTGGGGCAGATGTGTTTTTCAGCAAACTTTGCAGTCCCATTTTCTCAATATCTTCACAGAAGGGCTTGTCTGAACTTCTGGCTGCTACCTGATGGCTCATGTACCAAGATTTCCTTCCCCTAGGTAGGAAAAGGGGCAGAAAAATATATATGGCACATGGAGACTTCACCCCAGTGTTGAGTAGGGTGAGAACACCCATACCCAGATCAGGAAACTGTCCTTTATACTGGTGTAGGATTCTATGAAAAGATTTCTCATTTTTTTGTTTGATTTCAGTTTCTAAATGGAAAAGTGATACCTTAAATCAGCAGAGAGTTTATTTGAAAAATTATTTTAATATATGTTATACAAAACTTCACCAAGACTAATCTAGAAAACTTTGGTTTGGAAATATGTTTCTTAGTAGGCTTTCATTTTAAAAGCCACAGGCAGAATATCTCTACCTCCCCCAGATTAAGAACATTTCTGACAAAATCTGGCACAAAAAAAAAAAAAAATAATCTTAAAGCTGTCCCATTGCCTCTCCTTTCAAAAGGAAATTGGCAGTAGCTTTTGCATTAAGGATAAATGACTACTCTTCGACTTTATAGATCTGGATAGCATAAGGTATACTCTTTTATTTTGTCTCTTAAGCTTTTCCATTGGTGAGATACAAATAATTGCTTTTTGACTGTGTAACCTTTCCTGCAGGGATTGTATTTTCCCCATCTGCCTATTGACTGGAATATCTATAACTTCAGGCAGCAAAAGGACTTTCTTCCTCTTCAAGGTTATTGTTTCAGTTAGTCCTAAACTAAGTGGAAGGTATTGTCTTCCCTGGCTCTTCCAGGCAGTTGTACACTTTTCTTCCCTTCTCAACCCTTCGAAATGCCAGCTCTTGCCGTACTGGCCACAAAAACCTTTTATCTGTCCCATGGGCCCAGATTTGTCTCTCTATGAGACTTAGAAACCAATAGTTCCCTGCCTACAAGAACTTCTTGCCCTGCCTGCGGCAGCAACTACATGAATTCCTCCTGCTGCTGCATTTCCTTTTCTCCATTGAGAAGGACTTCATGGATTTTGGTTAGGATTAAACATGATGGTTTGTGTGGAGTTTATATTATACCCACTGTTTTGAAAAATACAGGAGCATGGTGGTGTTTTCAGGCATCTTAAATACTCCTCTTTTGCATGTTTTTCCATATGACTTCTGGCAGCTCATTCAAGTGCGACCAGAGTGACCGCACTTCTCACAGTCACTTAAAAAGTAGTTTATTGGAGATTGAAAAAGATGAGTCTTTCCTTTCACTTCTCAAGCAACTGAGTAGTTTCTGTATTGACAAAAGTAAGCATGAACAGCTTCCTTTGGGTTAGCCAGGGAGTTAACACTGCCCCAAGTCTTTTCCCAAAGGGTAACACTGCAGGTAGCAAATAACACAGAAATTCAAAGATACTTGTGCACAAAGCAAGATAATACCCTGTCCTCATCCCAGTCCCACACCCTTCTTTTTTTTTTTTTTCTTTTCAATTAGCTGATCATACCTTTGTTATTGTTAATTTTTAATTATCATTTTATGACAAATAATTGTCATTATTTAATATATAATAGTTCACTGCTGATGAATTTTGGTCTGATCAGTTCCTCACTGAAAGGGGCTTGTGTCAGTTAAAATGTCAAAACCCTGAGATGGCAGCTTGAAGATGGGCGCTTGATCTCTGGGCCTGTAAACTTGCACAATACGTTGGCAGGGGGATTTATGTTCCCCAACAGATGAAGGAAAATTAAATCAAACTAAATTTTTGTATTTACAATGCTTCCTTTACACCATCTGACACACACACACACAGAAAATAGTTTGTCATTCTCAGAAAAACACAGGCAAGTCAATACTGTGATGGGAGAGCTAATAAACAATGCCTGTTGGAGATGTTCAGGCTGCTTCAGTTTGGACTTTGTATCTCAAAAGTGAAACTAGAAGTGTCCAATCAGCGTTGTATGGTAAGCACATAAAAAAGAAGTTCAGAAGCTTGTAAGCCATTGTTTAAAACAGGAAAAAGACTTCCTTTTTGATAACTTTCACTTAGCAGCAGCCAATTAGCAAAGAGAAGGCACAGGCTACTCCTGTTAAAGAGTCCATGAAAAGCTTTGTGTTGGCATGGTGCATGCAGATGGTGGAGATACCACATGACCTATGCTAGGATAATGCAGAGCTATTCTTTGTAAGAACCAGTTGGAAAACAAAGAAAACATGACAAATGAAGACCCAAAGGAAGGAGAGAACAATCTGCAAGACATAAAGGAGAGGAACAATCATTCAAATTATTTTGCAATTAGCTACTGCAAGGCCTTAAAAGAGAGAAAAGTTCTCTCATTTCTGTGAATGAACAACACCAAAACCAACCACTACAGTTTCAAAACAGTATTCTTGTCAGACAGTCTGACTGTGCTTGGGAGTAGTTTCCCTATAAAAGCATTGGGATTTCTTACTGCTATAAATCAAATAGGAGGAACACCCTTGTGTTGCCTATGTTCTATAGCAGCATACTGGCAGGTCCAAAAATATGGTGACCCTGAAATATTCATTCCTTTTTCTTCTTCTTTTTGTGACTAAGAAATGACAGGAAACGCATGTTTCAGCTTCCCAAGGGTTAGGTCACAAGCCCCTGCACACAGTGCTGTATTATATTTTATTTGCTGTTGATGATAGCTTCCTTTTCAGATGGTATCTTGTCCCTGATTTGGTCAAAAGTTCAGGGCAATTTCATTTCTCATTGCGTCAATCTGCAGACCCTGAAAACACTGAATTAAAATAGTGTGCACAGCTTATGATAACTATTACAATAAAAAGGACAAGTTTTAAGTGCTGAATGCAGCGTAGACAACTTTTCTTGCTAATGCATCTTGATTATGTCTGAGTATAGCTGCAGGTTTTCATACTTTTCTTGCTTAATTATTTATCATGAGTTCATAGCACAAAAGTCAGTTGCAAGGTATAACAGAGAAAGGCCCTCACCAAATTAATTTTGTAGCATACAAGACTTGTGCTAGATTAGTAATTTACTTTGGTTTCAGTTTAAACAATAGGAACACTCAAAGCCTCAGTTTGCCTCACAGTTTAGCTGTCTCAGTGACCAACAGCTGCAAGCTAAATCAACATAAGCGTGTATAAATGTATTTGAGTTTCTGTACTTGGGGATGAGCGTTTGTGTGTTGACAAGGATTTTTATTAATCTGACTCTAAGGAAGAAGGCCCAGAGGAAACTGAACTGAATAAGGCTTTGTCTATTTCTAATCACCTTCATTTTTTTTGCTTTCTTGGCAAAATGTAGTATTTGTACGTTTAGATACTAGGCTTTTTGATTGAGAATGGAAGAGGGTTTGGCACACTGATAATAGAATGTTTTTTTTTTTTTACCTAAAAAGCAGGATGGGGAGGGGGAGAAGGCAACATCACAAAACAATTAAGATATGAGGTGAACCAAACCACACCCTTAGCTCTGTCCAACAGATTGTATACAGCATCCTAGGCAAGCAGGCTTCTCACACAGGGGCTTTAAGAAAGTGCCTAAGATACATGTATGAGTCCAGACCTCAGAGTGAATAGAAAGGAGGGCTGAGGGTGGTTGTCAGCCCCAGGTAGTGTAGAGGGATTAGAATTTGTAGTGAAAACAGAGAAACCGTACATCTTTAATATCAGGTCATTAACCAAGAAAGGGTAAGTGAGCTCACTAAAGCAAAGCAGGTATTTCAGGGAAAAAAAGCAGGGGCAGAATTTAAGAAACAGTCAGCTGAGCCACAGAAAATGCATAGGCAAGGGAAGTCCATATTCTGAAAAACTGGACAATTTTCCCAATAATAATGCAAGATTTAAAAAAAAAAAAAAAATGGTTCAAGGGAAATTCACTATTCTCCATATGGTTTACCACTAAGTTTTGAAGTGCCATGCTGAAAGGCACATAATTCAAGGTCATTGTCCTCCAAAAAAGAGGAATATACAGTCCATATTTCTTTATCTCACACACAAATCATTTATGTCTACAGCATAAACAAGGAACCTGTAACTTAAAGATTAATACATTTGCTTAATTTTTCAATTTTCAAGATGAAAATCTGACATCTCTGAAATTATATAACAACTGTGAAGTTAGAGAAAACTGGTAATATGCTATATAAGGGTTGTCTCTCACCTTTCCCATAGCTGACTACTGAATTAAAATGATTACTATTGGAATTCCTAACATGTACATCATTTAAAAAAGTAGGCATCATTCCCCCGTTTTAGAAAAGCATTGGATCCTTTTGGTACAAAAATCAAATATTGCTCCCATTGGGATATCACCTGAGTTACTAACGTATCAGGCCATATTCTTCAGAGGCACTAGATATATAACAAAGTGGTGATGATGGAATACCATAGTGTCATCTCTCCTGAACCTTTGTCCAAGTCAAAATAACTATTTAATGTGTGAAAAATAAAGAGGTGAGAGGCAGTAACAGTTTGTCATTATTTTCTAGAAGGAAAGCGACTGGCATTAACATGCTGAGAAGTTAGGAGGGCTCATCATGAAGCTGATCTGAATTACTGTCTATAATAAATCAACAGAAGGTGTTGTCAGAAATGATCAAGTGGCAGATCACAGAAGTTTTACTTTCTTTCAATTCAGGCTTTACTATTAGATATACATTCTATGAAAAATTTGTGGCACAAAAAAAGGATAGGTTAGGAATATGGGCCCAAAATGCTTTATAAAATAGCTCTGTCTATGCATTTTTCTAAACACAGATGCTCTAACTGCTGAAAAGTATGAGATGACCTTGCATTACCCATTGTTTGTTTCACAATAAGTTACATATACTAGATTTTCTTAATTTATTGCAATCCATTGAAATAAAGTTGTCACACTGATTTTCTGAGATGGACCACTCTGCACCGCAGTAACCATTTATAACCTTCTATTGTCTTCATAAACTTGATTGATGAGACTCATAAATATAGAAAGCTACAGCAGCATGTTACTTGTTCCTAATAACTAAATGCTAGTTAGTTCCTTTGTCCCTCATGGTAGAGAGTCATTACCATGTTGCTTAAGCTTGTGATTCAGAACACTATGGCTTAGGCTACTTATCAAATTTATTATTTTGACAGAATTCTGCTCTTCTCTAGAACTGTTCTATCAAGAACTCATACTATAAGCACACTGCTGATTTTTTTAATGTAAAAACAGCAAAGCACCCCACAGTTATGTTTTTGCAATAATCTTGATGGAGGGACATTAGTATGTGATGATCCTTCTACTTTGCTATGGGTTTAGTAGAAAATTGCCTTCCAAAGATGTAAACTTTAAGACTTCCAGGTCATCTCAATCTCTGTCACAAGCACAGAAACAAATTTGTTTTCTTAACCAAGCAAATGAAGACAAGCATTTGACCTTCATTTTACTTTTCCCTTTTTCATTCTTGTTTCTGTCCCTGTCCATTTTTCATTACACATAAGTTTTCTTCAGTATATACAGATACAGCACACCTCTCACATTTATATTTACTTCAAAGAAATAGTGGTATTTACATTGGGCAGGGAACCTTTCTTATTATTTTTGATCCATCTTTCACAACTTGCCATCTTTGAGAAACTCCTCCTACTCTCATTCACTTCTCCATTTCCCACAGTTTCTGCTTTTATTGTTATTTTCCCCACTATTTAATTTGTGACTAGCAAAAGGTCCCATGTTTTCCACTAATGTTCTAGACTAAACAGAAGTAGGAGTAAATCCCCACATGTTTTAAGTGTCTCCAGAGAGAACTGGACCTGAGGCTTTCTGAGATCACAATTCTTGCCTTTATTTCACTGCCTACGTGTTGGGCTCTGTGTCATGAAAGAATGTGCCAGAAACATTCTCTCAGCTGTATTGCAGAACTCTGTGTCAACAGATGCATCAAATCAACCTGCTGCCATTTACACGAGTCCAGGAGATGATCAAGAATGTTTGAAAAGTTGGTCCTTATTTTGATTTCAAGAAATCTTACCTTTGCAAGAGCTCAATTCAGATGTGAATGTCGGTGCTAACTCACTGTGGGTGAGATTCTGACATTTCGCTAGATGCCTCCACCTTGAACTTTCTATCATCTTGACAGTAGAATCTCATTTGCAGCGAAAGCATAAGAAAGACAAATCTGTGGCTTGACACCTTGTGACATCTTTCTATGGGTGATGAATTTCTGTTACATGACAGGTTCAAAGTTACCAAGCAATGGATGGATGAGTGGCACAGTAACTTCAGGCTTGCTGAGAATGACAAGAATATGTCAAGTCATAAAAGAGAGAACTGTGTGACATTTTTAGGGATGGGTTATTCTATGTATCTAAGTAGAAGTGAATGTATTTCATTTGATAGATACTTAAACTCTTACAAAAGTAACAGAACCACAAGAGATCATAAGAATAAATAACTTTACTACTTCCAGCGCTTAATACTTTAATCCTAATGGCAAATATCTCCATGTAGTGTATGTCTCACTTTGTCTTGCACTGACCTTAGCCAAGGGGTTTTTTTCCTAACTGTTATGTGTCTTTCCTTATCTTCACTGCTTCTGAAGGTGTTTTTTCTGTCAGGTTTTACTGCTATAGCCTCGCTCTGCTTGTTATTGTAGATCCCTATAATTTTTCTTACCTCCAGGGTCATGCTGAAGAAAGTTTCATGAGAACATGTATATACTTGCAATATATATACATAGACATCTAAATGTGCATACAAAACAACAATTCTCTGGTTTCAATTGAGAAAATTAAATGAAAGAGTTGATATGAACCTGAGTCTCAAAATCTCAGGGTAAGATCAGTTGCCCAGACTAAGGAAAACCCAGCTCTAATTCCCCTCTCTTCCTAATTGAGCTTGAGCCAGTGTTTCTGAAGTAAAAGCCTTGAAAGCCAATCTTGTGTGTGCTCTGGATTTGAGTACTTTGAGTTACTCTTGCTGAAGCTGCTTTCCTTTGTACAGGCTACTCAAATATTCACTGTACCAGAGAGAAGGAGAATATCACCATACTTTAGTGTCCAGGGCACTAAGCACAGTTTTACATTTGAAGGGAGGGAAAAATTAATTGTCTCCATTATATTTTCCAACTCTTGGGACATGGTCCATTAGGCGCCTAGCCTATGATTAACTAAAATATATATATAAATAAAAAATATGTACATAAAATAATTTACATATAATATACAAAATAAATAAATATAAATATAAAATATGAATAATATAAAACTTGGAAAATATAAATATCATCCAGATTAACTGATAACAAGAGTTTTAATAGGGGAAGCAACACTTAACTTTGTGAGGCAAATATCCATGACTGTTTGTTTTCCTTGTCTCCTGGAGAAATATCAACACTTCAGAAAAATCAAACCTCTGAGAAGTATTATAAGAACAAACCACTGATGTACCTATGTTTTCTCTGAACTGAAAGAATTCTCCAGTGATATTTCAAGGTGGGACAGCACATTGTTAATAAGGTTTCAGTAGCAGTGGTTAACTGAAGAACTGTCCATTTTTGACAAGATATTCTGTTAGTCCTAAACAAGTATAGCAAATTACAAATTAACATCTGTTAGTCTAGAAGTAATGATTAAAAACACTATTTTATTTTATTTATTTTTTAATCCTTTAACATTTCTCTTGGCAGTCAACTAGCTTTTAAAGGAGAAAAAAGGACAAATTTGGTTTGCATCCCACTTTCTCAGGTACTCTCTTGTCTGACTACAGGCACTCTAAATACAAACCAGTAGTTTGGCACGATATCTGTGTCCAGATAGCTTTGTTGGCAATAAAAAATGATCTTTAAATCAAGTATTATCTTAATTTTATATCCTCCCTACCTTAATAGAATGAAATTTCCCTAAAATATCTGTAGGTTTTAAAACCTCTGTCTCCAGAAGCCAAATATGTTACATGAGATATAGATACTATTATTCAATTTTTTCTTTTTCCACCATTGGCAAAGATGCCCTCTTTGTATCATGTACTGCCCCATGTCCTTCTGCTGTGAGAAGCAGAGTGAAGATTTATTTTGACCTCCTGCAATGATCTCTGGCTTCTCCAGGACTGCAACAGTGGCAGTAACCACACACAGAGTGGTTTCTCCCTGGCCTGGATCTGCTCTCAAAACAAGAGCTGCTGGCCCTGGTGACTCCAAGCATCTCTGCACTTCTCTTGGGGGGCTGTACCTACAGCTGACCACCCGCGTCCAGGGGATATGGGCACCTCTTTTCGTTGCTAGCATGAATTTGCCACGTCTCCTTGTGTCACTTTTCTGTGCTACTCTCAAGAGCTGAGCCTGGCACTCACCTGCTCATGTGAAGGCACAGCCAGAGAGAGCTTCTTAAAATGGGACTGGCAACAGCAGAAAAGGAAGAGAAGTGTTAACAGTTTGTGGGTTTTTACTGTATTGATTTGAACCCTTGAATCCACTACTGTAAATAAAGAGAAATCAGGACTCTACATTTCCCAGTGTCTGCCTATGCCACAGTAAGGACATACTTCTTCAGGGGCTGGACCTCTGAGTAAAATATAAAATTTCAAATCCTGGCCACAGGGGATGTACACCATGTACCTCTGAGAATCAGTTGAGCTTATGATAGTTTACACTGTGTTTTCAGATATTTATGCTTGGGAGAGATGTCTTTTATTCTTGCTGTTGAAAAATATTGCTGTTAAGTCCAATCACCAAAAGTCATTGATACAGTGTGAAAAAGAATACAACCTTGCAATGGCACTTAGGTTTCTTTTTGGACTATGCGCAGTTCTTGTGAATAAATCATATATAGTATGGGATAAGCATAGTGGAGTTGATCTTGGCTCAGATATTTTCTATCGATGGAAGCTGACTTGATGTAATATACTCTTAGGTTACCTATCTTCTTTCTTCAGTATATGAATTGTGCATGCTCCTATTTTATGCAGTAATGCATTAGTAGGATGTTAGATATTTTGAATTCCTGTCATACATTAGCAGTTGATGGCTGCAATGAGCCTGAAGTTGAAAAGGTAAAAAGTTTTACAGTTATGTAGGCAGCTTCTACCTCAGGTATAGCAGACGAAGAATGCTTTAATGGCTTCTAAATTAACTCCTTGTTTTAGGTAACGTAATAAAATAACTGCATTTTAGTGTTCCATGTAAGGGTTGAATTTATTTTTTTAACTTGACAGGTAAGACCAGTATAGTTTTTTCCCCATAGTTTTCAGTGCAATTTTTATAATAATTTAATAGATGAGTCCAATGAAAGTTTTTTCCATGGTGATGACACAATACTGCAAATTCTTAATTTTCATGTGCTATAGCCCATGATGTTGCCTTAATCATTATAATACAGAAAATCACAAGTTGTATTTTTTTGCAGTCTCTGACATTAGCACAGTTCTCTTCTTAATGCTTTTAACAAGGTACTTAAACAGTTATTTCTGGGTGCTCTGAATAATACATGGAAACAGGGAATGTTCCAAATAACACTAAACAACAACTTCTTGCATGATTGCTAGTGTAAGCCCTGGAAGGAGATCATATTGATGCTATCAATAGCACACCATTGCTATAAAAAATAAGCTTCCTTGCCTGTAAAGAAGGGAAGATGGAGAAAGATGAATGAAAATTAAAAAAACCCAAAACATTAACATGCTAAGACTCAAGATGTGCTACACTGTAACCATCCTCTTTCCTCCATCTGTTTCTTTTTCTTCTCTTCACTTAGAAAACTATTAGCAATTTTCTAATACTACAAGAGCCAATTGTAGCTATTGTACAAGGGCTCTGTAGGATGAATGTATTACAGATAAAAACCCTAATCACACCCCTCAAATTCTCATTTTCATCTGCTCATGTGGTATTCACCCACAGCTTGTAAACCATGGGTTTCTTTGCTGAGTGAAGGAGACTTAAATTCAGCACGATCCTGACAAAATTACTTTTTCCCTTACTCAACTTTAAAGCATGATGCTTTAGAAAGTCTGAAGGAGAGTCTGCTAGGTAAGGTTTAACAGGTCATGTTTAGAAAGGAAAGAAATGAAGAGAAAGCTAACAAGGGCTTGCAGATGAGAAGTTAGAGGAATATAAATGAGTAAAATGAAAGAAGAAAACCAAAAGAACTTAAAAGCTGTAAAAAGAATATATCGCACCTATGTTTAAGCTAGATGCTGTTCACTTTATAATCTAGGACACTAATACTCATCTCGTTGCACAGAAAGACATGAAGATCTGGGCAGTTAAATGGAGACATTTCCAGTACATAGACACAATCTTTAAAAATTCAACATGTGGCATGCATTCTGTCACAAATATTTTTTTTAAACCTGCATTTTGTTTATCAGAAACAAACTGTGCACCTTGGGAGATATTCTGCTTGGAGTGGAGCTGGTAAACCATGTGCTAACAGGACACTAAGTGCATGTTCACATCTAGGAACTAGAACTAGCTGAAATGCTTTTCTGACTTTTCAGATTAATTTCTTCTAACAAAACTTCAGATTTTTGATCTTGTTTTATCAACAAGTTTTATGAACCTTATAATGCAGATTTGTAATGAATGGTGGAATGGAGGCTGCATCGAAGTCATAGGATATGAATTTGCCATGTGAAACGCCTGGAGAGATACTGATACCACCATAACATTTTAAAAAAGGGGGAAAATAAATCTGAAATATTAATTTTCTTAAGGACTGCAAAATTGTTGTTGACTTACAAATTACCATTACAAGCAACAGAGAAATTTCATTCAAAGTAAGAGAAGAGTAAGCAATGCCTCCTCAGTAGAAACTAACAAAGTTCTACTAGTAAGAGTCAGAGATATCTCTGAGTATATTTGCAAAGAAAGAAAATGCATTCTTTGGATACTAGTATTAAAGTGACATAATCCTGAGTTAAGTAATTATTAGTAGATAAAATGCTAAATTGACAAAGCATTTTATCTCATTGGCAACCGGTTGTAATAATGCTAAACTTCACATCCGAAAACTGAATAGACTGCAGTAGCGGATTTATTGTCACCTAGGATACTTATACTTTGATTACCTGCCTTTTCCTATAGATTTTATCTCTATTATTACATTTTAAACATCTGTATGTCACAGAGATTTATTTGGAATCTGTTACTGCTTTCATTTGTGTCAAAACAGTGGACGTTTAAGGGACCACTAGAAAATCCAATGAAATACTCCAGCAAATGTTTTCCTTCAAAAAAGGTGCTTGAATAACTATATACTGTTGCTGAAGGCTTATAAAAAACCAGACAAATCTCTCTCAGATTTTATGAGGGAAGGGGAGAGGGGAATTCTTTTGCATTCCCATCGTATATAACAAACAAATAACTCTTCAACAATCTATAAAGAAAATAATCTATTCCAGTATGACTAACCTTTATTTTAGTCTTCAATAGACAGTTTATGCAATAGGATAACTGCATTCTTAAATAGCTATGATATAGTTTATAGAATGGCATTTCAGCTCATATCAATGTGATACCTATAAGTTAATACTAAGAATATGCAACAGGAAGGATTTCTAAGTAAGCTTTTCCTTTCAAATATATCTTTCCAGAATTATATCCAGAGGAAGAAATATTGGATTTTCAATGTCATATTCTTATCTGTTCATATAGGTTAGGATTCTTCATTTGTTCAACATTGTCACTTGACTGAGAAGCAGACATACCAGCCAAGCAAGATCCATGGTTTTGCTGTTAAGGTTCCTGTAGTTTTCTGCATTGACTATAAGTGTTCACTAAAACGGAATATGAAACCAAGACGGAGAGGAAAACCTTAAAAATGAAGTTGACTGGCAAACTGAAGAAAGAGCTTTCTATTCTTATTAGGTGGAAACAATTAAGTACGATTACCATGACCAACTCAATCAGACAAATGGAGGAAATCTACCAAGAACATTGACAAAATAAAACTTAACTGAGAGTTTGAGAAGCTCAAACTGAAATTAAAGAACTAAATATAATGTGAAGTGCCCAGTCCATGTGTACGCCAGATGAATAAAGAATGCACTGACATGTTTTTCTTTTGCTATAACATGTGCCTATTGAAAAAAAAAATAGCAGTTAAAATGAACAGGTCAGACAGAAAGTTTGGATGGATTTCTTAGTGTTCTTTTTGTCTTTTGTGTGAGTAAATCAAATTCATCAGGGTTTATAAAAGGTTAAAGGTGTAAGAGCCAGCAACCTCTTCTAGAATACCTCACTCGGCCATTTCTTATCTTGCACAATACCAAGCAAACAATACTAGTAGTCCTAATCAGAAATTCTCCAACACTAGATTGTTGTTCCAGCTATTTCTCAGTATTGCCTATTTAATTAATGATTTTTTTTCTTCTCTGCCTGATTTAGTTGGGACCATCCTTTTGGGACCAATGTTATATGGACAACACTGAGAAACAGCTGGAACAATTTGGTGTCAGACAATTTCTGACTATGTGCTTAATGAAGCAGTGTGAATCCAGGGATGAAGGACAAAAACTTTTGGGGATTTATCACCCTGGTGAAGATGCTCATCCTGATGTTTCTTGGAATGTACTGCATCTATGTATAAAACACACTGGAAGAAAGACTTTGAAATAAGCTAAGGCCGTGGCAATAGGCACTTTTTGGAAGCCCTTGCCTGCCTTGCATCACCCACGTGATGGCACTGCATGGGTATCTGAGGTATGTGATGGTGGCCAGAGCATCTGTGGCTTTTCTACACTATAATGAGTTCCTGGACTTCTGCAAAGTGAAACCACAGATTCAAAGTCACCCTCTCCCAGATGCCCATCCTAGGCTTGTAGAAGAGTTTGGGCTTGCATCCAAGCAGTGCATTCGAATATAGATATAGCCAAAATGGGAGACTTTATCAGTGCTGAGCGATATTAAGGCATCATTGCTACAGAACATCATTTCAGTATAAATGCAATGTTAATAGCAGCAAGTAGGTTGTCTCTACATATTTGTTACATTGCATTCCTAACAATGTATTTGTAAATACCAAATACCCATTAAATTCATAGATGGTTATAAAGTCTTTAGCTTAAGCCTGTCCCAGCTGTACCAGACTCAGTCAATGAGTTCATTAAAGGCATTGGATATGTATAGGAAAGAGTGAACAGTGTGACGTAAAGCGTACCCTGAATTCTTTTTGCACCTGAGTGCAACAGCAGTTCGTGTTTTCCTTTTGGTCAGAGTTGATGATTATAACAAATGACACTGAAACCTGTGGGAATGCTGACCCTAAACAGAAAAGTTCCTTAAGTGATTGTCTTAGCAAGGACTTTACAGAAAATAAACTGGGTAAATATGGTAAGCTCACCTCATGAATTCTCCAGCATATTCCCAGTTGATAATTGGAGTTCATCTTTCTGAGGTATTCTTCTTCACACCACAATCTGATTTATTAGCATTACTTATTTGTCTTAAACAAGAAAGTTGAGATAGTAAAACTCACACAAAACAAGTAAAATAGAAAAGATGCTTGAATGATATAAAATTTGTATTTATTTCCTTGGGGACTCATTCAATTCTGCCAGTCTGATGATGACTAATATAGGTGGAGAAGAAAGGTCATTACCAGAAAATGGAGCCTGTTTATGATGTCTCCTGCTATAAGGATGAGCTACTTCCTCCAGTAGATTTTTTAGGATTTCTCAGGGATAGTATTTCTATAGCACATCATTTTTTTTTTTTTTTAGGATAAGATAAAAAAACCCACATCCATAATAAAAAGAAACTATATGAAGCTAGATTTTTTTTGCTAGAAATTTAGTGTTAGAAGGAGTGCATACACTCTCTAATATAATCTGGGAGTTGCTACGTTTCTGTAACCACTGGGAGTGAAGGACTTTATCAATTGCAGGCATGCTATGCCCGTGATGATTCTATTCAGGCGTGAGCGATGGCAAGGAACTTAAAAAATATGTGTGTTACAGCCAAAAATGCACACAAGAAGCACTCTGCATTACCTGCCATGTGACCCACAGATACTGCTTCAAACTGCATACCTAGGGTCTGTCCTGCCTGGAGTGACGCAGGACCCTAGCTGCAACCTGCCCCATATTACACCTTGTAGTCCTAATGCACTGCCAGATTTAGCTGCTCAGAGCCAGGGTGTACTGGGCTGTGCCACAGGCTCATCTCTACCTGTGCTTTTGGGAAGTGACAGGAAGATAAATGTGAAGGAACCAGGAGCAGCCCTGTGCATCCTCCCCACCAGGAAGGTTGATGGCAGCTGGCATGCCTTCACACAGGAGAGGAAGGTGTGCAGCACTGCATCTAGGCTGGACACTACCGCTCTGCAGAGCACTGAATTCAGCAGAGTAGATACTTCAGCATCATGAAAAAAGCACTGGAAAACAATGAAGAAAGAAAGTGAAAATTAGTGCCAGAGGCACATCCAACCACGAGGCCTATGAGCCTGTGGTGGGATGACTCTGGTCTTCCATAGCTGTGAAGATGAACAGACGCATCTTTCATTTAGCAGTCTTGAACTGTACAATAATAGGATTCAGGGTGGGTTTAAGTTATCATCTCAGACTGCCACCAGATGAACTGCCCATTTCCTCTCCCAGTGCAACAGAACGTTTTTTCCAGCCCTGTTCCTAACCTTGGCACTACCTCAGTGTTCGTGAACATATGGAAAAAATATTTTATTTCAACCATATCAACTATAATATAAGGTACAACCGCCAATGTTAGAGTGCCTAAACAGAACATTTCAATTGTTTCCCAAATTAAATGCTAGCAAAATAAACATTATATTTATGTAACAGATTTTTAAATTTATCACTCCTGCCTTTTCTGATAGAAAACACTCCACTGAAAACTGCATTATGTCAATAATGTTTAGAAATTGGCATGACGCAGAAACTTCTTGACCTTTATATCTCTGGTGGTTTTAAGCAGCTGTTCTTTGTTGCCATTTAGTACATGCTGGAAAAATATATAGGATCTCACAAGAAGAGACTTCTACAGCTGAGGGGTCTTTTGTTCCTCCATACATCATGTATTTGTTTATATATGAGTTTCTTATGATCCTGGAGGAATTATATCATCAATCCTTTTTACATTTGAGTCTCATCTTATGCATATTTTGTCTCACCATGGTGAACAGGTATTAATTATGCTTTAGTAACAATTAATTCTACCATCCACTGTGCAATAATGTTGAAGTTTGCTCAGGAGCAGCGCTGGCAAGAATAGCCGGCACAGGTAAAGGGAAGAAATGATAAGCATGACCAAAAACTGGAAGGAAATAGCAAGAAGTTATCAGGTTGAAGGGTGTTAAATGCTGTAGGGTAAAAAAGTAAGGTATTATGATATAAAGTACATGCATTACGTTAGCAGTAGAACCAGATCATTTATTTTGAGGGGTAACAATTAGAAAATTACCTTTAGTATATTGCAGCCTATTGTTCTTCTGAGACCTTTGCTGCAACATTGCTAGCCTCATCCACTCACCTCAAGTTTATTCTCAGTTTTGAGTCTTTCTACCAAAAAACCTGAAACTGTGTATATCTTACTTCCTATGGCAAGCATGTTTCTTCCCAGGTTTGCTCTGTTAGCACAAGAATGGTACACAACATCATAAGAAACAGATAACTTATGTGCAACTTTTGGTTAAGTGCTAGCTTTATTCTTTTCTTACTGTATTCGGCACTGGATTTTTGTTGATTTATGTGCTAGGCAACTACAAAGCTAATGCTTTTTCACCAAAGGAAAAGATAAAACATATAGGATGAATAAACAGGCTTGGGTTTTTAATGACAGAATATAATATTTTTTTTTAGTTCTGTGAAGTGTTGGCAAATGCCTAGCAGAGACACAGGAATGTAGGTTTGTTTTTTTATTTCCAGTATTTCTTACGCTTTTAAAATCACTGAGTAAATGTGACTATTTGTATGTAGAAGGTCCTATCTTTGCAGTCTTGTTCCAGATTCCTAGACCAGATATGTACTGCTTATGGCAGTGTTAGGAGAAATGGCAACAGCTAGTCATGATTAATCATCCCTGAGGGTTGAAATCTTCAAAAAAGCAATATTTAAATTAAATGACTGTTGCCTTGTTAGAAGTATTTCTAGAAATCTCCATAAAGTACCATGTTCTAATGCTTTGTATGTTTAGAATAGTTCAAACAGCATAGGATGCAAGTAATAATAATTAAAAAAAATTCAACAAGAGCTGCTACCCTCTTCTTAGTGCTGTCTAAAATGCAGGGTTACAGAGCTTGAAGAAGCTCTATTATCTTTCATTAAACAGATACAATCCATCTCACGGAGCACATAGCAGGGGAATACTGTCAATACCTGTCTCTGTTAAATAGACATATGGAGTAACCTGAGACTGTAAACTCTTTTATCCACACAGTACTAATGAAAACCAAAAGCATATAGAAAAGAACAGCTACTGCACTCCACTGCTCTCCACTGATGAAACAAAAATACAAAAGATACTGTCTATTTAGAAGCATTTAAAGAAATAATTTCAGGTAAGAGTCATGTTTTTCATTCTAGTTGTGTCAGAATCTACCTCAGCTTTCTGTTGGTGCTTATTTCTCATAGCAAATTGTCACTGTATAGGGAAACTTTTCCTTTGATTTCTGTCACCCAGAGAATCTACGCATAAATTCATATTACATTTTCCTTCTTCTTGAACCCTTAAAGATAGAATCTGTCCTTCACAGTTCAGCAAACCAGTGTCTCACAGCTGTTTCCATAAATACTTCAGTACTTGCTATGCTAGCAAAAATGATCATTTCAAAGGAGGGTTTCAAAAAATTCTGTACCTTAGGCCTTCCTTACTCTAATAGTACTGACTGATTTAAGACTTTGCAGAATGAATCTATAGTTTGGTAGCACAGATTGTTATTACAAACTCACCCCTTAGTTCAGTTTACTAGAGAGCTTTGTGGATATGAAATATCACTGTGAATACAGAAACCAATGGAGAGACGACAAGAATGGTACTGTGTTGAGATAGCTGTGTTGAGTGGTGCAGGAAAAGAATTTCAGGTGGAAGGGATTTTTTTCTTTTTGTTAATGAAAACAAAAAAATTAAAATATTTTAAAACTAAATGAAACTTTTTCTTGCTCAATGTATGCAATTCATTAAGACTTATTTTACATTTGCCATTAAAAATAAATTTGAAGGAAACAAAAACACAAAAAATGTAATTTGAGCAATAAAAATGGTTTTGAATATTCTATAATTCTTTGAATTTTTCTAATAAAGAAGTTTAATAAAAGAGCAGGTATTCTTGAAAAGTTTTAGTGTCAATGAATGAGGAGCTTTTCTCCTGGAAGTTTACCTAATCCTGATTTATCACAGTTTAATGCATGGAAAATCAACAGGCACACTGAATCACTATGGGCATAGCATGCCTGCACCTACTTGTTAACCAGTAGTTTGCTCTTAGTACAACTTATAATATCATAGTTATTATACACCATGACATTAACTACTTAAGTATCATAGTAACTAAAAAGTCTTATACGAGAAATAAACTGTAAAAGTAAATGCAAGCACAGAACAAACAAAGACAAAGACTTAATGACATCACATCATTAGATCAAAAGTTACAAGCACAGCGATGTAAAGGATAAGGAAATGCAGAGCTATACATAAACAGTTTTGGCACACAAATGCCATGCACAGCAACTTCAACAAGCTCAAGAAATGGGCCAGCATGCTTCCTGCAGTTTCTTTGCTGCTTTTGCCTGAGATCTGTGTGGCAGAATAAGCTTCCACAGTCCTAAGGTGAGACAAGGACAATGTCAACTGGGCATGAGGGGAAGACTTCCCCATCTAAATGATGAAACACTGAGTAGCCTGGTCTAACTTCAGGGCTGGTTTTGAGCATGAGGCTGGACCAGTTGGCCTAAAGGTTAAGCTATGATTCAGTAAGCCTCTTAACTCCCAGCAAACTTGTTTCTATTACAGCAAAAAGTTCGAGGATGTTTAAAGAAAAAGGAGACTGCTACTCAAATTCTGGGAAAGTGCCTACCAAACCTGTAGGGTGTAAAGAGAAAGGGTATTTGAGTATTTGAGGTGACTGTTACACATCCACAAAGATGTTAGGAGGATATGTCACTATTTTAATATGACTGAAAGGATGTGAAATGGAAGATCTATGAGTTTTCAGTGACAAAAAGACAATCTGTAGTTACAGGTAACATTATCTAGAGATAAGGGCTGAACAGGACAGAAGAGAGTGCAGATACCAAAAGAATCACCATGGAAAGTGGCTATATGTAATAAGAGGAAACATTACAAGGAAAGGTTCATGGAGGAATTATGAAGTAGGTGTAGGGGAATCAGCACCAGATTTTGAGAGAACTTGATCACAGAGGTTAAAGACAGCTGACCAGGTAAGAAGAGGATAAAACTTTGGTTCTGTAGGAAGCAAAAATTAAGGAACTGGAGGTCACTAAAGTGGTCATTAGAAGAACTGATGAACAGCTGGAGGCAGCCTCGAACGGTTATAAGACTGCTTTAGGATAAGGAAAGAGAATCCTAAACCAAAATTGTAAATTGAAGTTGGAACTGAAAATAATATGTATGGACAGTTACAGAGATGGTTAGGGCTGAAAGTCTGAGTTTGGTTCTAGAGAAGAGGAAACTCAAATCTGTGATGTGAGGAGCAGAAAACAGAAAGAGTTTGAAGGTAAAAAGTGACTCAAACTGAAGCTGATGTCAGACCAGTGAAGATTACAGAAAACAGTCATAGTAGCAATGCAGTAGCATGCAATGTTACAGGCTTGGGGCAGAGCAGCTAGAAAGTGCCTGGTGGGAAAGGGCCTGGGGGTGCTGGGTGACGGCCGGCTGGGCAGGAGCCAGCAGTGTGCCCAGGGGGCCCAGGCGGCCAGCAGCACCCTGGCTGGTGTCCCCAGCAGTGTGGCCAGCAGGACCAGGGCAGTGACCGTCCCCCTGCACTGGGCACTGCTGAGGCCGCCCCTCGAACCCTGTGTTCAGGTCTGGGCCCCTCTCTGCAAGAGGGACGTAGAGGGGCTGCAGCGTGTCCAGAGACGGGCAGCGGGGCTGGGGAAGGGGCTGGGGCACAGGTCTTGTGGGGAGCCGCTGAGGGGGCTGCGGGTGTTTGGTCTGGAGAGGAGGACACTCAGGAGGCATCTTACTGCTCTCTACTGTCAGAAGGCCGTAGGCAGGTGGGGGTAGGTCTCTTCTCCCATGTAACAAGTGACAGGACAAGAGGAAATGTCCTCAAGTTGTGCCAGGGGAAGTTCAGATTGGATATTGGGAAAAACATCTTCATTGAAAGGGTGGTTGGGTATTGACACAGGCTGCCCGGGGGAGTGGTTGTGTCGCCATCCCTGCAGGTAATTAAAAGATGGGTAGATGTGGTGTTTATTTTATGATTTCAAATGTTCTAACTCTGGAAACTTAGATTATATTTCATTTTTTTCACTGAATTTTGTAATTTAGAGAGTATACTGTTCTTATAGCACAGTGTTCACAGGGAAATGAAGGATGTAAGAGAACTTGGAGATGATGTTGAGCAACGCTGGTATGTCTTTCATATTAATTAGGTTTAGTGTGGTGGGCTAGTTGTGAATTATGCTTAATGAGTGGTTTTGGTGGATTTGTAGGAAGAACTGTCCAGTCTTTGATTCCCAGCACTAACCCAAAAGTAGACCTTGAATGAACATCTAAAAAATCTTAAATTTCAAGATTAGGAGGATTGAGATTTCCTTTACTTTAATGATCTTGGGGGAATTCAAGGAAAGATAAAGTCTGCAAACCCACTTTATATGAGTCCTGCTGACTTCTGTCCCTGAAGAAATTCAGTTGGTTGGTACACTTTATACCTTCAAAGATTTTCATGACAATTATTCAGCTAATGATATACTTGTGATTAAGCAATTCTGTGAAATAAGTGTTTAAACATATCTAATTCTGCTTGATATATATGATTAATTTTTTTTCTGTGCATACAACTTTTTAGCATGTATAATGCAATATCAGTCAAAGTTTTCATTTCAGTATCCCAGTGATGAATAAAATAATTAAATTATCTGAAAATTATAGCTTGAAACTGTATTTTTCTTTTAAATCTCTGTGAAAAAATTAACAGAGGCATATTATTTCTGTTCTTCAGACCACTTTTCATGAATTTATGGAATTGAATATATTGCATATAATGTAATAATGGAACCTTGTCAGTTAATACTTTCAAGTGGTGACACAGCTGTTCTGGTGAATTATCTGTGAACAAAAAAATTATCCACTTACTGAAAATGTTTCTGATTATCTACAAAAATTGGATTAGATGGTCATACTTTAAAATATTTTCTTATAAGCTACAGATTGCATTTAGAACTATTTTTCAACTCAAAATGGAGTTTGATTTGGCAATTATAATGTAGCAATTTTAATAAAACTAATAAAAGTAGTGTCTGGGTTTTGATCACTGGACAAATTATGTCCAGCTCCATTCAGTTCTGGAGTGATGATTTTATTCCTGTCACAAGATCTTTGATCAGACATATCACTTGCTTCTGATGATCACAAGCTGTTATTTATAGTTTTAAAAAGGGGGGAGTACAGGGAACATGACACAACAAGACCTCTTGGGAAATCATGCAAACATCTCAGATGAAGAGACAATGACCCTATGTCGTTTTTTCTGTAGAGGCCCAAACTGTTCCTTGTTATGAAAGTTAACCATCACTTTAGAGTCAAACTTATTCCATCTTCCTCAAATGCCTGTTAATTTTTTATCATATTTTTACACTTTAAATACTCCATAGTTATTTTTGCATGATTTCAGATTATGGTATTGTGAAATCCAAACTATATCCTTTATCCTTAAAATTCTAGCTCATCTTACAGGCTTTCCCAACCTGAAGAACAGATTATGTTTACTTTTTACATGCTCAGCTTCTTTCAAAGAACATATATTTTTGTGCTATTGTTCATTGTTTATAAACAGATCACAAAATTCTCTAATATATTAATTATTCAGAAATATTCATCGATTTCCTCAGTGAAATGTCTTTGCCTGTAGACCATTGAAATTGCAAATATTATAAGAATGTAAAATTGGAAATAGAATTTGTCTACAAGGCAGGCATCTGGAGCATAATTAACATCCCAGTAATTGTGAATTTCCTATATTATATACAATATATTCTAATATTCATTATTTATAACATGTTGTTCATGTAAATCACCTTCTGAGATACCAGCAACACTACACCATGCTTTATAGACTTTCTCAATATAACATAAAAAAAAAACCCACACATTTTCAGTCAAATATTAAACCCAGGAATATTTAGGAAATATTTTATCATATCATCCAAAAAAAGTCTAAGAAATCAAAATGTTGCAGGACTCAGTCCTTCAGCTTCTAACTGCACAATCTCAGTACTTCCTTGACCTTAAATGGAAGCAGTTAGATTCTTATTCCAAATTAAATGTTGGATCTCTTTTACAACTTTATCAAATTTCATTACTCAATTCGTATTGGTACTACTAGGAACATTTATTCTGGTGCTTTTAATCTCTAAATACATTTAGTAGTACTATTTTTTTAAGAAATAATGCAATTAAAGGTTCCCACAAGTTAATGCTAAAATGAAGTATTAAAAGATAGAAGAAAATTCCTAACTGAAGAATGACTGAAATGCACTATTGTTTAAAAGTATTGAGATTTTTCTTTCTCATTTCTTTCCAAGATGATTTATATGCCCTCAGTTTCATTACTGAAGTACATTCCAATCTAAAACTGTTGACACACAGACTTCTGGCTGTAAGCAGGTCTCTTTTCCTTGTGTGTGTCTGTTATTTGTAATTACATTGTTAGAAGGGAATGTGTTGCATAAGAAGTTTCCAGTTGTAACTGATTAAGAGATGAAGTTCATAATTGATTTTCAATGTGTGTAATGAACCAAGTCGTTAGAATGTATATGTTAATACAGATGATAATTTCTTGTCTCACTGAATATCAAGATTAATTGTCTCCTAAGAGATATCTTGACCTTAGCTTCACCTCAGCTAATATTTACCTTCGAGGTCAATAAACCTTAATGTGTTTCTCTGAAGGAGTCAATATCAACTTACTGTGAGCATGATGAAGACTTACTTAAAAACATATACATAAATTTGTATTAAAATACATTGGCAAATATATGAAACATTATGAAAGATGTGTTGTCACATTGCTTTTGATTATAATCCAACACTTCTACCTTGTAGCAATAGCTGGTTAGATATTATTTTTCAGGACTTTAACCCACTTTTTGGTTACTGAATCATTCACAAACACATTCCTTTCTATATATTTATGTATGTTTAATGTTCACATGATTTTTCTGAAAATCATTTGAATCCATACTGAACAATGACTAGGTGTTTTAAAATTCAACATAAATTGTGGTTATTGCATACAGTTACCTAAGCAGGAAAAAAAGATTATTTTTATTTCTGTGATAGGACCAAATCTTGACTTCTACGGACAGGTATAACCAAGGAGGGTAACTCTAACACCAACAGGCCTTGTTCCTTTACAGGGTAACCTGGCCAGCATCCACCTCTTACACCCAAGCAGCCATGTGCCTTCTCAGAGTCTCCCCACTCTCTGATTTTTGTCACTCCTTGCACAACAAAAATGAGAATAAACCTTTCCTTTTGGGTAGTGGGTGGTGCCTATACAGCATCAAAAGCAGATCACAGTGTTCACTTACTGTCAAAATTTGTCTCATTTTCTTCATTCACCTTTGTGAAAAAATTCTAAGCTATTAGCTTTGCTATTTATCTGTTGATAGGCATTTGGTGAGGAAGGATTACTTCTTAAGTCTTTATACATTATGAATACAATACTGCATGCTTAAAAACCATATCTGTGATATTAAATGGTGCCATTTAACATTTGAATGGACCATAACCAGGGCTAAAATTTACTTCTGTTTGACTAACAGGTTTGATTTTGCTAGAAGTGTGATCAGATCAATGGAGGGTGATTAAAATTAATGAAGCTTTGAAAACCTTGAAAGCCTCAGCTAAAGAAAGAATGTTTAAACCTGGGAGCTTTCAAATCTAAAGAGAGCTTGATGAAATTCTCACCAAACTCCTCCTCACCCTAGCACACACAAACATTTTAAACAGCTGAGCTCTATTGCTATCATATTTTTTGTGTACTGCAGATACAGCAATCTTTTTCTTTGGCAAGTTTCACTCTAAAATGAAACAAATTAAACCCTGGCATGAAATGCTGGCAGCTTTCAGAATGGAGTATCACCCGGACAATTCAGCATGCCGGCCAAACATCAAGGAGTTTGAGAGCCCTCCTTCCATACTAGACGTGAAGGGGTGTGAGACTGGCAAGTGAGAGACTGATGATGAGACTTTTGATGATTCACCAGTCTTTGACTTCAGTGAAAAGTATCTAATCATCACCGGCCTACACACATCTAGACTGAGCAGATAATGCTATTAAGGTTGGATTGAACATTTACATTATGTTTGATAAATTATTCATTCCTGAGCTTCAGGAATTGCTTTTGTGCACCATACTAAAGTTTTAAGCACACCAAAACTTCAGTTATGGAGTTTGAGCACTCACCTATGCAGAAGTCAAGAAGAGTGTCTTGCTTTCCTTATTACGGAACAAGAATATTAAAAATGAGAGGATGAAGTCCTGAGCAGAAGTATCTTTTAGTCTCAGTATAACTCAGTTATTCGAAAAAGCCAAAATTAGTTAAATTAAATATTTAAACAAATTCTTCACTTTCTTAACTGGTTGATTTTATGAACCAGGTTGCCAGCTTTGATCCTGGATGTCTTCTAGAGCTGTGTTTATTTTATTCTCTTTATCTCTAGCTTTACATCCACAGACAAATATTTTGTTATCATCTGTTTATTTAGAAATGTAAAAGGTAAAGACCACCCCTCTCCAAATTATTTTCTTACTGAGATTATAAAACCATTCCTATTAGATGACAATAAAGTTCTATGAGACTGACCAAGGAAACTGGGACCTTGTAGCCCACTTTAATTTCCTGAAGGACTGATGAAGGCATAATATATTCTGTACTTTGCCAGTCATTTCTACAAATGCAATACAAAAAAGGTAATTTAGCTTGTATGCCAGTATACTAACTACATATGGGCCCTACATAAACTTCAGAAACCTTGTCAGAACTAATTATTTGAAGTCCTTAGGAAAGCTGATGGATTGTGACTGCCATGGAGATTTCTATTCTGCTTTTCAGCACAGACAACACCTGGTTGGACTTAAAAGTGTAGCTCCTGTTTTCTGAGTGAAACATATTAGTCCAAGTTAGAAAATCACCTCCCATGTAGATGAACCTGTACCTGTAAACTGCATGGGAGTGAACGAAAATTTTACAGGCTGAAGTCTGAAAGAAAATTTGAGAGCCATCTGGTACATTCATGAAGAACATGCCATGCTACGAGGGGTATGGCATGCTGACAATTATTTTCACTCTACATAGGGTAACCATATATGTAAAAAGGATGAATTGTGTTGTTCCTTGCTGACTATGACTAACTCTGAATTAATGAGTTTCAGCATCATTTCAACTATTTTCTTAAAAAGAAAAGCATGGCTTCAGACACTTGAATATGGGTTATTTTGGCAGTGAAAAGCATAAATATTGAAACAATTCTGATAAAAATTAGATTTATTGTCCTGAACCTCAAAGCTTAACTGAGGAGAAAGTATTTGAATTTCATCTGACCATTATTGCTGCAGCATCTGGAAAATAATTCCAAGATCTGTAGACCTATTTGCAATCGTTTAAAAATCTGGATCTGATTCCAATTTTGGATGTTGTGACTCATACCCTAATTAATATAATTAATATGAAATTTAACACAAAAGCTAAAACAAGCCACCTCCCACCAACAAACAGAATTGAATAGAGAAGCCTGGCACTGTCTCCTCTTGCTGCTTTTTAAAAGCATGCCATTTCTCTTACAGAGTGGTCTGAAAGAAGCCTAAAGCTCTCAGTAAAGACCCTCTTTTCAGAAGGAGGTGGAGTATCTTGGTATTTCTCATAGTCAATGAGAATCAAATCAATTTTTTTGCATAGAAGTTTTTGGATCAGCTTTCTGAACAACTGAATATCCCAGGATACTGCTCAGTAACCACTAACACAAGGTTCAGGATTACACGCCTGGGAACCAGACTCTGAGGTATTGCAAGTTTACTTGCAAGGACCTATGCTTTCTATTGACACTAAATCCTAATTAAAGAGCAAATGGGTACCCAAATTATACAACAATTTTCAAATGTCTATGCCCTGTTTTCTGTTGGGGGATTCATTGTAATTTGTGTTAGATTTGCTGGAAGAATTTAAGCATATCTGTTTTAGAATAGATGATCAAGATAATATTTGGTTAGAAATGGTAAGGTTGCCACTGATTATGAATTCATTCTTCCTTGAGATGAAATTTAAAGGAGGTT
This sequence comes from Falco biarmicus, assembly GCF_023638135.1. NCBI lineage: Eukaryota > Metazoa > Chordata > Aves > Falconiformes > Falconidae > Falco > Falco biarmicus. The sequence goes on along the minus strand of NC_079311.1, from coordinate 18,829,131 downwards.
CATCCCAAAAGTTAAAAGAGCTTAGGGAACACAAAGCTCAGCTGAATGACCTTGCATACGTTCATTACTAAGAACTTTGCATTGCCTGCAGAAATTTAACATTTTTACATTTGAATCTTTCCCAGCTTCGGGAGAAGCATTATAGTGCTAAATTTGTACATGGAAAATCTCTGGTCCATGTTCTGAATTAATGTATTTGAAGGCATTGAAATGTGTTGTAGTGCATTACAGGGAGGTCTGAAGCTCAAAATTGTACTTTGAAACTCAAGGATAGAAATAGAGATAGCAAATGTCTTTCTCAATTTTCCATTTAATAAAATTCAAAGGTTCTGAACACAATTTGCACCAGCTGATTAACAGAATGAATTTTGATAATATTTTTACAAAGGAGTTCTTAATTTATATCTCACTAATTGCAAATATATTAGCCTTTTAGGATAAAATTTCTGTTCCAGGAGATTTATACAGCTTGATGGTATGGATCATTATAAAGGTAGAAAGTAAGTATTCACAAACCAGGCTGTTGTTTCCTGCATAGTTCCTTAAGATGAATATTTCATACTTTCTTCAATCTGTAAGAAATTATTTTGGGTGTTTGTCTATAATAATGCCAATTATCCTGATGAGTATTTGCTGTAAATGAGATAGGGGTATCAGGGTACCAGAGGGAAAAAAAACAAAAGAGGTCCAAATTAAGTTGAAAATACCTCTATCAACATTTTCCTGAGCAGACTGAAAGATGCTGCATCAGGCAAAACACACAGTTGCTTTTGACTGAAAGGCTCATGCATATGTACAGATATATGGAATTCTGCTGCCTAAGACTAAATGATTTGGGACATGGAGTGTCTCCTCCCATGTGGCAGACCAAGGATCGAGGCCTGCAGTCTGTATTCAGCAGAACTCCCACTGCACTCACATGGTTTAATAACTTCAAAGGAAGTTTTGTCAGTAGCTGTGAGGCACGTATAATTGCTGTCTCATGACAATACAGACACAGCTAGTAACCTTCAGTTCAGATTTGACCCTTTCATTCATTTTTATGAAACCCCACGTATTATAGTGTTTGCTTTTGTGACTCAATATACCTCTTGCTCTGTCCGAATTTCCATTGTAAATTGTTTCCTTCAAGGTTTTTATGTGTCTGTTCTAAAACTGTTCCTCTGGACTGAAACTTGGTCTTTCAGGCTGATGTTTTTCCCTGGTCTAAAAGGGGAGTGGAATTCAAAGAACACTCTTATAAAACTAAACTGAATAAGATATTTTTAATTATTTTTAATTTAAATTGTTCTCAACTCCTATAATTACATAATTAAAATGAAGATCTTTTTGAAACTCTATTATTTATCAGTCAGTAAGCTTACAAATTTCATTAGGAACTTTTTTTTTTTTTCCCAAAAAAAACCCACAGCAATAAACCCAGTTTCTTCAAGAATAACAAGATTATACAATGAAATTCACACATCTGAAACAGGGAAAATGTCACCAGTGGAGGCAGGATGTTGGACTAGACTAGGCTGGACTAGATTGAACTACGCTTGTTTGATAAGGCTATTTTATGTTTATGTTTACCACAAGGAAATGTGTATGTGTGTTCAAGCCACTAAAGTCACCATCTCAGAAGGCCATGAGGTCATGTAAATGGAAAGGATTTTAAAATTGTGTCACATGTAATAATTCTGAGGATTTTAAAAAACATGCAGAACCTTTATATGGCATAAGATTGTTCCTAGTGTCCATTCGTGAAGCACTGTTAGAAGAATGCATGTGAAAACTAAAGAAAGGACTTTTCCTTCTCAGGCATCATTAGAGAAAGACATGAAATTGATTGCACCAATTGAAATGCAGCAAAGGTATTGCTCCCTAGCTCCATCTTCCTAACAGCAATAATAAAATAAATGGTGGCAGTTGTCAATGAGTAAAGGCATTCATTCTTCAGAGACTGATCACTACCAGAGCTCTTTGAGGGGATATTTGTAGAAAGCCTACTCTTCATGTGTTTTTCTACAATGGCCATTTACTTTTCAGTTAGCAAATTAATTTTTTTAATAAACTAGTTATTCTCATTCAGTCCATATTTCAAGTCAGCATTTGTTTCTTTTCTCCCTTCAGAAGTTAAATGCTTGCCCTTGCTTTAAAAATATTGTGGAGACTCATTCAAAAGCACTGTCAATATTCCATTGAGAAGGTACACTAATGAACAGCAAAACAGTGACAGAAAAGTGTAAACAGCAGGTAGTTCATAGATATAAGGGTGAAACATTACCTGTGTCCTCCAGAACTGAGGCACAGGAGGATGCTCTCTCTGACATCGCCTCAGAGCATGTTGTTGTGCTTAACGGCTGCAGGGACATACAGTGTCTGAATTCCTCATCTTTACGGTGTCATGTCTCACTCTTCTCTTAATACTGTCTTGTAAGAATACACAACATGGCAGTGCCAGGGAGCTGCTGTAATCTGTCTGCCTTGAGCACTGATCCTTAGAAAAACAAAAGCTTGAACAAATAGAAAGTTAGAAGTGTTAGAGGGCAGACATAAAATCAGAGAATATAGAATGTAATGATTTAAACATGAATGAGTTAAAAGAACTTATATGTGTAAGCTGTTATTTTTTAAGTATCGGGGAAGATTTAGCACAAATTTATGCTTTATACCCTGATGTAAAAACTATCAGAAAATGAACTGCAAAGCAAGATTGTTTTTTAGGTTCAATTAAAACATGGATGTATGCATCTGTATGCATTTTTCTCATTACTTGTTCTTTTCTCTTTGGGCGATTCTAGCTGCAGTGCACTTAGGAAAAAAGAGATAGAGTATTAAATTCAGGCAAATGTCATTCTCTCCAGTAAATGTAGGAAGAACAGTTCCTGAATACCAATATGGGAGAGAATTAATACAGTTTTTCCTATTTACAATCACATTCTGCATTTATTCTCAGCATGTCAATTGCCTGGATTTTGTGCCAGAATGCAGGTTTTGAAAAAATTCTTCATTTCCTAATAACATTAAAATCATAAACAGCAGAAATGAAGACTTTAAAACTTCAAGTCCTGAATGGGCCAAGGGAGAGAAGACCCTAGCAAACGAGAAGGAAACATCTTGCATTTGGTGTGATAAAAGTGTTAAAAATGGAAGAAAATTGCAGTCATATTACCTGGAGAGCTAATATAATGCTTTCAGGAACTGACACGTTATCTCCAGTAACAGGTCTGCTGAATTCTTTTGTGATTGAAATACGTTTGGAAATCTGCAGACTGACACTAATGAAAGGGGGATAAAGAAGGCCATTCATAAGTCAAGTACTTTTCTCCAAACTGGGTCAAACTGGGACCTCAGCAGTTCTGTGCATTTAGACTTAGGGGTAACCATGCTAGTATACTACTGGGGTTCGTGTTTGTGTAAGTCACACCCAGGGTGTACAAACTCACCCCCAGAGCCAGGGTGCTCATTCACCTTCACCACTGACATGTCAGTGGCCCAGTAGGTGATATGTTAGCCAAGTTGAAAAGTGTGATTGGTACTGCTCTTGCAGCTCTGGCTTCTAATTTTCTCACCCCCTTTTGCCTGCCCTGTGCTCAATCAGGCAGAGATACAACATGGAGCAAATCAAACAGCAGACAGGTTATGATTAATGAGACAGTATAGAAATTATTGGATTTATTAGATCTGTGTGAGTGGTGGAAGATGCCTGTACTGATTGCTGTGCAAATAACCTGTTTAGAAAGCAACGTTGAGCTGCCTCTGACCACAACCAGTATCATGAGACTGGCTGGAGCATTTTGTTGATTTATCATGGAAAGTCTTCTGCTCCTCTCACAAATACAGTGCTACTAAAAGCTTTTAGGGCATCCATTTCTAATTCCAAACTCTCTGAAAACTGCAAGACTTCCCAGCTGTCTGATCTTGGAAGAAGCAGCTGTTTCCTGAAATTGCCTCTCTATTTGAAGGTATTCTGTTTGGAAAAGATGACATCTGCCTTGTTAATGCCCAATTTTTGCACCACAGCCTTCTCTTTCCTTTTAGATGTGTACCAAAGTACTGAGAAAGGCACAAACATAAATCATGTTCTTTCGTGTCACAGTTCTACCTAGCAATGTTGACAGGGAAGTACCTAATCTCAGCTAAGTCCCTGTGACCTGGCTGTGGCATTTAAAATGCCAAAAAATCACAACAGAAGCCATCAAAAGTGTTAACTTTAAGAACTACTCAGATGACCCTCACTGTTATTGCCAATGAATGCCATGGAAATACAGCCGTACCTGTTGTCCCTCACTGCATACTGTTTGGACCAAAATATCCTCCAGATTCCATTTTTGTCCTGTACACATTAGTACAAATCATTTCTCCTAAACCTTACTGATGTCCAAAATAGCCCCCGGTTTGTAGACTCTAAATTAGCCTTTACAGAAAGTGGGAAACATTTTGCTGTTAGAATTGAATTTATGCACCACTCAGGATGGCAGTTTGCAAGCTGTGAAACTGTGCACAACCTCTTGAGGGCTTAGTCTGAAATTTCTTCATCCCCAGGCAATAAGAAGGACAATTAAAAATCCAACCCAGATAATTTGGACTGTATAGAGGTTTATTTTTTTTCTTTCTTTTAATGGAAGTTTAGCACTAGGAGGATATTACTATAGGACAGGTTTCTACTGGGTGCATTCCTGTCTGCTTAATTAGGAAAGCCAGCAATATTTTTTTTTAAAAAAACAACAAAACAACTAAACCACTCTTAAAAAAAACATGAGTATAACTTTCAGTTAAGCTTAAGGTTTACTGGAAGTTTTGAAGCAATTAGTCACGTAATATTGTGACAGAATTTCAAATCAATAGTTGAAATGTCAGTAGAAAATAAAGAAGTCATTTGGAAGAGATACAGAAGTTTTCAGGCAAATGTCAATCTATGATACTGTAAACATTAAATCTGCCCAAAAAAGGATGCACTAATTGCATCAGGTTTGACAGGTAGAAAGGACTGTTGAGTATACTCATTGTAAATGCTATTTATTAGTATTTATTCAGGTAACATTGCTGCTTGAACTGAACCTGATGCCTGTACATATCCAGTCACACATATATATTACATATGTTTTTTATTGTACATATTGCTTACATTACTGAAGAGCAAGTATATAGCACATAACCATTCCTTCAAATCAAGAGAAATGCCCATACAAGTTGAAATGAAAAGGTAAGTAACCTCATTATAGAAAGCAGTTCAGTGTCAGAGAATCAGGGTAATTATGACCACTTCTTATCAAGAGCAGAGAAAGGTATTTTTTTCCTAGTCTTCACTCCTGCATAACAAACACTTCTTTAGTAAAACATGAAGTCAAATACAGGTTGTTTAGGTGCTTGTTAAAGGTCAGAAGCAGTGAAAGAAAATGTCTTTTCCTGTCAACTGGTAACTATTAATAGTGTTCTTCATCATACTTTTTACAGTTGTACAATTCCTTATCTGAGTCTCCAAAATAAATACTCTCTGAACAGACTGAGAACTTTCCATAGAACATTAGCTGTATTTCCCTCTAGAAATCTGAATCTGACAGCATTTGTTATTACGTCAAACTATTGTTCACTATCAGCTGATGCAGAAGCTGAGAAAAAGCCTTTTTCCAGGCTGTTCCTATCTACTTTTCAGGTACTGGTATCAACAATGTTACTACATTATTCTAAACATTGTGAACTTTGGGTTTCATGAAGAATGTGCAGGTGAGCAATTAACAATAAATGGATAACTTAGATCATTATTTTTCCCTGCATCCTACATAAAACTTAATTGATATATCTTAGTTACAATATGCAGCAGCCATATTCCAGCCCTGTTAAGAGAACTACTTGGTAAACAACTGTATGTTCCATATTCCTTTTTCGCACGTGACTTAGTGATGGTAATATTATGCCCCTTATTATTGTGTCATCACAGCATCCCATACCACTATAACATGGGCAATATCATTGCAGTAAAATAAATGTCTAATAGAATGGGGGTGGCATTTTTGTGTTCTGGTATAAAATTAAAATAGAAGCTAGCGATATAATCAGAGTTGTGGAGATATGTAAAAGCATAGTATTTCTGTGACGAGTCTATAGTTCATGAAATACTGTAATGTCAGCTTTGATGAAGGGGGAGAAAAGGCGTACTGTCTTCTGGTGGGGTGATCCCAGGCTTCCTGCTCACTCCTCAGCTTTTCAGGACATGAGACTGTTCTACCACCCACAGGACACTCCTATGCAAATGGGATTTGCTGCTCAAATCCCAGTGCCTGTGACAAACTGTCTATTCTGGGGACTTCTGTGGGAAATTCATAGCACTTACTCATGCAAGTAGAGGCTACAGGGTCAAACTCATACATACACTGGAAGTTTTATTTGCAGCTGGTAAGCACAACCTGAGGATGAATTATGACAACCAAAATATAACCTTTGGTTGAATGATCAAGGAGTACTTTGAGATCTGATTTACTTAGGAAATACTGCACTTAAATACTTTTGGTAATTTAGATTGTTTGATGGATACCTCTACCCCCACATACATACAACCGCTTTGCTTATCTGATGATTTAAAAGAGAGGTCAAATGTTCACTCTTTCTTTGGAAGGAAATGTGAATTGTTTATGCTTGAGAGGAAGAACTGGGGGTAATCTACACATTCTCATTGCTCCATTTGATTCATTGAGGAGAAGTGTTTCTGACTGGGGCAGCAGAAACACCGGGCTGAAGCACGGGGGGGAAAAAAAATCTCTGGAGGGCAAATTCATGCAAAAGCAACATAAAAGGATGAACTGTTTGTGTGAGAGGAGTCAATATTCACATGTAAATGAAGTCCCTGAAGTTTATGAAGCAGTCCCATGCTTAAATGACTCACTCTGGAATAATCACGTGAAGGTTCAGCTCTAGTTTATTCTGCCACAGGGAGTTTTGAAAGCATTCTTTCCCCCTGCATTTTTTATGACTAAAGGGTTTGAGGAAAATATGGCAAGTGGAAAAAAAGGGGGGCTTTGGGATCGCTTATACATGAAAACATGTTTTGCCCCAGAACTAGGAGTCTTGTGCAATAAAGCTCAAGGTTATGCTAAACATTTTGCACCTGCATTTTCAAAAATCTCTTTCATGTTCTGCTAATATGTATTAGTCTTAAGTCGGTAGAAGAATGTAGATCAATAGTCAAGGGAAATTATAAAGGCTTTTTCAAGGACTTTTGAAAAAGGTTTCTCTGGAGCTTTGGACTCATGTTATTTCCCAACAGCTACCTGCAGTACAAGAATAGGGCCTTTTGTTTTGAAATAATTTGAAAGGAAGCTAGTATAAGGGATGCACCATGTTGAAAAATATGTGTTATTTGTACAGTCCTGTGTTTTGGTTTCTATTCTTTATTTTTATTTAAGTCTATGAGCTAAGAGGGTTGAAAATTGTACTGTCAAAGACAAAGGGGACAGATTATAATGGTGCCTTTCATCTCTAGAGCAAACTGCTGGAGGGCAGCACAAAATGTTTAATCTAAAAATGAGTTTAAATGAGTTTATCTAAAATATATACATTGCTGAGTGGACTTCTCTGCTTTTTCCCGTTAAAAAAGATCCTCCTTCAATAAGGATCTTTATGATCTGCCCAATCATAAAAGGAGCACATTTCTGTTCCTTTATGGAGAATTTTGTAACTTTTAGTAGAAAAGAAAGTAAGTGTTCACTTTGAAGCAGCTGGTTTAACCATTAAGATTAGATTTTAAGGTCCCAGTCCAGCATCCACTGAATGTAATGGAGTCTGGAAATTGACTTCAGAGCAGATAGACACAAGCTGAGGAACTTAAAAGGCCCATTCATCAACATTAAGAGTTTATGTTATAGAGTTAAAAGCTGGAGATGATCAAATCAAATAGTCTGACCTCCTGGAAATGTGTCCACGTAAAAGCTGTCCATGTAACACTATTAACATACACCTTTTGCACCAGGCTATTTTCTCTAATATTCAGACATTCACACTATTGGAGAAGAAAGCATCGTTTCCTTACACATTCAGGTGTAGAAACAAGAATGTAAGATACAGATGTGAAGTTGGGATTGAACAGCTCTGACTAACAGAAAGAACTCCAGCTCTGTTCTCATCTAAGGTTTGCAAGTCTGCTCGGGCTTCATGCTAAGTGCAAATTAAATAGGTCAGTATCTCACTGGGTATGGCCTGATGCTGGTGGAGCAGTCATTAAACTATAACATACTAATTACCGAATTACATTAAATTACCTAAAGCTTACATTATTCTACCAAGTCTCTCCATGCAAACTTTTAATAATAATACTGCAATCCATGGTCCTCCACTTGGAACACCAGATGGATATCCTGGATATTTTTATGTGCATTATAAATGTTGTATCTCTTTTTTATATCCCGCATGGACTTGACATATGCAATATTAAAAGCTGTTCATGTTCTCAATATATTCAGAATTTTAATGAGTAAACAATAAATTACAGACAATGTTGTAAAACTATACAGGCATTTCTAAAGCCTAGTTTCTTTCTTGGCAAATTAAACAGACTTTTTCAATACTTCCCAGAATTTACCAAAATAAATGCCATCTTGCTCCATTTATTATTTTTTTTAAAATTTCTGCAGCTCCAGGTTTGAAGCCCTTCAGTTTCCTCCTGGATGAATCTGCTTCCACAGCAAATGTGGCAAAATTTTCATGAAAAGCTGAAGCCTGAAATTCTTAACTGTCAGATAGCTTAGCCTTGATAAGCTGAGGAGTGAGAGGGATGAATGATGCCTTCTTCTACTTGCATATAATTTTAAATACTTGTGTACAGTTTGAATATGCCATAATGCATTCCTTACCAAAAAGTGAGCAATCTTCACTTGTTTCCATTAACCGATGCACTTTCTGGATGACCACACCACTAGAGGTTGTGACTAAACGGTATGCAGGTAACCCATTTTGACCTCAAGGATACGTTTGAGTCAGCTCTTGAAAAAGATTGCATGCTCCTTGAAATTATAGAATAACATACATAGCCTAAAGCAACTGGCAGATCAACATCCCTGAAGAAAGAATGGCATGGCAGAGGGGCTCGGTTACTCTGAAGAAATGTTTGTCAAATGAATGTTAAGTGATGGTGTTTTCCAAGCAAGAACACCCCATCCCCTGAATTCACATTATCATTTAGTCTGATTCAGGTTCAGTGCATGGATTTTGCATTAAAGCAGGTGCTAGGTAGATCTTAGACTCTGTCATATTACTTTTGGTCTTCTGGAATAGCACTTTTAAGAATCCCATTACAGAAGATAAATTGCAAGCTAGTTAGGTAAATAATGAATAAACAGAAGACTATACATATATTGTAGTTATTATTTTAGAACTTGAGGTAAATTTTTTGGCACATTGCAGTACCTGCTCCAGGACTATTTTTTTCATTTTAAGATAGATAATCACTTAGTAAAAAGTTCCACAAATCACCTCAGGAGCAGACACTGGTTAAGTCAGACTCCTTTTTTCCCAGAGAATGCTCTAAACTGTGGTTGCACAGCCATTTCTTCTTGTGCTTCCATTCTGGCTGAATTAACTTTACATTCCTTTCTACAAAACTTGCACAAGACTGGAGGATACTTTCTTTATCCTCCTTCCAACCTGATCTAGAAGTGTTGGATAAGGGATTCTTTCAAAAGAACGTGGGTTTGAACTCCATTAACCTCAAAGTAAAACCATGACCTGAATACATGCTCTGGCCCCCGTGTTACTACCTAAAAGGTAAGAACCATACCTCCTCTAGCAATCATTATTCAAAAGAAATAATTATTTCTTTCCATGTGAAAAACCATGAATGTTCTGGATCCTGAACAGATAGAGGAGTTACTTGCAATCTTTTGTCAGGTACCAGGAGCTTGGGAATTTGGTGGAATTATAGAAACATCTATCTCTATGTTTAGTTTTTGTATTAGCCAGGCTGTTGCATTTTCCCATTCAGCATGTAGGGAAACCAGACTGAGAAGCCTGCCTCATTCTGTGCATGCTAGAGGGAGTTAACAGAAGTCACGTCACTGACTCAGTCCACTCAAGGTATCAGAAATTGCAGACACCTTCTTTCCTGTTCTCAGACATACTACCTTTGAAAAACTAAGGCACTTTTAAAATTGTCACTCTTAAGCAAAATGTTTCTAAAGATACAGCTATTTTCACATGTGTAGGTGCATTTCATGAGCAAGAGAACAAGCCTTGATGAGTCTAGAGCTTGGCAAATGTCTTGTGCCAATGGAGTTTGATTTTTATTTTGCCTTTCTCTTAATTTTAGTGGGTGCAATTTTCATACTTTTCATTCCTAACTTAAACAAAAGAAAAGCCAGGTCTTGCACTGGGAACCATCATGTATTCACAATGTAGGACTAAAAGACACGGATGCTGCATAGAGATACAGATCTTTCTGAGATGTTAAAAGGAGGTAGTTTTCTCATTTTTCTCCATTCTCTGGCTCCTAGAGACTGTACTGTTGATAGGACCTGTTTTCCTATGTAGTTGCTGTTGCACAATGTATAGCACATTAGCTACTGTTCACCAGGGTACAGATCTGAGAAAATATCTTACCTTTCACTAGTATTTCTAATTTATTTTTACTCTCAGTTTTCATAGTGTTTCCTAAACAAAGCATGAAAGCAAAACTCCTCAAATGGAGCTTTTGAACCCCAACGAACATGAAGAATTTAAAATGTATTTAGAAAACACTACTGGCTGTTTGTATCACATGTATACAGAAATTTTTTTGTAATTACTGACCTCTAAAAAAGATGACTCTGTGTTTATAGAAAGAAGTAGGTTCTGTCTCTAGTTGTTTCCTGTCTAAGTCACCTTGGTTAACCAAAACATTTAGTCTCTTGGATCCCATCAGATCTGACAGTTACTTCATTAAACAATGTATAGTACAGTGAATATTCAGCATATGTTCTACAGCACTGCTGGGACCTATATTAAAATTCTAGTATACCAAATAGTCCTTTAGATTCCACATCTTTTGTCAATCTTATTTGTCAAAACAAGATGTCTTGGTAACACCGAGTGAAAATAGTTTTTAACTTTATCAAAATCAGAGGGTTTTTTAAACTGCTTCATGTATAAACCCTACAGGCCGGGTATCTTTCTGGGTACGTTAATAAACTTTACAGGGTGAAAAGAGACGTTGGTACAGGTGACTGGAAAAAGATGACTATGGCTGTCAAAGATAAGTCTGTAGTTCAAATGGAATTACATTTAGTTTAAGTCCTGTGATAGGTAGAAAGTCAATATTAGCACAGCATGCAGACTTGGTAACTAGTGTGAGCTCATGTATAGCTAAAGAACCATTAAAATATTCTCAAATAAATGAATGACTTCTGTTCTCCTGTGAATTTCAGTGGGATTTTGTGACCTTACTGAAGAGATCCACTAATTATTCAAACAAAATGGAGTTCTATTACTCAGAGTTAAAAATGGAAAACTCATACCTACAGGAAAACAGAATATTTGTGTTGCAATTAAAAGCAGAAAACATGATACCTGCCACTAAATGAATACAAGTAGACCACTCCACAGGTTTTCTTTTTCTTTATTCCCTGCCCCCAAAAAATCCCAAACAAACAAGCACACAAAGCCATAAACATTAATCTGATTTCCTCTCTCTTTCTACTCTGCTAATTCCAGTAAACAGTTTTCTTTGGCCTTTAATGAGCACAAACAACACACCCAATCATTTCATAAATGCATTTCTTTTGTAGTGATCTTTGCTGCAGCTATCTTCTAAAAGCCATCTACAACCCTCTAGTAGCTACAGAAAGCCCAGATTCTACTCTGGAAGTTTTTATATAATTAGAATTTTCAGCATCACATCTAACCCTCTGTCATGCAGTATTGCCAGGCTAGGAAAACCAGCTCATTCTTCTAATCTCACCTAATGAAACATGCTCAATTTTCTTGTGTTTGCTTATGGTCCCAAGTTTGTTTCTCTTCTTTAATCATAAGTTTTATCAGGCAGTGAAGAAACTCACATCAAATCTGAAGGATATTTTTACAATTAAATATAAACTTTTTTTGGAAAAATGAAGGATGAAAATTAGCTGAAGATAAGATACTATTAGAGAATCAGTAGCAGTGTGTTAGAGAGTATTTGTATTCTACATTTATTTTTCACTCATGAATGACTACATCACAGTAAAAGTATTAACATGATTTATATCGATTTTTTGCTGCTGTGGTGTAAGAATAAAATAATACTTTCTGTATTTTTTTTTTAAAAGTTTCAATAACTAAATAATTATCAGCTATATCAGTTATATAAACGGCCAGGGGAAAGAAGTGTTCTGTACACTTAGCACTTATTTGGAACAACACCTGCTTATCTATCTATACTGAAATGGAATCAATTTGCCCCCCTCATTTGCTACAATTGTTTGGATTCTTTTCTGATTCTTGATGGATGACTCCTAAAATTTGGCTAGCCAGAGTTTTAGGAAAGATGACAGGATTTCCAAGAGTTAACACAAGGGTGAACTGGCTTAGTCCCTTGGCCAAACAGATTCATTTAATTTGTCTTTTTCTGTGACCTTTTGACTTACAGTCATCTGCATTCTGTTCATGCTTTTTTTCATTTTCTTTTACTGGAGAGCACTTTGGAATGTTTGTCATGAAAAGAGCTACATAAATATTAATGTATTGATAGTGTTATGGCTTTTCAAGGCTATTTTTCATTTCACGGGTTTTAAGAGCTACAAAATTTACTGACTATACAGAAAATATAGTATAATGGACTTTCTGAAATGCCCTGAATAAGATAAAATATATGAATTATTAATCCCATGGAAGTCAGTGCTGTCTTGCCTATAGACAAAAATTTCTGTGCCAATCTGAGGTGTTGGGTTGTGGGGTTTTTTTACTGTGTTAAGTTTGTGATGAACACACTTTATGCCTCTAGTTTGTAAGTAAACATATGTTCCTAATTACATCCTAAAAATAGTGATATGAATTCATTTTATATGCACAGTGTCGTCATCAGAATGCACTTTGAATATCCAAAAACTATAGGAAACATGGAGGGAGTCATTCATATGGGACTGTGTCTCCTACAGGCAGTGTTAGTAGGCACCCTCCACCATAGAAGGGCATCTTCAGACTGAATGAGCCAAGGGGAACATGCTTCAGGCATCTCTTGACTCATTTTATTCCCCTATCTTTTTTTTCCATGACCTGCTGATTCCCTGTCTTTCCAGCACCCCACCACACCCCCACAGTGGATATTCTGCCATCTCGGCTCAACAGCTACATTATAAGCTGTGAGGCTCATTTATCACACCATGGGAGGGAAGCCATCAGAATCTGTAAATCTACAGCAGAGCATCTAATACAGACTAATGAAAACAAATGGAGCTCAAGGTAAAGGCTACTCTCAAATCTTTACTCATCCAGCTGTTTTCAAAATTATGAATGTTTAGGCCCTCTGAATTTTAGATAGCCTTATAAGGTAATGGCCAGATTCAAACAAACCAGATGGAGAATGCATCAAGCCTGAACTGTTGCATTTACTTCTTTTTTGCATCAGTTGTCAAGTTAGTGCGAGCTTAAGTTTTCCTATTTAAAAAAGAAAACTCTAAATTTTAATAGTCCATGCTGAAGAAAGGCCTAGAAGATGTTGAATGACTTTTTTCCCCCCACTGGTTCAGCTGCAGTCAATTGCATGCACCTTCTCATAGCTCAGTGGCTCTTCTTTCTTCACCCCTGCTCACTGCCCTACTGCCCCATAGCACATCTTTCAGGAATGCTGTTTCCCTACAAGCCCTGGTTATCCTTCCATGTGTTTATATGACTGACTAAGGCATAGGATACTTAGCATGTTCATGTATACTTCTGCAGCTACAGAAGCAACAGACCCATGCATAATATTCTTCCCTAACCACCTTCACTCAAACCCAGACTTGAGCGGTCAGGTACTAAGGAGGTTGTACCTGAAGACAGTCTGCATCTGTATAACCTGCACTATACCATCTATCATCATAGCTTGAATTTGTTGACCTTCTGAGCATAGAGGAAGATTCATCTACTAACTCAAGTGATTGCCAGTGTGATACTGGGATGTGTTATGAGAGCAGGTATCTATTTATAATTTAATCTCTAACCATTCTCTCATAATTTGTTAGATAAGTGCATTTTAGAAATCAATCAATACATAAATATCTTAGACTCACTTCAAGGGCAGAATGTATACTTCCCTCTGAGTTGTAGTAATAGCAATATTATATATAACTTAAGACAAATGGCAAGGGGTAGTACAGCAGGGTGGCAAGCCTAAGAAGCAGAACTGTACAATTACTTCTTAACTTATCTCATTTTTTTAAGCTGAAAAAATATTACAAGAAAGAAAATAAAACTGGAAGTCTCTGCAGTTATTTTGTAAGTTTAAAATACATAGCATCTTTACTTTTAAGCTTGCACAGTATGATGTAGCTGGGTGTGCCAATGAACTCTATCTCATTTTTTTCCCATTACACTGTTTTTCTTGTTATTATGCCTGAAGCTGGAAGCCAGTTACAGCCTGGTTTTCAAAGCTTCCTTTCATCATGACAGGATTTTTATTCCTACTAGCAGAAAAACTGGGCAGCTATTTAAGTTGTTGGACTATTGTGTTCCATGCTTTCTGTCTGGGGGGTGGGGTGGGGCGGTGGGCGGGTGGGGAGACAAAAACAACCCACAAACTATTTAAATTATAGGTGTTTTAACTACATTTAGACCACATGCAAGAAATTGCAGGTGATGGTCAGCACTGTACTTATTCTCTAATACACTTTTAAAAATCCAGTAGGTTATTTTTTTTGCTCTGTGTGTGTGTGTGTCCCACTGAATTATTAGAGGATGAAAGAAATATACAGTTTGTGGTGAGAAATAAATGGATACCTAGGTACAAAGAAGCATACTTTTTTTGTATGGAAAGGTGTAAGGAGCGTTACCTTTCAATCTGATTTGTTCCGTCCAGGGCAGACAGTAAATATGAAGAAAAGCATTGGTACTTTGCATCAAAACAAGCAATCTCAATAAACCACAAACACCTAGTCCAGAGGCTGAAGTGCTTTATAAGTTGATTTGGTACCTATCCTCTGAATTAAAGGTGAGAAAGTCACACTAAATACCATAGATATGTGCAATAGTACTAAAGCACATTCCCAGAAAACCCTGTTTAAAGGCAATAATATGACTTTAACTGTGAAGTTGTTTTCAGGGAGCACATCTTGATTTCTTTTCTGTTTCTTCTGTCAGCATTCAGAAAATGCATGTCTGCTGAAGCTACGAAAACCCGGACTTTGCTGAGTAAAGCAGATGACCTTTACAGCTCTCATTTTTCTGCCAAATTTTTATAAACTTTATAATTGACATTATTAGCAGACTTTGTTGAAGTTGGTTGCTAAGTTATGATGACATTTTTATCCTTTCCCATTGAACTTTCCCTAGGAATGTAGTTCAAGTTGTTACGTTAGTATTTCAGTGGCTTGCTTGCCACATGTATTAGTCTTCCCGCATCGTCCTAATACATGGTAAACTCTAGTATGCTCACACCGTGACCTGACAGGACAGTCCATGCAGGTCTTTTTCTCAAAATGAAAATCAACTTGTTCCCTCTTATATTTTGGAAGAGAAGAAAGCATAATTCCATGTGTTAGAAATGGAAACATTTTGCCATCAACTGAAGCAGTGTATACAGAGGAAATGAATCTGCATCACCAATCTCATGACACTTTAAAAAAAAAAAAAAACAAAGTAAAAAGTGACGTTTAACAATAGTGATACTAAAACCACTGTGCAAGGCCCTGGTTAGATATAAAATTTCACAAAATTCAATTGAAAGAAAGATGAATGCAACCTTGTGGGTGTGCAAATGGAGATAGATCATATGAATACAGATTGTCCTACAAATGGAGATAAAACAAATATAGTATATTTCAAACTAGTAAAAAACAGACCGAATTAATATGAATATGGCCCCATCAGAGATATATGTGAACAAAAGCCATATTTAAGCCAAAGCATGCAGGTGGAATGACAACTGATGTGTCTGAGCTGATTATGAACACATTTTGGCTGAGAACTCAGAAGCTTTGAACCATTACAGCAATAAAATATAGAAAACTTTGAAATAGTGGTAATTGCAGGGAGAAAATGGAAAGCTGATGGGGTTCATCAGGGGAACCGCATTGTAGAATGTCTGCATGCTGTAGGAAGCAGATGGCCTCCACAACCCAGGACGCCTCCTCAGGTCTTGTGCTCCCTCATCACACATGTGCAGATCCAGTAGACTAATTGTAGAGGAAAGGAAAATTGTCAGTTATTGCTGGACATATGATGAGAAGGGAAAAATCTCTGGAGGAGGTCATTCCCTTGTGTGTATTAATTTAATTACAATGAAGATTTTAAGAGTGATTTTGTACAGCAGGGCATTTGATTAAGTGAATACTCTGTTAAACTCCATAGCTAGAGACTAGAAGAGAGGAGGAGAATCTTTGATGTTAGCAAGTCTCACATTGGGAAAATAAAAATATTTTAAAGTGCCACCATTTTGTTGAACAAAGTACCGTTATTCCACTCTCAATATTAGAGATGACAGGTAAGTTTTGAAGTGATTGGCCCATTATGACAGTCATCACACTTTCCATAAATAACCTCTCTAATAGTGCCAGGGTGATGATGCTCAAGCTCCAGGCTGCAACACTTGGCTCAGCCCATGGGCTACCCCACTCTTGCCTGAAGTGGTGGACCTGAGGGGCTGCACGGGGACATCCCACACCAGTGCCAAACAGAGCTGCCAGGTTAGTGCCACACATCAGGGGTTTCAGGTGAGGAAGGGCTATGACCCCTGTAGCAGAGGGGCAGGTGAGCAGAAAATATCTCTCTAGCTTTGCAGGTGCCTGTGGGTTGCTTGGTATTGGAGGACAAAGGGAAAAAGAAGACATGGTACTGAAATGAAAAGTTTACAGCTAGGCTATGGAGAGCACTGTGTTTCAGGGTGGCTTGGTTTATGCATCCCAAATCACAGGCTCGCTGGTGAAAACTGAATGTGGGCCTTGGCTTTGTTTTTGACCATGCAACACAGTTTTTGTGTATGCTTAATGTGACATTAGGAAAAAATGATTACAGAAGGTGTTGTGCTGTTAACATCTTTCAAAGTTGTGGATGAACAAATACAAGTACATTTCTGTCTCTGAAAAGAGAAGCATTATATGTATTACAGGCTGAATTGCTTGAACATTGAACCTCTGGCTATAGCTTTAGGAGATTTTCAGACAAATTTTGAAATACATTGCACCATATTTAATATTAGCGGAATACCTATGAGAAACATATGCTTCCCCTGCAGTCTGTTTCATCTTGATTTCTAATTCAGGAAGGCCTGATTGCAAATTTCCTTATTTGGCAAAAAATCTGATGCCCTTGTTACAAGCTTTGTCTGGATAAGATTGAATTGGTTCAAGGGCTACATTTTTAGCTCTGGTAAAAATAAAGGAATGGGGATCTAAACTGTAAAGTGGAATGTTTGTCCCCAGGAGCTTGAATATATAGTGCAAAAACAAGACTTCTCCCAGTAGTTTGTCTTGCAATATCTGACTTGGAAGGGTGGTAAATAACAGCATTTGGACTTCCATATAACTTTGCTGCACCCAGTACTCCTGTAAAGTCAAACAGAACAGTACACTCCAAGGCCTTGTACAGAGTACCACTGATGAACGCTCTTCCATTTTCTTGTGTTCTGTCAGTGTTCAGCAGTTTTCAAACATTCGACAGCAATTTACATTAGACAACATCATAGAAAGTGATAGATAAAGTATCTACGAAGAAGGAAAATTTATCTGAAGGCTGTTTCACTGAGCTGTTTTGCCAGTCATTTTGTGTCAAACCACAACTGAGAAAACTGGTGAAGCCTGGTTTCTCACCAGATTCAGACTCTTGTTTTCCATGCTGCTGCTGACTACTTGCACAGCGGTCCATTCTGGTCTTCTTGTCACATCTGTCTTTAACTCAGTTCCAGCAATGTTAGATTCAGCAGAGCTGACTTTCTTCTTTTCCACTTTTATTAATTGTCTTGATGAGAAACACTGTTGATGAAGTAAGACATAAAAAAACCTGCACGCAATGTTAAAATAAATTTTAATTGGCTGTTTTCTCTTGATCACTCAATATATATTGTTCTTTTAAATAAATGGTGTGAGACCTTCACATTCAGACCTTCTTCACAAATTCTGAACTGTACAGCAACAATTTCAACCTCATCTGGACTGCTGGAGGGCAGCTTTTAGTAGTGGGGAATGTGACTTTGGAGGAGTGAGAGAGAATAGCAGGAAGAAACCAAGTCTGGCAATAAACAAAAAGTTGGGAGAAATGTGAGACTGAGTAGCTGAAAGGCTGGAGAAGAGGAGTAGGACTGCAAAATGAGAAGAAGTTAAAAAGAAAAGGGGGCAGGGGAGAAAATCCATAGACAGAGCTGGAAATGGGGGGCTGCTCTGTCCTTGATCATTTACCGTGACAACTGCTTTGTAAAAAGAAACAGGAAAATATCAGTACTTCTTATCATTTACCTACATGAATTCTACCAAACTCGCATAATCTGCCCCTGTAGGACAGGGAGTGCAAAAGTGTGGCCTAGTGCCTTAACAGGTAAAGGTGTCATTTGCCCCATGAATTGATCCAGAAAGGAGTAATTGTTGCGACATCAAAGCTTTGCCTAAAATGTAAGATTATGTGGAAAACATATTATTTAGAATTCTTCCCGGTATGCCTGAACAGCCTACACTATACACCCCAACAATTTTACCCTTCTTTTAAAAATATTTTTCTTCCCAAAATATTAGTCAGTTAATCAGTTCTTGCGGGCAAGGTTTACAATTATGACAAGCTCCAACTTGGAGTTTTCATTAGCCGTTACTTAAGAGGATGCCTACAGCTTGAGCATTTCCATTGCATTAGAAAAGATACTTCAGAATTTCAAGCTGACACCCAGCTTTTGGTGTCAGCTGCTTTTCTCTGTGCATAAGAGGGAGTGGGATTGAGGGTTTGCTCAAAGAGTATAAGAAAGGATGCCATCAGAAAACTGTGGGCATACTTGAGTCTACAGTGATGAGAGTTGGATAATCATTGAGTTCCTGGTAGAGAGAAGTATAGGACACTCTTTTCTCAAACACCTGCTTTTGCCCCCCATAATACTTACACTTTCTGAAGTGGTACAAGCAGGGCTCACCAGTGGTTCAAGTTGCATGGACACTGTTAATATTTACCTTGTTCTTGAGTTTCCACCTCAATCACTTTCTATTATTGCATCCCTAGTGAAAGGCTGGAAATTTTTTTTTTCAGGAAAACACTTCTTTTATGTAGGTTCACATAGTGCTGAAGTGCACCCTTATTAAAATCCAAGTATGGTGAAGAGTTGTGGGGACAGGGTATGATGAGAAGTTCTAAGTTCTGGAGATACTCGTAAAAAACTCTAAGAAACCACTTGACATTAGCTGAGCTTCAGTTTACTTGAAAATGCTAGACCATGTGGCAGTCTCAGATGTGAATAGTAAAATCTGCTTTATTTTTTGGGTTGAACCTTTTTTACTGCACTTCCTAGAAAGACAGCACAAAAAGATTACTGTAGTGTCTAGTTCTGGTTGAGCTGGACCACGTTAACCCCTCCTGATGTGGCACAAAGACTTTTAGGATTGAGGCCAATATAATTACATGGTGTAATTTTACCTTTCAAGATCTGCTCTCAGTTCTAACAAAAGTGTCAATAAAGTTTGTTTTCTTTCAAAACAGACTTTATCTTATAGCAGCAGAAATACAGAGTTCAGTGTTGGTAGCTGTGACATAGTGGGCCCTGCAGACCTCTGCAGCCTTTGATTCTCCTAAAATCACTATGTGCCAGATGCTTTTGAAAGAAGCAGAGTGACTATGTCACTCAGCGATCTGAAGCTGGTGCCAATAATACTTGTAAGACTATCAGCCAGTGAAATAGCCCTTACCCAAGTTCTGTTCTTCTCATTCAGCTGCTGGCTGCTATTTAAGATGATACTTTCTACTGAATTCCTCATGGAATTATAAAGCAATATTGAAATATCAAATGTTTTTCTGCACTCGTGAATGACTGGGGAGCATGCTGTGGAATTTTTCCCCATCGCTATAGGTTCTTCTTATTATTCAATTTGTTTGAAAAAGTATTACTTCTGAACTTCATAAGAAGATTTTCAGGTAAATGTTTCCCATTAGACATAACTGATCTTATTGTAATTATTCTGACCTAATCTTTATGGTTCTTGACTATGCCTTTAGGAAGTTTCTGGGAATAGGGAAAAATCTCAAATTGAAGGCCAGTTCAACTACATTAGATATTTTATTTTTAGAAATGTGATTAGAATGATAAACATTTTAGTAACAGAGGTATAGGCCTCTGTACTGTAACCTTTCTAAGAGACATGGATTCTAACTTCACCCTTTCCAAAACAATCTGAGTCATAACTTGCCAGTATTTCCATTTCCCTCTAAACACATATTTCTTTATGTATAAATTTGTGTCTATTTATACACCCACATGCACACTTCCACTTTCTGATATGGGAAGCCTTGTATTAAAAGGTGACCTTAATTTTCCCTCCTCCAATTAAATTACATTTCCTAATACATAATAATGTATCATACTGCTATAGGGCTCTATTTTTAACAGATATAAACTGTAATGGCTGTATTGAATTGCCTTGTCTGTCTACACCAGCTGAGGATGCAAACCATTGCAGTTAGCTGGGGATCCCATACATAAGTATGATGTATGATGAGAGGGTGTGCTAGAGATCTAATGGTGCCATGTGTATTAAACCAGCTACTGGCTTTAAAAAAAAAAAAAATTGATTGAGGAAATAATATAGATAAAATGTGTGCTTGCTGGAAATGAAGAAATTAATGTGATGAATTGTATCCAGGGCACTACTAGGGCATATTATAATTGTACTCCAAGGTTTCATAATAGGGAAAATTTATAAAGTGGATGATAATTGCTAAACAACTGCAAACTTTTCTAATGCATCTTCCAATAAATCTGTTCAACAATGCAGTAGGGAAATAGATTATTCTGGATGAATTTAATGAATTTTAAAAATGGATGTATTCAGACATGCTATAATACAAAGATATCCCATGTTTCTGAACAGCATGCAAGAGAGACTGTCATGTTTTTTCAATTAAAATAATATGCTTTTACTGTTGTTCTGTTATTTAGCTTAGTACCATCTAATAAGCATATACAGTACTCCCAGAACACTTTGTTCTTGTTGTGTCCTGTTTTTTCTCTCCTGTTTCAGTTTATTTAAGCAAAAGTTCTTCAGCTTAATTTTGTGCCTGTCTATCTAAAGTGCAACACTTATACAGCCAGCAACACACTGTGAAAGAATGTACTTTCTTGCAGATATATGTGTCTAGGGATTTTTTAACCATCGTCGTCACATTGGCTGCCTTTAAACTTTCTACTGGAATAGTCCAGGCTCCTGAAGCATGAATAAAAATGAAGGGAGTGTGCAGTCCTGACATTTGTTCAGAATGTTTTGTTGCTTGAATGAAGATGATTTCAGGACTGTTCAGGACCATTGAATTACTTCAGATTCTATGATATTTAGGTTTTTGTGGGCTCACATTCTACAACACTAACATAGTTACACTGTTCTTTGCAAATATGTAGAGCTTTGGAAGTTTCACAACCCTAGCAGTGAAGATCAGGGCCAAAAGTACTATGGTAATGGAAATCCAAAATTTGTAATCACAAATGTATGCACACATACCCCTTGCCTGTGGCAGTCCAGCTTACAGTAAAGAACTGCAGATCTTTTCTGCCTAGCACCTCTGCAATCTCTTGCAGCATTTCCTTTTCTGAAGTGTAGCAGTTCTGTGAAAGGATAAAGAAAAAAGAGAGAACACAGCAGACACAATGTGTTTCTCTGCAATGTAGAGAGGATGAGGTACAAAATGAAGGAAAGTGGAAGGATGTTACAGTGTGAAGGTACAGGTGGCAATACCAAACACAAATCATCATGTGCATGCTTAAAGTGTTTTCTTCTTTATATCGTTTAGTTTGTATATAATCATCAGTGACGCAGAAGACAGCATGGAAATTGTTGGTAACCTGGCAGGTTTTTGCATGCTTTGAAGCAAGCAAAAATGGTTCTGTAAAATTAAGAATTAGAAGTGAATAGTAGAGTTGTAGCTAAGGAGCAGTAGTTAGATAAGAAAAAGTCAGGGGACAGCCCATTTAAACAGAGGAGGGAGTTGTATTTGTTGTATTCTTAGATGTACACAAGATGATCTGGAAAAGCATAAAACAAATTGGCCAAGATTCAAGACACTTAGAGCAAACTAAATTTTACTTGCGATTACAGACTTGATAAGAGACAAAACCTGCTTACCTTGTCACAATACTGAAAGCACTGTTAGATGAGCAGTTCAGAATTTTGTTACTTTGAGGTGTAACACAATACCCAGAGTTATGCATGTGTTTTCCTTCAGAAGCAGCCAAAGCTTCTCAGCGGCAAGGCCCTTTAAACCTGATTTCAATACGATGAAAACAAGGTGTGACCAGCAGTGTAACACTGACCCTCTAGTAAATTCCATCACTGGTAAAAGGAAAGCTGTGAAAACCAAGTTGGAAAAAAGCATCTGTAACTGTTGTGGGGACTTTCTGTAACTGAGAAATTGTCATATTTTTCATGTCATCAGCATTGATGGGGTGTCTCTACTCTAAAGCTGTTTACAACTAAAGGCACTTGAAGTTTCTTATTTCAAGTTCTGTACAGATTTAGAAGAGCATTTACTGATTGGATATTGCTTAGCTTTAGCCAAATGTGCTAATAATTCTTTTGAAGTAGTTGGTTTTGCTCAGAATAGCTCCTCTTTGGATAAGGCTCATACGGTTTTGCAAGTTTTATATTTTGGACCTGGCATTAAGTCAGACTGTTGGCCTGGAACTGTTCCCCTTACCCTACTTCTTATGCATGCTGGCCTAGGAAGAGAATCAAGAATACAAACCATTTCAGACTTGCAGACCATCTGAAACTGCTCACTTGGAACCCTGTCATGAATATGGTATTCCATTGCAGGATGCACTGCCTGCAGTGCCTGGGATAGAAGCAAGAAAGTTATTACTCTTGTTAGAGTTTCACTTCTATTTGTAGCATGAAATCACTATGGAGGTGCTTAAAAAGCAGATAGGGAAGATTTTTGCCCTATGGGCAAAAGACTTCAAATAAAATATGCTCCATTTATTATCTTCTTAAAATTATTGTCATAATGCAATTATGCAAATGAGGAGCTGCAATCACACTGAGTGTTTGTTCCATTTTTGACGCATATATGTACTGGATTGGAGCGGTATTAAAAAAGAAATTAAAAAACCACACACACACAAAGCTGTTCAGCTGAATTCAGGGAATGTGAAAGAGCATGAGAAATTCCCATTGGAACCATTCCCATTACATTGCATAAATAAAAGATAGAGAGGTTTTGGGGTGTGTTTCCCCTCCTCCATTTTTCAGAAAATGCTAAGTGTAGGGAGTGAAACATTGCTGAGGCAGTCAGCAGCACCTCTTCTTTCCCAATTTCTGCCTTGTTTCCCCTTTCAGGCCCACCAGCTTTCTCTCTCTTCTCTCATTCTTCCACAAAAGAGTTCCAGCAGAGAGCAGCTGGTGCCTCGTTTTGGCTGCTTTCCCCAGACTCTCGGGGCTTTGACTAGAAATCAATGGCTGCTTATTTTCCCCAGTACTGTGTTTTTTATGTGTGGACTGACATAGCCTCAACCATACTGACCCATTCTGCTGAGCTATTTCCATTCAGACGTGCCTCTTTACAAATAGCGGAAATTAGTAGAGGGCCAGTGTCAAACTGCTTGTCACATCTTGTTTTCAATCTGTTGAAATCAGGTTTATAGTGTCCTATTCAAAAGCCTAGGCTGCTTTTGAATGCACACAATGCATTTCAGGCGTTCCATCAGGCAATAAATGCAGAACTTCACATTGCTATTAAAAAATAATCAAAATGATCAGTCTTTTGAATTTTCTGAAGTAACTTATTTGCTTGGAATTTGGTGTATTACTTGCACTATGTCACTTGCTCATAGGTATTCATCTCCATAAGATGTAAAATCATTCATAGTTGATCTATCAGTGTAGCAGTTGTACCATGTGAATAAGTCCTCCCATTGATTTAGCAGGAATGAATGAATGAGTAAAGTGAATGAATGAATAATCAGAGGATTGCTAGAATGGATGCAGTAAGCCTGAGCTACTGGTATGCTCTTCGGCTTCTAGGAACTTCTGTCAAATACAGTTTTATTTTATATCTCCACCTAATGAGCAACCATGCTAGAATCTCAATGAGGCAGGATATGTCTGGAGTTACACTAGGTAATATGTGTTACTTCAAAATGAGGAAGTTTTCTAAAGTATTTATAATCTTGAAACTTCTTGGAAAGATGTTTTTAATGACGTTTCTCAAGACTATTATTCTGCAATTTAGCAATATATTATTGATATATTACTAAGCTCTCTAAGCATGAAAGAAAACCTTGTCACATGTTAAGAATCCTTTAAAACAGACAATAATTTTAGCTGAACCCACTTGAAAGTCTTCACACTTGCCAGGGACTTTATTCTTGATGAGTGCAAATGCTTTGGGCGTTTGATGGCATTTGGTTGCCAATAATAAAGCTATTGAAATAACATATGCAAATGCACAGTATGTGATTTTCCACTAATTTTTAACAATATGTGGAGGTGTAGAGTTCCAGATAGAAACACTACTCGCTACATGCTCTAAAGCAGCTGCTGTCATGTACTTGTGAGAACTTTCAAAGGGTTACCCTAGGAATACTTATTTGAATCTCAATACGTGTTTATTCAAATGGAACAGTTAGCCACAACTTTCCCTTTTCTTTGAAAAAAGAAAAAAAAAAACAACAAATGGGTAGGGCAGAAACCCACAGAAGTTCACTGCAGTAGTAGAAGGATAGTTAGAAAAAAATCCAATGTTCAGTAGCACACAGCACTCAAAACTACTGAAAATTCTGCAAATTCCAATACTCATTAACTGTCAAGCTGTTAGGCCTGACTGCAAGGAATGAAGCTGTCTGTGTCAGTGCCAATAAGGGGCTCCTTCTGCTAAGTGGGCTCTGACAGCTAAGACCAGAAACTCTGTGTGGCTTGGAAGCAAATCTTGGAGTTCTTTGGCTATGGAAACATTAGGAGGGATGGGGAGTTTACTGTAAACTCAATTCTTACTCCCTGTACTTGAGCCTATTATCTTTGTTTTGGGTGTGTAGGCAGTGCAGGAGTTGCACAATTCAGGAATCTTCTTCTTTCCCAAAAGCAACTGCTTTTGTAGGTCTGAATATAGACAAAAGGTTCGTGAGGAAAAATGTATTCTCAAGCCTTACTGACTGCAGGATAATCATTAAGTATGACTTGGACTATCTGGTGGGCTAACTATAAGCTAGAAAATAAAAAGAAATACCTGAGAGCTTAGAGGAGGTGGTATATAATTGTTTAAGCATCTTCTGAGGTCAGTTGTTATCTTATCTCCTAAGTCTCATGTAACAGTGCTATGGCCAAACTCCATTAATCAGTGGTCTGACATGTTTAGCAAAGCTTTTCTCATGCTTCCCATGTATGACATTTTGAATTGTGGCCTGAATCCAACAAGATTAGTCCATTATTTCAAGTTAACTAGATGCAAAGCCAAGTAGTAATGTATCACATCTTTCAAATGCAAGGGTATTTGAGTCCAGAGCTTAGTATGACCTCTCCATTATAAGTAATTTTTCTAAAATCATTTTCATGGAGGGTCAAAAAGCTTATTTAATACTTTACATCTCAAAAAGGAGCACAGATTTTCTTTCTGAAGTCTCTTTGTCTATAGACTCAAGAAATATATCTGAAATGCACTGCAGGACCGTAAAAAGGTATATGGGCAAGCTTTTAGTGTAATATTTCTTAACTGACTTTTGCAACAGAATGTGTAATCCTGAGCTCTCATTACCATAGATGCTGGAATTTTACACACCAGAAATGGCTTTTAATTTTTTTTTTAATCAGAGTTTATGTTTTTTAATTTCTTTGTAAAACCATAATTTCACTTTTGCCAATTGTTGCCAAGGCTTGAGAACATCTAGATTTTTGTTCTAAAAAACTGTTGAGTAGAGTACGGTTTTGTTCAGTGTTTTTTTAACATCTCTTTTAAATATTATGTATTTATCATGAAAATAGAAAAACAGACTGATTAACCAAGGGTTTATTTCCCTCCTAGGTTACCTTCGGGGTAAGGCAGAAAGCATTGTGACTTGAGAAGAGAGGAGAGGTATAAAAAAAAGAATATTCAGGTAGAGTAGAAGCAGGACCTGAAACAAAGGATGAGATGCCAGCTACATTATATCATCTTTTAATTTTGGCAGAGAGTTTGCAGGGAAAAATCCTGGAAGAAACAAACATAGCTTTCTAATACTGCTGGAGATAACTTTTTATTCTTTTTTCTGGGTTAAGAAGGTGAACTTTGATCACAAACTTACTAAAGTATGAGAATAGTTAGTCTTCCGAAGTAATTTTTTTTGTCATTTTCAAAAGAGAAAATAAATATAAACTTCTCTGAGACAAAATCAATGTTTTCAAAGTTTTCAGGAGTTTGTGTGATGGTTTTGGAATGGTAGTGATTATTTTTCAACATTGAATTGGTTTACTGACTATTGAAAAATACTTTATTTCCCCATGGTCTTTATGAATAAGAAAATATAATTTTGAAATGAATGTATGAAATCTCATTTAAAAATACAGGAAATGCAAGAATCTTCCATCATTATGGCCATTCCAAACAGCCAATTTATTCTAATTTCAATTTCAAATTCTGCCAGTATTGCTAAAACTGAATTTTTGCTGGCAAAATTTTGGATGTATTGCTGAGGTTTAAAAGACATATTTTCTCATTATGCTTGTTTCCATCCTGCTTAGATTAAAAGTCTAACCACAGCTTGCTCAGTCTTAAGAGAAGCCCAGCCTAAATGCATTGCCAGTGTGCAGAGTGTCATATGCAGTGAAAGGAACCATGTGTCTCTCACAGGCAATGCAGTCAATTCTGTAATATCTTACACATGGTAAAGGACAAAAGCCACCCTTAGTGACTGAGGGCCATGGAATGAAATGTTGAGTATTCCTTTTTATGAGCTCTATGATTCCCAGATGGTATGTACATAACTATTAAAATGACTGAAACAATATTTTGCATATGCTTATGAGCACACGTCTCAGGTGTGGAGTATTTTAATAACCAATAGGTATTAAGGTTACCTATTAGGTGTATAGAGCAGAGAATGGTTTGGATAACTGCATAGGAGCAGAGAAAAAAACAGTGTAAGGACCAAATATGTGAATATAGACTATAAAGGAAATGTGAGCAGGTCTGCGTGTTGGAATTCAGAGCAATAACTTGTTCCTGGAAACTGCTGTCTAGTGTTTTTATACAGCGTACCTGTTTTGCCTTTTTTAACACAAAGTGGGTAATAAAACTATTCTACTAGATTCAGAAACAGTTTAACAATTCCAGAGGGCACTGGTACACATGCTTGCACCTGAAACAATACATCAAGAAGTCACTTCAAACACAATAACAAATTGAGTGATAAGAAGTGTATCAAACCAGAATAATTGGCCATGGAGATCACAGTTTCAAAGAGGATGGTGAATGCCCTTGGGTAAAAGCAGCATAGAGCTCTTTCTCCCTGCAGAGAACCATCAGAGGCAATACAGAATTCCAGAAAAAAAAATATTGCATATTGCTTCCTATGATCATTTTCTATAACTCAGATACATGAAACATACAAAAAGTATAGTGTAATATTTATTAATTCTTAGTAATGAAGGGTGTTAAATTACTGATGTGCATAGAAGCACTAATTTTTCCTCTCTCTAATAACCTTTTAAGGCTGATCTTGGAGTAAGTTATGTACCAGAAGGGGTATGCCTCAAGCAAACTATTACAGCTATAGGTTGCATTTTAAGGCAAAAAATCTCTTATATCCATAAGTATGGTAATAACAGCAACCACTTCTTCTACAGCACTTTATTTTCCAGAAGCACAGGACTTTCAGAATATCTGGACTATAACCTTGTAGAATTTGGGTATACACTGCATTCTTGTGTATGTGTGCTGTAGACGCATAGATACTTTACAATTAGAAACCCTTTCTTCGTGTCTTAAGTCTGTCCTGACACAGTAATGGAATAGCGTATGTGCTGCAGATCTATATGCTAGAAGGTCTGGTTATATTACAGCAAATGTACACATAACACATCTCATTATTTCACTTTACTATGCTTGCTTTTGTAATAATAAGAACACTTTTCCAGGAACAGAAACTGTGTTTTCTTCCTCATGGTCCATGGTTTCTAGGAGGGACACTCCCATAATTTCTGAACCTTATAGTACTAGTGTAGAACTGCATAGTGTTAGAAATAAGAATTTAAGAGGCAATAGTAAGATATTATGAACCTGCCTTTGAGGATTACCAAAAGTCTGCAAACCATGCTAGGTTTTTTAGTAATCCACATTCCATCCCTGACATGAAAAATCATCATTATTGAAGTGAATATTTAAGGGGTCAAAAATCACTCTAAATATTTGTCTGAATGGTCATGAAAATAAGTGTGCATAACATTAGGGCCAATAGACATTCAGAGTTCACCAAAGTTTCATTATGCAGTATAAAGATTTAATTTATCCCACTGTCTTACTGTAAGAAATTTGGTGATTTGTCCTTACGCTCAGTTTCTGTAGATGTCCTAAAGGCTAAAGGTTTCTTTCCTGCTTCAACTAAAAGCTTTATAGTCTTTAAAAACCATCTGCTTGTATTCAGGCTGCTTGATTTGTTTTAGGGCAGATACACCTAATCTGTTATGATGGTTGTTAACATGACTAGAGCCAAATACTCAGTGAGCTCTTGTGGGAAATTTTGGGAAAATTCACAGGCCTCAGCAAGGGTCTGATTCTTATTCTGCATTTCATCACAGAATATAAACAATCTGCCTTTTTCCTATCATGCCACATACATAAAAGATTGAAGAAGTAGCAACACAGGGGGATTCTAAAACATCAGATATTCTGCTTTTTTAATATTTGTGAAGAGACATCATATTTCAAGGGCAAATTGATATCTGACATAAAATCTGTGTGCAAATATATATATTGTTAGGGGTGGGCTTGAATTGTCTAAGCTTGGCTAATTCAGTATTTTTTTTGTTCAGAAGGGGAGCTTTCTATGATGTGCCATTCAAAATTTTTCAGAGTGAATGGAATTTCTACAGGACTCTTAGAAGCTGTTGACCAATAAAGCATGAAGTTAGTGCCAAATTATTTAGAGACTGACTCTAGATACACCCATAGTACAGTGAATGGCAGCATGGTTACTGAGCTTAATGGAAGCCCTTAAACCAGAACAGAAGTCCATCTGACTATCAAAAGTGGTAAATAAGCAGAGCTCAGCTGGTTTCCATTGGCTTTGCTGTAAGTGGCACATGTGAGAGGACATGTTTAAGACCTTTGTAATAGATGCAATGTTGAGCTTATATTGATGTTAAATTAAGAAATCTTTTACCAGTAAAGATTGTCTGTGCTGTTAATCTTTCTGACAGTTCAGACTTTTACACTGTGTTCTGGGACAAAGGACAAAATACAGGATCCTAAAGTAATGTAGGGTATAATAATATATAAATAATTATTGCTGTTGAGATAAATAATCTAAATTACTTGGCCATATCCTTTACAGTCAGTGGTGATTTCTGGTTTCAAGACAAAAGCCCACAGTGCTAGAAACTTGGGCTGTTAGCTGTTGTCTGTCTTAAAATAATGATCTGAAAGGTAAGTCCATTAATTGTATATGAAATAGTCTGATTTAGGTACAGAAATCTGCTCCTATGATGGTCCCATGTTGAAGGCTGGCCCTTGATTCTGTGCTACTTAAATCATGAAGCTATATCTGTTTTGGGGCCTCAGGCTGTCATTTTAAGACTACTGTGTTCTGTATTGCACCTGTATGCATACAAGCACATGTATATAGTATTCCACATTGTTCTCATATTCCAGAGATATACACTATTAAAATATTAACTTCCTCGTTTCTGTTTTGGTTTTTGAGGGCTGTTCTGGTTTTTTGTTTTGGGATTTTTTTCCATTCTGGTCTGACTGTATCATGACACTGTGTGCTCTTATCTGCTTGTCCTATCCTTCCTGACTTTTTTCAGTAACTTCTCATGCT
This sequence comes from Falco biarmicus, assembly GCF_023638135.1. Lineage (NCBI taxonomy): Eukaryota > Metazoa > Chordata > Aves > Falconiformes > Falconidae > Falco > Falco biarmicus. Next base: position 18,798,833 of record NC_079311.1, on the reverse strand, counting down.
TCTAGCACAACCACAGTCAAGTTAATCGGTCTTATGAATACACTGTAATTGACCCTTCAGAAGATAAATAAATAATGAGCCACTTACGTATGTCAAAGAATTTCAGATCATGAATATAGAAAAACCATATCAGTCTTAACAGAAAAGAAGAACCTCTGCAAAAGTCTTTGTGAAATGCTTATCATACAAGTCAAGTTTAATGTATAATAGTTAGTAATCCACAGTCAGAGTCTTGGGGTGGTTTCATGCTTATTTGCACTAATGGCAGCACTATGCAATAAGCCCTGTTATTTCAGATACAACCCTTTTTTAACATACATATATATTTCATACACAGCACTATGCTGTGTTTGGTACCCTGCTGCTGAGTGCTCTGTTAAGCTGCAAAAACAATTTCAGTGAGTTATATTGTTTGGACAACAGAATTTATTGACCTATCTTTTCAGGCACCGGTTACACTTTGAAAAAAGCTGGATGGTGCAGTTACTTTGCCATCTGTGGCAGCAATAAGAAAATGTGAGGGTGATGGTCATGATTCTTACTGACATCTTATATCCTGGTACCTAATAACAGCTGACAAAGAGGCACCTGCATATGTTCCTTGAATTCTTTACAGGTTACAGACTCAGAGCTAGCAAAAGCAAAGTACCAACATGCAAAGTGATTTTGATGTGCAAATTTTGTTTATATGAGCCCAGCATTGAAGAAACCATAATAAGACCTACATCTAAACACGTTATCAGTAGCACCCCCACCAAGGTATCTATTCCTGATCTGGCCTAGCCATATCAAAGCTCTGGCAAAGATGAGAAATGAAATAGCATCATGTATTTTTCTTTATTTGAATTCCTTTGGGTTCTATTCCTACAGTATTTATCAAAACAGCACTTTTCAGCAGCTCCTCTGAGGATAACAACATTCCATTTCAGTTTACAAAGTTAGTGTGATATTGTTGGACCAGACCTGGGGCAGGGGAGGGGGAAGAGGAGGGAAACAACCAAGCAAAATTCCTCAGCCAGCCAAAAGAGAGGAACCATGTCTTTCACATTTTGCAGTCCATGAGTACTTCCCCTGAAATCAAATACAAATTTTACTTAATAATTTTTATGGAGTGAACAATGGCAGAAATTTAACACTTACGTATCATATCAAAACAAGTTATTATAGATATAGCTACTTTGCACAGTAATTTGAACACTGGGATAAAAACCCAGATGCTGTCTATTCTGTCTCTTCTCTACTAATCTAACTGTGCTACCTGTTAAAAACCAAATTCTGGATTGCTCTGTCATATCCACGAGAATATTAGCTCTGCCTTGGGATTTTACTGGAGAAGATCCTTTCTCATTTACAATTATTATAGGTGCTACAAAGGAATCTTTGCAATAACAAGCTGCAAGTGAGAAAGAAAGGTAACCATTGTACTAATCCCTGGCTTCAGTACTTTGAATTATAAAGTAGTAATGAGAAGTGGGAAGTGTTCCTTTTTCTTTTCTTTTTTCTTTTCTTTTTTCTTTTCTTTTCTTTTCTTTTCTTTTCTTTTCTTTTCTTTTTTTTTTTTGTAAGCAGTACCTTTCCAATATTAAACAATTTCATTTTAGCTAGAAATATAGGGAAATTAAGTTTCTAAACTATTTTAATGAGACCCTCTATGGATGGAATCATCTCCCTTAACTTTAGATGTCTGTATTTGAACTATTTGTTTAGATTCCCTTGACAGAAAATGGAGAGAAATAGACCTTTCTAATGTATGATTCATCTTACCTATTTCAGACATCTACCTTAGGATGAGATAAATTACATTCTAGAGATACAAATTTTTCTCCATTGACTACAAATAGTATCTAGATTATTAACCTAGAGATGTCTGTAAAATCTAAAATTCTAATGCAGAAAAATCATACATCTAGAGTTAAGAAGATATGAATCCCACCCTATATTTCAGTTCTAGAAATATTCTTGTTTGCTCATTTTAAGGAAAATACAACTGTTAGGTGAAATGCATGTCTTTTAAGACAAACGTACCAACACTGATGCTTTTTTATTCTCCCTTTGTCAATGTAGCTGTCAGCCACAGGTAACAAGTTTGCATTCATGAGTAATGCTTGCCATTCATATATATCACTGAATTTGTGCCAAGACTCAGAAGCAATTTATGGTCATATCAGACATTTTAACATGGAACACTGTTAGACTGAAGTTTACATCCCAAATACCAACACACGGCAATGTGAATGTAATACTCTCTTGTGATTTCTTCCTTTTTAGGATATCGGAACTGATCAATAATATCTAAAGTGGAGAAAATGGCACTGAAGAGATAAATTAAAATCTCTTTTACAAACAAATTATGTCATAAAGCTAAAGTGTTAGGATCAGATGCATGTATTCAAATCCCAGTGTAAGAATTCTAGAAGATTCAGGACTGACAATCTGCCCTTGATCGTGCCATTTACTGGCATGAACAGATTGGAAATATATCAGACACTGCATGTGCCAAGTTGATTGAGAATGAAGCACAGAAAGACACATCCTATTACAGCCATAGCATTGTATGTGCTGTTTTGGAATGGTCAAATGTCTCTTCATAGGGGAAATGCTGTATGTTTGGAAAAAGTGACATCTCAACAGGCTGCATCTGGGAAACAACTTAAGGTCATAACAATAAAATACCAGAATGAGACAGAGCACAGTCAATTAGTCACTGAGAAAAAATCCCTCTATGAACAACGATTTAAACTAGTAATTCTTGGAAATTTAAAATGCTTGCCTTGATATACAATGGGATATTGCTAACTGCAGTCTTTTCATATTCTGTAGATTATTTCAGTAAAATGAGAGACAATAACTTTGTGTTCTATAAGCTGAAAATGAAAACCAGATACACATGTTCAAGCCATTTGCTGAATGCTGTTTTTCAGGAGAGAGGTTGAACATATGGATTCCAGCAGTGAATATGCCACTGAAATAAGTCTGTTGATGTCGTCTCTAATTTACAATGCAGCTGACAGGAGCCACCATTACATTTTTCCTAAGCATGAATAGGTGCATTGTGGTCAAAGGGCACTTCACTTAGACTAAGCAAAATAGTAAATTTGTAGCTAAGATCCTTTCACAAGCACCCTCCAAGACACTGGAAGAGGCTGAGTGAGGAAGGCCTTGCTACCTGAGTGCCTTGAAAGGTGGCTACTCCGACAGCCAGTGCTCAGAATCCGCAGGGAATATGGGTAAGCATGCAAACAACCCCTTTAGAAAAGGCAATGTACTTCCACTTCTGTGCTTTCTGAGATAGCCATGTCGTACTACTGCAGTGGGAAGAGAGGAGTATGGCTCCACTCAGTGCACCTTGCCACTTAAAATGTCTTTCTTCCCTGGAGGTTTTAATCTCTCCTTTGCAATTGCTAGTTTACAATGGTGTTAGCTACCGTAACTTAAGTCTATTCTGGCAACACTCCAGAGAACAAATGCAGAAAAAAACATGAAAGAAGAGGTATTTCACGTGCCGGTGGAATTTTACTTCCAGTGAAGAAACACAGTGGCTAGGAGTCCTTTCTGGGTTGGAAACTTGTCACATAAAAATTTGTATAAACCCCTCTGTCAGGAATGAATGCAGGGATTTTGTTCCTGACATTCAGCATCCTAAATAAAATGCAAAATGACAGTTACCTGTGCTGCAGAGTACTGGTAACTGAGGCACATGGGAAACAAATCAGTAGACAGTTGAAGGACAGACTCTCCTTCTTCCTACATAACTATCTGTGCTATTATTTGTTATAATTAATTTGATATAATTAACATAAAATTTAGACACCATTTTTAAAAAGGTTCATGAACAGAATTTCTGTGACTTGCTTCTTAATTAAAGAAACATTCTGTGCATTTGTTTCTTAGATATATTTTAATAATGGTAAACTGTTAGCAAAATGATTACTTTGAAGCCTCATGCTTCTAATTGTTGTGTATAGGTATGTGCAGTAAGTGTACAGAGAAGTGTTTCTATGTATTTATCATGCTCAGCCCAAGTGACATGCACCTTGTCAAGCCCCCAGTTACCAGCCTTCCCAGTATGCACAGAATGATACAGAGCAAAGACTCATGGGGAATGTTTTGTGGTTTTTAGTTTGGGATGCACACAGTACCTGCAAAGGAAGCAAAAAAACAAAGGAAGAAGTCTGGATCTATAGAAGACAAGGAAGAGGCAGAGATGCTATGACTCAACTACAAAAAAAGTTGAGAATTGTTAAGATAACTTGGAGATGTCCTATTTTATCAAGGAGCCCGTGCACCACATATTGCGGCAGCATTGCATGGACATATTCTGTGTGCTATGGCCACAGATCCTTGGTGTGTTAGGGTGGGGGCACAACCAAAGTATGCACAGCACTGTAGTGTAGGGATAGAGTCCCTCTGTTGTCCTGAGTACGTGCTCTGGCATCAGGGGATATCTGATCTGTCACTGCAGCATGGGACTTGTCTCTTGCCTTCTTGCCACGTGACATCATTCCAGAAGAATGACAGCGATTAGCTGATGTGAGTGGTTCTTCATGTTGTGATGTGTTTTGCTAGGGTCAGTGTCAGACTGCATCGTCACAGCAGGTTGAATTGGTGTCTGCAGAACAGGCTACACAGCACTGGACAGCTCTCATTACACTGATTTGTTGTTTAAGACTGCCAGCTTGTTCAGATAAGCATCTGAGTATTGGGACTCTCAAGTAAAGTTTCACATTTTTCTTTTTTTACTCTAAGGCACAGAATCATTGTTTACAAAGGAAAGCTGAGGGTTTGATGCCATCATGTATATCCAGAGCTGGAGGCCAATAATCCATTTTTGCATGTATTGGGAAAGGTGAAAAATTACTACAGTCATGAAACAAAAGGTAGAAGTGTCCTTTTTCTGGTCCAGTAATGCAAGTGCATCCATTCCATAGTGTTATGTGATAGATAGTTATGACATGCCTTACACTTTGATTCAGATCTCTCCTCAAAAGAGGGTAGACTTGAATTTGGACCTGATTTCCAGTAGATCACTCTTGAAAATCGTAACACTCTTGTGCACTCTGTTCCCTCTGCCTGTGAATCTGTGGCCACAAAGTGGAATAGCACCAACAAAGAGACGAAGACAGCCTCACTTGAGAATACGTTCATAGTTAGCTTGCTATCTTTGGGAATGCAAGGCTGAGTTTCTTCCTGCTTTAGATGTGGTTGAATGAGGCTGACCTAAGAGATTTGCCAACTCCAGGTCTAAGCAGTCTTAAATGTTTAAAAATTGAGCATGATCTAAGACTGCTACCATAGAAAGCATCATAAACAAGGTTGATGCCAGCTTTGAGATTTGGTAGGGTACCAGAGATGCTGTTCGTATCCCATGGTTTTTCATACGCATGCAGTGCCTGTGTTGCTCTGGACATTTTGCTACAGGACCAAGAAGCAGATAGGTCATTTCACTTGATGTTGCACATCTAGCCTCAGGCAGGCCTGCAGGCTCACTCTACAAGCAGGAGAAGTTAACAGTGCTTCTGCTATTTTCTAACTACCCTGCAGCATTTCAACAGAAGCCCTACAGCATGCACTTAAAATCATGTTTCCTGATTTTGTTCTTTCTCAGTTTATGTGATATCTGAAATTAATTAACTGACAAATGTGTCATGCTATCAAAAAATTTTATAGGATCCCTCTTGCACATTTGAGTGTTGTAATAATTCATTTTCAGAGTGTTTGGGCATCACAAATCTGTTACACATGGGGCAATTTGATTTTTACTGGTACAGTAGCTTATGCCTGAAGACCACCCTTATAGAGGCCCCAAGTGGCTTTACACTCCAGTGGGCTCATTGTAAAAGTAACATAATAGGATGAAGCATGGGGCTGGGGGTGGAGAGGGGGAGGAAGTGGTATGCAACTCTAGCAGCAAGTTTGGCAGTAATGAACAATTCAAACAGCCTGATACAAAATCAAAATTCAACCTGACTTTTCCTGAATTTGAAAGAAAGAAACAAAGAAAGAAAGCAGGGAAGAGTAAGGAAGAAAAGAAAATGTTTTGACTGAAACATAATTACCTTCTATTTCTGTAGATCACATGACCAAGTTTTTTCTGGTATGCTCTTTCCTGTAGATTTTAAACCTTAGTGGGTGGTTAGGGTTTTTTGGATGGTTTGTTTGTTAGTGGGGGGGGGGGGGGGGGTGTTGTGTTTGTTTTTTTTTAAAAAGGCACAAAAGCACACACACAAAAGAATAGTAACCATGTGTTAACACAGATGTACCACAGTATTTTCAGACAAGAACTCATCCTCCTTCTCCAGTGGCTATCCCATCTTCCCCTCTCTGCTTTTGATCATCTTTCAAATGCTGCAGGCATAACATGGTACATAGCTTCTGTATTGACCTGTACATTCAGCTGTTCTGCAGCATTTCTACCCTTTTGTTTTGTTCTTAATTTGCTCCTTAGAACCCAGTACCCAAAATGTTTTTGTTTGTTCTTTGAGACTGAGAGTATGTCTCTGAATCTAGTTTCTTTAGATGAGACAGTCATAAATACTTTTGTTTTTTATACCTTTCATGACACTAAAATTGAATGAAATGTGAACTTTGAATGATGCGGTCATTGTGAGGCTCTTGTTAGCTGTACTAGTTTCCATTCTCATCAGTTTGGCCATCTTTAGACTTTTTCCTTGATTTATTAGCCTTGCCATTTTCTTAGCTATATTTTTTGAGCAAAATCAGGACTTCTGTATTCCAGCAGGATATAGTTGCTGCTCTGATTTACTTCTTGAATTATTTTTTTGACTTCTCATCTGACTGGTAAAAGGACTTCTCGTTCTTCCCCTGCCTCAAGTTCTTGTTACACATAAATAAGGTTACTTGAGAAGCCAGTGGTCATATATGGTATTTCTGTATCATTCCTTATGTTCCACATAGTTTTTTTCATGAGAGTATGACACCTCTCTTACACAGTTCAAATTACCATGTATTTGGTTATCAATTAATTCACTTTTTTTGTATTTGGCATCATGCTTTTTGCAGGTGTGGGGGAGTGGGTGGGCATTTGAATCATTGTGGGTGCACTTCAGGCTGGTTTTTCTTTTTTGCATCTGAAATGCAGTCACAGTCTGCTACTGAACTACATTAATAACAAAATTGTGGGTTCACTGTGGACAGGTATAAGATTGGTATTTGAAATCCAGATCAAAGAATGAGGAGTTAAATCAAGATTATTTTTCCAGATGTGCTGAAAAGAGCAGGTGACTTACTAATTGAGAGGTGTCTGCTTTATAACTTCTAAATTTGGTTGCACCATGTAGTACCACAGCTGTGATGCCATCCAGTAGAAGACAGATCATGTATAGCTACATTTTCTTTATGATATTATAAAACATCATTTATATAACCAAAGGCAGAATGTCTTTGTTTATCCTCACTTCAGGAAAAAGGGAGAGATCAAGAAAATGACACTATTACTTAGTTACCAGGCAAACCACTAATTATTTCTAAGATATCACACAGGTGTTATCACTGTTGTATATGTGATATCTTCCCATAATTTTTAATAATACTCTTAAAAACCATTTGATAGTGATTCTAAAAGCAAAAAGAAGTAATGTAAGGGAGGACAAAGAACTACAATTTGGGTTGGGACAGTTGCACTGAGAATAGTTTGAAATGAGTCTGTGTGAAGAATCAATTATTTTAAAGATACTTTAGGAATATTTAATGGAAAATTTCCATTCCTTAATGGTATACTTAAACTTTAACAGAACCTACCTTAAAATTTAAAATATCAGGCTTCTCAAGAATAGCTGCAACTGAACTGCAGTAACAAGTAAGTTTTTTTTTCCCCACAAAATGCACAAATTTTTTTTTTCTTTCTCATCTATAATGAAACAATTCTACCTTACAGGTCTAGTAGGAACTGAGAAAAAAATCCAAAAGGTGTCATTTTTCCATAGAGAACAGAGAGTGGTTAGAATGTAAGAAGAAATAAGTAAATATCCAAGTGTTGCACAAACCTCTTAAATTCAAAAGAAACAATATATCACATCAAGCAAAACACAGGCCCATATGCTGTGTTATTAATTAAGCATCCTAGTTTTGAAATCTTACAGGGTAGTGGATTATGGGAGGCAGGAGAAGGTTGAGTACAATACAGTTTTTGTTCAGCTAAGAAAACAATTTTGCGTATCATAGGAAAGAACAATTTTCATAATAGAGAGGTTAAACAAATCTGCTGAGCTTCAGGGAAGGTCACACCACGCAACTGGACTGTTCCCAGTGCTGTCATTTTTCCTATTTGTATCTTATCTTCTTCTAATGAAACAATCATTCTGCAGCTTTTCTTGTATCTGATAGAAATCCAGAGGGTTTCCACAGTATCATACTTCTAAACTCCTTTTGAATACTGTGGTTCTGTTTCTTTTGGAGTTCTTTGCTGAAGGTCAGTAACATCTCAAAGTGATTTGAGATCCAAATATCATTAATACAATTTTTTTTCCCCTTACAAATATAAATTTGCTTTGACAGTGGGTTGCTCTAGGTACAGTTGTGTTCATTATTGGATTCTTTATTTTACAGGTAATTGAGCCCGTGGTCAATGTGCTCAGACATGGTTTCCTTGCTTGAAAAGCAGACAGGGTAAGTGGGAACATATATGGCTGCCTGAGGTAGCAGGATTCTACATATAGGTACAAGGAAAAACAAAGATTTTGTCAGTCTCCTCTGGCAGATCCTGCTGCAGTACTTTAATGCATGGTCCTTACAGAGCAACCATCATTGAAAGGGATGCTTCCTCCCTTGGGTACTTGGACTACAAATGCAACAGCCTCCAGCAGAAGGGCACAGTGATGGCTGAAGCTGGTGATACATTATGACTCAATAAATGATGTTTATTAGAGGCTATAGAGCCATTTCTTAAGCAGGCAGAAGCTTTTTATCCATCTTTGGCAGTGAAACGTGGATATGGCATTTACTGTGTCCTAGTTAATTTCATTCCTATGTCTTCTCCAATAAGGAAACGTATTTTCTTACTACTTACCTCCATGAGTTGAGAGCATTGGCATAGCTTCTATTGCAAATGCTTTCCACAAACTTTAATGTTCTTGAGTTACCTCTGTGTAAATTTACTTTTTATTTAAATAAGCTCCAACAGGATTTAGGAAATTTAAGCATTACACAAACTTTTCCTTGATATGTGACTATAATTTTCATCCTGTCTTACCAGGTACACCTGTCACCGATATCTTGTTGTGTACGTGCTGATTTTTTGCTAAACCCTGCCACTTCTTTTCGAAGTGTTATTAAGTTTTATTAATATCAATTAAAATCCTTGTGCGTGTTACACAAACTGAAATAATCAGGATCTGGACTGTCAGCTAAGATCTCCATGGTGGTAGGACCAGTAATTTTTTCCTCTTCTCTGTGATGTTATAGAACATATGAGTGTCTTCTTGCTGGCTTTACGGAAGGGGCAAAGCCATTTCATAGTCACTATTTCAACCAGTTTACATGAAGGCCTGTTTATAGTTCCCCTATAATTTAGACTTGGATGATTGTTTTGGCTTGAAAATCACCAAGTGAATTTCAAATGCAAACTGCTATATGACAATTAGCCTAGAAACAGGGGTTATCTCCATTTGCATGGTAATGAACAGTTCTCTTCCAAGACATGTCAAAACAATCAGAAGAGACTAATGAGATTTTATGTGAACAAACTGCTGGACATTGTCTTTTATTTTAAAATAGTCTTAGTGGTAGTGGGTTATTATTCAATTTGAAACAATATTATTGAAAGTCTGATAGCAGAAACATATTGCAGAAAATTATCTGAAGTCAACATGAAAAGCATCAGTGAAATAATCTGTGTGAATGAATATTAAATGATATTTTTATCACAAGACACTGGACAGTGAGTTACTTGAAGTGGCACATAGATGATGTGTTGCCCCAGTAGGACTCCACAGTGCAAAATCCCACCTTCTTTGTATTCAAAGTCTCCAAGTTTTCCACAGCCTCAGGCAAAAATGGCTCCTTGGGCTTTTCACCTGACCCTTCACAAGAAGTGACATTTCAGCTCTGGATTCCAATAGTGTTTGAAACTGACTGTCCCCAAAGAGAAGAAAAAGATGCAAAGCTTTTACCAGCTTGTGAAATACCTTTAGGCTAATTGATCTATTGACCAAAATCTAAGATTGCCTTGGTGGTGCCCCAGTAGCCTTAAAAGAGAGATAAGGTTTTGCTGAGGTGTGTTCATCATAATGACACTTTGCATACCAGACCTTGCTCTGCTCTTGCAACACGATGTTTTATAGCATTGACACAGCACCATCTTTTCCTCAGGAGGGTCCTTTATTTTTATTGTTCTGTGTCTTATAATTTCATTTATACATCATGTAATTAGATATAGCTGTTAACTGTGTTTGAGTAGATTCTTCAGAGGAGGGGAGTATGATATCTGACTTAAAGGGAGATGAAGGAAACAAAAGGTATCATAGGTAGTCAAAGGCAAAAGGTTTACAATTGCCTTCCCATGTCATGCAGCAAGATACTGTCCTCAGGCAGAAGTGTCAGATAGCACAAGACCATAAGAATTAGTAAAATATTTCCAGGCTGCAACTGAGAAACACCAATGGCCTAATTGATATGCACTTGGTTTTCTTAGCAAGTGATAAATGTATTTCTTAACTTCCAGAACATCTACAATGGAAGTGGCAAAGGTTGAGCTGTTTGGGTGGTTTTCCACACTGCTGCTTTAGCTGTCCTGAAGTTGTCTAGTAAAGGCATCTGAGCTTTGAATGAGGTGTTAGCGTAGTTCAAGATTCAATGGCTTTGTGTGTCTGTGTTTGAACGTTTACATTTGTGTTGTGTGGCTTGTTATTGCTGTTACAGTGCTTTGCAGGGTTCCCTGTTTCTGGTATCTGATGTGTATGTAGCATTGTTTTGGCTTGGCCTATCCTTTTTACGGATTAAGTGACATTATACCATTAAACTAACTATTTTACCATATAATCCAATCCAAAATGCATTATCACATTATCTTAACAAAGTTAGAGTCTATTTCCAGCACCACAAAGTACCACCCAAGAGGACAGCTTAAAACACAGTAGAAGACACAAGCAAAATGTATCCTCTGCAACCAGTTTTTGTAATGTCTCTGTAGTTATCTGTGTCATCCCCATGTATCAAAAGTCATTGCAGAACAACTGAATTTTTTTAAAGGTGGGGAAATGCTATATTTTGACAAGAGGTATTACATCTCTTACTCCATTGTTTTGTACCTTCTTTTAACTGCTTTCAGACTGACCTGATTTGGTTGCAATTAAAAGTCTATGTATAATTGTGAGAAGTGGTGCCCCTGACAGTGCTTCCCCTGTCCATGCAACAGCTTTTAAAGAAGAGATGAGTATCTCTCCAGCAGTTTTATAGTCAAAAGAAGATCAGGGATTTTAAAACATGGAACACATGTTATGTAGGACATATCAATTGAATAAACCGTGTAGAACATAAAGAAGACCATATGCTTAATGTTTTGCAGTTGTTATTTTTAAATAAAAATAGCAGATTATATACCAGAACAAAGTATGAAATTGGTAATGGTTTGGAAGTTGAGGTAGAAGTCCCTGTGGGACCTTAATAAAGACCAAAAAAAAAAACCAACAAACTTGTTTATGGCAACAGCCTGCTATCAGGGTTTCCAAAAAATGTTGTTCTACTAGGTGTGGTACTGTAAGTAGCTATGGGACTCCATAATTATTTTAATTATTAGTGAAGTGGGTATGTAAACATGTGCTTTTCATAAGCACTGTTTTATCAGTGATTTGTGAACAGCTGGTAAGGGGTGGTTGATAGGTAGGGTATTGATGGTCCAGTTTTTCTGTCTTACCTGACCATTTGTGTCATAAAAATCCTGGACCTTCTGGGGTTATGTAAGGAGCAAAGATTTACTTCGCAAAGCTATCATAAAATCCTTGCAGTACAGATACTCAGAAACCTAAGTTTCTGAGATACACGAGAAACTTTAAGTTAGAGAATCTCACAGCGCTTCTGTTGTGAGTAGATTCCAATAGGACCTGAAATGCCAATACTCAGCCTTGCAAGTTCTTGTCTGGTTAGTTACTTAGTCACTCATTGGAAGCCACATCCCTTTATTGTGTACTTTCATGTTTTGGACTAACCATGAGGAGACTTTTAGAGCTAAGAAATAGGTCAGAGGAAGCCAGCATACAGGGTAGAGAAGCATACAAACAGCTGATTAAGAAACACCACAGAGATGGTTACGACCAATTCTCATCCTTCTGGATTTGCTGTCATTCTGGGGACATCCCCATTTGAGGGATTTATCTTCCTCAAATACATGTGCAGAGATAGGTGTAATTTAGAGAGAGACACCTAACCAAGTAGTCTTTCAAAATGCAAAAATACATGAGGTGGTGTTAGCTGTTTCCCTTACACAGCAGTCAGTCGCTGTTAAGGGGTGGAGCATCCCTTCCCTCTGGTAACTCCTGCTTCCTCTAATTGGGTCATTTCTAAGTTCACCATGTATGAGAGCTGAGTAGTTCTGCCAGGACACACAGTGTTCACGTAGTATGTGTTTTCTGGTGTTGGACCTGCTTAGAGAACCTTGTTCTGTGTCACCAGCCTGCACCTTTGACATCCAAGTTTAAGTGCTTCTCACTGAGATCTGTTCTGTTATGTCAATAATAACTTTTGCAATCAACTTTCAGAGCTTTCAGGTGAAAAATTTGCAATATAATTCCACTCATCTTCTCACTGAGAGTGTTCATCAGTATTTACAGTTTTTGATCCAGCAATGAACTGGAAAAAGATAATGAAAGCTTCAAATACATTTCCTATTGAAATTATTGCATGATTGAATAAGGAAAAGGGGAAGTTCAAGATATATGGCTTTTTGTTCGTACTAAAGGTATGTGTATAATCCTGAGAATCATCCCTTCAGTTCATGCTCATTTTTAAAGCTGACAGTGAATTCTCTTATTTCTTCTTTTGCAACTGGAGTATTGCATTCTCAAGGATTTTCAAGCACTTGGACTTCACTGTAATGGAAACGATTGGTAAGTTAAATTATATGAGCTCATGAAAATCTCAAAAGATACCAGGTGACTTCCATGGAGTTCTGAATTTACATTCACTGAAATCAATTATGACATGTCTAGCTGATTTGTGAAACTGATAATTAACACAGTCCTAGTCAATTAAATTGATAGTATCATGCAATTAGAATAACATGATATGCAAATATTCTCAGTAGCAATTTCATGCATAATCTGCAGACTTTGAATTATTTGATAGAACCTATCCTTACCAGATGAATACAAAATAAACTGAAGAATGTGGTGGTCTGATTCTCAAATGCTTATGCACAGGAAAACACATAGTGATGTGATGTTTTATTTTACAAATCCATATTCTGCAAGCTGATCTCTATAATTAAGATCTTTGAATGTACTTTGTGGTAGCTTTATTACCAGTATGTTATCATGATAGTCACCGGTAAGAGCACAGAGGGGAGTGGTACATTATCCCTAATATAATAGTATTAATAGTTCATAAAATTTTATGAAGGTCAGATTTTTTAGGTTCCATATTATAAACCAGTAATTTCAGTAAAACATCTTAATACCTTTAAAATATTCTTTTTTGTCTGGGGAAGAAGGGGCTCACACATGGCTCTCTTAGCTCTGTTGCCTAGGCTGTAATAGGCATGATCTTGTGGCTGTGTCAAATGTCGCTACTTTGGAAACAGCCTGGTCTGTAGTCAGTGGTAGGTAGATGACTGCTTTGTGTCATTGTACTAAACAGAAATGAAGGATATTACAGAACGTCCAATAAAAATCCTCCTTATAATAAGCAGAGTTGGGCCTTCTGAATAATCCTGTAATGTATAGTAATTAACAGTTCCAGAAAAGAAAACAGATTACTAAAATTCCTGAGTTAGGACATCTATTTTCTCAAGTTGGGAATATGAGAATTTTAAATTTTTACTGAAGTGCTGTAAGTTCAAGAACTACATAGCAAAATTTAAATTTTAATATCATGTGCTGCTGCCACATTAAGAGGTATGGTGATTTTATGCAATAGAATTTAACTAATTTTATAAAGAAAATCCCTTTAAGGATGGCCACTTTCAAAACCAGAAGCATTTGTGGACTGTGGTCAGATCTGTGGACAGTACACATCACAGACATAAAATTATTATTAAATAATTCAACAAGAAAAAACCTGATTTATACTTCTAGCATCTCACAAAGGTCAATATATTTACTCAAATATTTTTTCCTTGTAATGTTCTCTTTAGATTATCTTATTGCTTTTTAAAAGTATAAGTAGCATCTGTTTTATGTAGTGTAGTAAGGATTTTTTTATAGCTTTCAGCAGCTTGTTTGTTATACTCACCATGATTTAATTTAATGTTGTGATCGCCCTTTCTTCCTGTGTTCTGTGATGTCACCCTGCATGCTGCACATTTTCTTTGTATTTGCATAACACCATTAGGAACAAGAGATGGGTCTTTTCAGTTTCAAAGTACAATCTGAGTGGTCCCACAGGATATGGGGCTTTTTTGCTTTCTGCAGCATAACTTACTTTGTCAAGCCTGAAATTGGTTTGTCAATGGGGTCACCAGTTGTGTAAAGTGGTTTTAATTTCACTCTAGAGTTTAGGCATTATTTTGCAAGAGTAACTAATTAAAATCTGTAATTTCAACTAGTCACTTAAAGGCTGAATTAGATATTGTTTGTGTTTTAATACACAAACTAACGTGGCAGTTATTATTATTATAACTGCTCATGACATGAAAGGCGGAGGGGAAAAGTATACCCCCACTTATTCATTAATTTTTATAATTTTAAAATCTTTTTCCCTTCATATTTTCCTTCAATCTGTAGAAAACATGATCACACAATTTTACTTATAAAAGTGGACCTACATTGCAGTGAGTTTATTAGACTATATGAATATTATGCCTGCTTGCAATTCAAAGCTATCTTACATTTTGACACTCTCAATTGTATCTGAGAGGATTGCCAGTTAAATACAATCACTTCAGTAAAGAGATGGACTTCCAGGCTTCCAGCTTTTTTGACATTAATTTTATGTATCTTAAAAGAAGGACTCCAAATTCGAGTACCTGCCTAGATTTTCTTACTTTTTTCCCAAAAAACCCTGGCTAAGTTAGCATAACTATAGTGACCTAATTGATTTGATTAGTTCCGTGCTAGCAAAGACAGCTGCCATGTCATGTTTCATCCTGGGAGACTACAAAAATAGGATGCTTTAGACCAGATTCTGAGGTAACACTGTTAACAACAGTGGAGGTGCTCTCAGGGGTCACTTCTTGCATGGAGGGTGGTGAACAGAGACAGGCTTCTTGTTATGTTGTCTTATTCTGCCATTGTTTCAAAAAGTCATCTATTTTTACCTGTTTCTGTAAAGTAAATAATGAAGTTCATAGCAAGATTATCAAAAGCTTGTCGTATAGTGCTGCACATAAGTGATATAAAAGAGGGCTTTCCACAGAAAGGCTGACCAGTGATAATTTCAAGCAGGGAGTTCTGTGTACTTAGCAAATGATATGAATCTGACTGTACTTGAAAGTAAAGTTTTTTGGTTTGTTTTTCATTTGTGGGGTTTTTTTTTAATCACTTCCTATTTGTTTCTAATACAGCACTTCTAACTAGAGATTTAAAGAGCTCAAGAGTTGCACTTGGGGTATCTGAGTATGAGTAGTTGCAGCCAGATGTATCTCTGTTCTTCTTCCAACTGTATGCATCATAGGATCCCATATGGAATAAGAAATGTGCTTCCTCACATTTAACCGCAGATACAAACATAATTGTCACCCTTTCCAAAGGTGGTCAAGACATAAGGGCACACACACAATTTATAATATGGATCAGTATTATTTATTTTAAAGACTGTGAAGATGCCAGGAAGTTGTGGTTACCTTTGAAGATTCTAATATGCTTTGAGAGGGAAAAAATGAACAGAGACTTCATCAAGCTGGGAAGCGATAGTAAGCATGAAGCTGTTTGAGAATGTGCAATGTAGCATCTGAGGTTTTGCGTGATCCCGTATGTGCTATATAAATAGCTATCCATCTTCTGTGGTGGGTCAGTGGAAAATAAACTACAGCTTACTAGTTTACAATAAGTTACTGCAATATGTTGGTGGCATGATTTCTCAGGTTCACAGTAGAGGCTGACAGGGATTGTGACCCATGAATATGCTTCCAGTGGGATCTCCCAGCAGCTTGCAACTCCCATTTTACTGTCCTTCAAAATCAGAAAAAGCATTAAATAAGGACAACAGAGAGAGTATCTGCTTACTTTTTATAAGTTAGCAGTGGCTTGTATGCAGAGACATTAAACTGAATTAAAACATTGGGAAGTTGGTATCATTCTAAATGTGATTTGTTTGGTGATATTCAGTAAAAGAGTGACTGGACAAAGTACTGGGCTCTTAATGGGGCAGCTCAAGTACAACTTATGGGTAGAAAATTCAAACATGACTATATTGCTGTTTGAGAACAAAGTCCTTTCTAGACATTCAGCTCAAAAAGTAATTGTGTAAATGAAATAAATTTTTATTTCTGATACAGCTGATAAAAAAACCAAAATGGGTTTGTGTTCAAGGTTGTTTTTTTAAAGGGTGTCAGAAAGCCAAATTATGAAAGTTTTTTGTGTTCATTTTTAATGTTTCTTTAAGAAACATCCAAATAGCCACAGAAAGTAATTGTTTCCAAAATGTCCAGTTTTGAAAGAAAATGGTTTATGCAAAATTATTTTGACACAATTGTAGTTGCAATCTCACAGTTAAATTACAAGTAGAGACCTTAAGTGCCAGAGCAACATAGGTACAGATGTTAAGAATGGTTAAGGTACAGATGGTTAAGAAATCATCATTCCTTGTTCTACTTCAGGCTTGGATTTCATGATCTTTTCGTACTAGAGAGTAGGGCAGAAGTGGGTCTTCTGAATCCCGTATTTTCAAATTTGTTAAATGTCTTCAGCTGCTCTAAAAGGTATTATGATTTTAAACTGTTCAGCATTTGCAGAGTATCACATTATTAAGTAGGATTCTTTTTTTCACTGACAGAAAACACTGCACGTGGCAGGAAGGCCTCTCAAACTTGGTATGTTTGAAAACTACTGAATGTACTTGACTGGAATATAGATTATTTTGTTACTGAAAAGTGATAAATGATTTGTTGAGAAACTGTTTTTGAGCCCTTTTAGAATGCAGTCCAGTGTCCATCTGCTTCAAACCCAGTTGGAGGCAACACATGTAATGTACGAGTAAAGCAGCGCATTGCCACTCAGGAGCTGGGGGATCTTTCCCCAGCTCTTTCACTCACCTCTGTGGCAGTCTGGAACAACCATTCCTTCTCTCTTCTGTGTTAAAAAGCAAGATTGGAAGCTAGTGGCATTTTGATGTTTCTGACATAAATAATGAGAACAACAAGACAACTAAAACTTGTATTAGAAAATTTTTTCTTCGTGAAATGATTTCTTGATTTGATTTGAAATATGGATTAGAGTCTCTTTGTTTCTTTTATTTCAGAACAAAAAATTTGCTTAGAGATTGTTCATTTTTAGGTCATAAATCAACTTTGGCTACACTGTCACCCACCTTTAAAGCAAAAGACTACAAAAAGGTATATATTCATTGCAGAGTTTGCTCAAGATATACTGCTTCATGTCTGCATCAGTAGGCAATGGAAATAGCAGTAAGTATGGATCTGTAAGGTATTGAGCACCTGTCATCCTTCCTATATGCTCTTGGAAACTACGACTTCAGACCAGCTTGATTTGGGTTCCATGAACTGCACAGTGGTTGGGGCGCATCTTTAGCTTTAGTTCCTCTAAAAAAAGTTCATTTTCTACACTCTGAGACCACTCTGTTGCAAGAGCCCAAGTATTGTATGCAGGGAGGATTTTTGTGCTTGTTTCAGTTGTTCTCTTCTGTTTCAAAACAAAACATTACTGCAGAGGCATCTTCATTCCCCTGTTAAGCTGCAAGTGGCACAGGGGTTTAGCTAGTATTTGACTCCCAGATAGCACTCTTTTTATCTTTGAGCTGTATTTATTTTCAGATATCAATGTTTCTGATTAACAATGACATTTTGCCTACTGCTTGTTATTTACATATTTAATGAATCATTTATAATGTGCCCTTTACTATGGCATATGGGTTTATCACTAAAAAATCAAGAAGTAATATTTAATTGTCCCTGTTGGTGAGTAGAAAATTCTTTCCCCCGTTATTTAGAGGAAAATACTTAAGAAAACACAGACAATGAAGCATGACAGAAAAAGGAAGCACGCTGCATTTTCTGAGGGCACTTGGTTCTGGGAGAACCTGTGTTCAAATAAATATTTTGTTCTGCCATTACTTTTTGCATATTGCAAGAATATATATCAACTGCATTCTAAATGGATAACTAGAAGAAAGTCTCAGAAGCCAGAAATTTCTACTGCACTTCCTTCTGGTGCGAAATTATTCTTTTACAAGTAGTTCTACTGACAAAATAAAGACTGATTACTGAACTCATTGTGGAACAAGTTGCCACTCATTGAAGGGCCAGGTTGTCTAGCTGTTGTCATGTCATTCCATGTGTGGTTATCTGCCTGCAGTCTGTGTCTCAAAGACTGAAGCACTGAGTAGAAACAGTTGCTCTTACATTTCTAATCCACGAGGGAAACATCTAAGGAAGTATTAGAGCCAGAAAAGACTAGAGTTGTTACTGTCTGTTGTATCAACAACCCAGGTTTTAAAATCATCTGGCTTCCCCTGACGGTGCTGAGATCCTTTACATGAAAGTTAGTCATCTCTCACAGTTTTGTAAGCTTTCCTTTATTTTTTGACATAGGGACAAGGAGGTTTAAATTCAAAATGAAACCTCATTTGTAAATCTGTCTGATTTCATATATTTAAATTTGATAATTCATTTTAGCATAAATGCATGGGTGGTTTTGAACTTTGTGTATGAAACACACTTGATACGGAAAACATTTCAGCTTCTGCAGCCATTTGGTACGATGAAGGTTAGCACATACGGTATGAATCCCTCTTGGGGAAATCCTTATTTGAATTGTAGATGAGAAATTTCTAAAAGTATAATTAGCTTTGCTTGATACCTTTTTCTCCTCAGTCTGTGAAGAAAGATCACCCACAAACAAGGAAAGAACAGAGGATGATTTCTTTTGCCTCTAAAGCAGCTGGGAAGCATTGCACTGTCATGTTCTGTAATTCATTCCTCACCTGTTATTCAGCAAATCCCAAGTGGATTCTGAGTTTGGAGTGTCTTAACAAACTAAGCAATATAAAGAAGAAATAATATAATAATACCCTCCCTAACTGTAGCTAATGATACTGTTTCAGGAAGGCATTCTAGCAAATTAAAGTGATTTCTAAAGGTATACTAGTTTTCTCTGATTTGAAAGGTAAACAGAATGCGGTTTTTGTTCTTGGACAGACTGCTAATTGTCCCCTAATCCTAGTCATTCATGATTCTTGCTTGCCTTGAAATGGTATGGCTGATGGCAAAAAACCCAGCTGTTGTCAATGCATTGTCCACCCATGTGCTGGCAGGGTAACGTGAATATTTTTGTTTATTTGTTTATTTCTCTAATTCTAAAAGCATTTTATAATCTGGGGAATAATAAGCTGTTCTGAAACTTTTCTACTTCTGGACCTCATATTCTCATCTATAAAGACTGGGAGCACCATTTCCCTTACTCTTGCATTTAGCGAGTGTGTGTGAGGAGGAACAGGAGAATTCCTCATGTTCTTAAAATGTATACTGATCAAAAACATTGCCTATGAAAGAAAGCAGAGGAGATTGTATGTCCCAAAATTAAAGTTTGTACTGAAAATTCCCTGGAATTTGTGGAGAGGTTCAGAACGGAGAATTCTGAAACATACTTACCTCTTACAAGAAAAATTAAAAGATTTGAGGCTTATACTTAATCTCAAGATGAAAGGAAGGAAGCAGCACATCTTGGCAAGGAGGGCTGGAAGATAAATTATGTGGTTTAGACATGGATATTTTACCCTGCAATGGAGAGAGCAGGCTCAGGAGATGACAGTGATTTGAACTATGTGGAAGAAACATATGTATACTTATATATTGTTGCCAGCACTTTCTTTTAAGGGGGGCTTAAGTAATGGTCGTATTAATAGTTATTTCTTTCAGTTTTTTCTTTTTAATTTTAAAGCAACATTCAAATCACACACCGAAGGGATCAAAACAGCCAGAATTGTGGTGATTTATCTGCTTTTGACTATTTTTCTTCCTCCCCTCCCGCATCTGCCTTAATGAATGCCGAGATTGTCACTCCTTAACATGATCTCAGGGACTCAGGACCTGAAGTAAAATCTCCAGGCCTTTGAGGGTGATTGAAACTACGTAAATATGGAAAGAATTGAAGGTAGTATTGAAGAATCCTAAAATTAAGAAGAAATGTCTGAATTGTCCAGGAATTAGCTAATTTTGTAATAAACCTTAGCTTTGGGATATTTAGTATGAGGGCAAAAAGAAATTACATGGAAAATTTAAAAAAAATTCTAAAAAGTTCTTAGAACCAGAATGAAATAAAATGAACAATTTATTATTAAAAGAACATTAACATTTTTTTAATGTTAAATCATAAAAGTTTTATTTCATTTCCACATAACCCTCCTTTTCAAGTACTGATGTCAAAAGCAATATATGTTAGTCTTAAATAGGCTTAACATTTACTTGGTGTCAGCTGTAAAAAGCTGGGATCAATAAGCACAATCTCACCTATCAGATGAAAGTAAAAGAAACAGAAACTTATCACCTCATATTGCCTTGCAGGCAGGTTTTGTTTTGTTTATTTTTATTCTACAGATATTCTACCTTTATTCTACTGTGTGTGTAACTCATCACTTCCTTAGAGAAGAAAAAGTATCTAAAAAGGAAAAAAAAAAAAAGACCGAGTGAGAAAAATCCTTATAATTCATTCTACTCCTCCACTTACACTGTCTGTCAGAAGCTATACTCTGAAGTAAATGCTTACAACTGTTTGTGTATGCCACAAGTTCAAAACAATTTTGGCACATTCAGGCTCTTGCTAATGACCTGTAATTTTGTTTTTATCCACTTAACTCCACAGGTTGGATACCTTTGAAGTGATCCTTGAACCTGTGTTTAAACTATAAACATTCAGTGCTGTAAATCTGCATTCAAGCCTAAAGCAGTCTTAAAGACAGCAGCTGGCAAGAAGATAAGTTCACTGGCTTGCCAAGTAATTCGGGCAGCAGCACGATCCAAGGGGTGGAATTGCTGCTGCACGTTGGCTCTTATTTTATTGCGGATTGGTTTAGTTGGCTGAGTTTGCACTTCTTTGTCTGTATCTCTCAGTATCTATTTGACAGACTGTTTCACAGTGTGTTTTCTCTGAAAGACAAGCAAAAAATTTATCACTTCATGGGTCTGAGCAAATACTCTTTTCCCTACTAACATGCAAAACCTGTGTTTGATTAGTGTCGATACATTACTGTTGAAAGTCAGGGTGAAAGTGAGAGCTCGAACTTGCCCCTTTTGTGCAGGTACTTGAATCCTGTTTGTCCCTTTGTCTTCTCTTTTATTCCCCTATTTCCAATCCCATCTCTCCAGCTTATGTGTCTTTCAGAATACCTTACAACTTTTGCAGCAAAAGTCCTTGAGAAGACCATTCAAATTCACACCTTTAAGTTCCTTTAGCATTTTGAAAAGCTCTCTGAAGATGAGAAGTGAGATTTATAAGCCAGTGGGCTTTTCTCCTAAAGCTGCTTTTTTAATTCTGGCTTTTTTCTTTCTTTTTTTTTTTTTTTCCTTCCAGTTTCTTTGTCTTCTTCCTTTTGTCCTTCCATACACTCTAACAAGACCCTTTAATCCAACTTTTTCCTCCCATCTCCTGTGTATTAAAGTGCTAAAATATGTTTGGGGGGGTGTTGTTTGTTTGGTTTCTGGTATTGAACTCCTGGACCTTACCATACTGAAATTAAATTTCCTGTGGAAATTTAACAGAGCATGATGAAACTCAGGGTTTGTGCCAGGCAAACAAACACATTGTGGCTCTAAGGCAGAAATAAGAAGGTGGAGGGGTTTTGCAGGAGGGCTGAATGCTGACAGCTGAAAGCCAGAATGTGCATGTGGGGAGAGTGTGCTTTGCTCTACCAAAGCACTAAGCTGAGGCAGCAGCTGGTACAACCCAGCACCAGTTGTGCTTGCCGCAAAGCACTTTCATCGGATCCATTCTAGTCAGCCTTATTGAATTCCCTTAAACTCTCCAGAGGTAGTAAAGTACTGAGGTACTTATCCATTCAAGAAGGTCTAGTTATAAGCTATGCCAGTGTGGTTTTGTTGTGCATTCAGTATCATCTATTTAAAATGTATTGAGCAATCAATTTAACTTGTTATTGTCACTGGGGTTTGAAAATTTAATAAGCAATTACCAGAGTCCATTCTTTTGTTTTTAATTTTTACAAAGATGTTGTTCAATTTCAGACCTTAAAGCAATCACGCTCTCCAGAATATTGAATTGAACGAGTCCATAAGTCAGACCAGCTCTTAACTGTATTTTTTTTCAGTGATTTATTTGGTTGAATGATACAGTATCTCCTTGTGGAATGAGCAAAAAAGGAAATGTAAATCTGAAGTTACACCATAAATACAAGGCACTGCAAAGCTTATCAAATCACTGTTCAGCAGGCCACGTGATTCTCTTCCTATTTTTTGTTATTGTATTGCTCTGGTTTTTGTCAGTACCTACAGGGGGAAAGCATATCCTTCTACAATTTGTAAAGTCATAAAATGCAATTCTCTGGATAGTTCCATATGTCCCTCATTGATCTTACAAGAGAATATCCAGAGGATCTAGGACCACATAACTGAATTATTTTGGTTTCCTGTTCCATTTCCTTTTCCCGTATTTTAACAAAGAACTTACTTTCTCCTGTGTTTTTCTAATTTAGTTCTGACTGAAGAAAAAAAAAATACTTTTTTTTTCCTGTTTCTATTATTCATCAAGAAGACCAGTAAAGTGTTCCAAAATGTGGATGAATTCTATTTTAGATTACTAAAATTTTACTTGGACACATTCAGTCTAATACTTCAAAAAAGTAATCATGTTCTTATTCTTGTTATGCCTATTTCCATACTGCCGTAAAATACAATGATTTCCATGGCATTTTCTTCAATACTCATCACACTGGAAATACAAGAGACTGAAGTAAAGCCTCCATGAATAGTAGGTGAGGTTGTAGAGACACCAGAATTACTGTTCTGGAAATCAATCTAGCCTCTCAGAAGAGAGGACTGAAAGGACAGAATTCTGAAAGTATCAAAGGCTTTTTATTATTTTTTTCCTCAATATTTTGCAAAAGCTGATGCTTAGATTTCAGCAGAAAACAAATTCTTTCATGTGTTTTCTTGAAAATTGCATCTTAAAGTATACGTAACAAAGTTTTCCAAAGTTGTATAACCTGAAATTAAATTGAAACTTTTCAATATGTCTTACAAAGTTTCCACTGAACTTAAAATATTTAATTTTAAACAGGATGCTTTTGCATTCAAATGGAATTTATTTTCCCCCTTGTATTTCCATTTTACCACAGATACAGAATTGTAAAAACTGTGACTCTTGCAATAACATAAATATACCCCATCTTGGGGACTAGTGGTTTTCCTTAGTAACTAAAAGTTGCAGTAATATGCTAGAAACAGTTTCACCATCTAGTACATTCCTAGTTTTCTTCTAAGTTAATCCTATTTGATGCAGCCAGCTTTTCCCTAATTCTTGTGTTTCTCCTTAGAGAAAATCCCATCTATTCTCAGCTACAAGAAAAGCTCCTGAACAAAATCTGTGTAACTGTCATCAGATGATGGGTTTTCTTCAGGTTCTTGAGCACAGATAGAACCACTTCAGATTAGAATAATACAGACCCTATCTGCATGTCTTTGCATAGTTCTGACCAAAATCCTAATTTAGGAGGTACTTTAAAGCTAGACTACTCTTTGTTTGACTTCCTTCACTTAGATTTTTTTTTCCTAACCTTTCATGTTGGAAAAAATAGTGATCCAAGTGCAACGAAAACAAGCATGCAATTGTATGACAAAATTATCATGCAGAACAATAGTAGAAATGTCCCTAATTTGCTGTGGCTAGAATAGTAGCTATTTCACCTTTATTGTGTATTTATTTCTCCTCTGCCCTGAAAACAAAACCATTCTGAAAAAGTAAATGAGTAAATGAGAGAAGTCATCATTGGAGGATTACTCCTAATATAAGTAGGTATCCATTTATGAGTGGAAGATAAATGTGAGTTTGCTCCATTATCTATACTTATTTTTAGGCAACTTCCTTTTGTTTACAGAAATGCACTTGCGCACAGTCTAGGGTCAGGTTACTGTAGATCAGATGCGATGATTTTGTTCTCACTGCAATGAGCAATTTCCGCTTAAAAGTTCACCTACAGTTCAGAAAAACAGATCCCGACACACTCTTCAGAAAGGTGGGCTTTCTAACAGCAAGTAGAGGTCTTATCAAACACACTGTCTTGCTTTGCACATGCGCTGAAATTGTAGAATCATAGGATCATTTAGCTTGGAAAAGACCTTTGAGATCATCAGGTCCAGCCATTAACCAAGGACTGCCAAGCCCATCACTAAACCATGTCCCTAAGCACCACACCTATGCATTTTTTAAACACCTCAAGTGAACGTGATTCCACTGTTCTAATGCTTGACCACCCTTCCTGTGCAGAAGTTTTTCATAATACACAATCTAAACCTCCCCTGGCATCACATGAGGCTGTTTCCTCTTGTCCTGTCACTTCTCATCTAGGAGAAGAGACCGACCCCCACCTGCCTACAGCCTCCTTGCAGGGAGCAATAAAGCCCCCTTTCAGTCTCCTCCTCTCCAGGCTAAACACCCCCAGTTCCCTCAGCGGCTCCCCACAAGACCTGTGCCCCAGCCCCTTCCCCAGCCCCGCTGCCCGTCTCTGGACACGCTGCAGCCCCTCAATGTCCCCCTTGCAGAGAGGGGCCCAGACCTGAACACAGGGTTCGAGGGGCGGCCTCAGCAGTGCCCAGTGCAGGGGGACGGTCACTGCCCTGGTCCTGCTGGCCACACTGCTGGGGACACCAGCCAGGGTGCTGCTGGCCGCCTGGGCCCCCTGGGCACACTGCTGGCTCCTGCCCAGCCGGCCATCACCCAGCACCCTCAGAAAGCGAATAAATCTGGAATATGATGGGAATGGTATCTGATTACTTTCAACATTTAACTGTCAAATGCTATGTTATCTAACTGCAGAAATATGGTGAAAATTAAAATCCTAATAATTTAGGCTATTGACTCTAAAGGCCTTCCAAAAAATTGGCTCATAATGTAAATGCTTTTTTAAATTCAAAAAAATATCCTGGTAAAATACCATATTTTTAACAGATCAATAAAAACAGTGGGAGGGGAAATTTGTTAATAGAAGAGAAAATATCTTAAACATCAAATGGAGTTTCAAAGTAGACTTAGGAGTACAGCACTACTTACATACTTCTTGGATTTTTGTATAGGTCATGTCTGAAAAGCTTTCTGAAAGGCATCTTTTGTTTGCAACATTTTGCTTCATATCTTGTTCATTTCCATTGCATCTTCATAGACAGAGACTAGAAGAAAACCATCATGAAAACATATGAGGAACAGAACGTGTCTTCACATTTTCCATTGCCTGCTTTATTGTGTTTGGGTTTTCCTGTAGTGTGGGCAGATTTAGGAGAAAGGATGAGGCAGCATTTACAGAAAACTTTAGGGAAAGAGTAATTTTGATGTGCAAGTACTGTATTCCCTTGAAAGACTAACCTGTCATTTCCATTTAAATTTTATTTATTTTTCTTTAATTTCTGATTTGTAATCTCTAGTAAATGAAATACAGTACTGCTTTGTTGACCTTTCTCATCTGTGTAAGCTATTGCTTTAGTTACTGACTCATATGTTACACAGCTGAGAGTGTGAGCGAGTAGATGAATGTGTTTCATTACCTTATGATTAATAAAAGGTTGAATTTTCTAAGTCCTAAAAGAATTAAGTCAACTATGAAGCAGCATTTATCACATAGAAAGGACATAGAAACCATTTATTCAGTGCTTGCTTGTGCACGTGTTTGTGCATGCACACACCCATAAACACACAGACATGCATTTTCTTAATAATTTTTTTAAAAACTGTCTTTCATGGTCTTGGCAGAGTTGGTTCAATTTTTTCTTCCTTCTATGAAAGATGGAAACTGCCTAGATTCAGATGATGTTCTTTAATCTACTTCTGTACTTTCTTCCTGCTAAAATGTGATTCTACGAATCCTTCAGATGTATTTTAGGGACCAAGCTTGAGTATTTGTAATTTATTCAGAAGATTTGGCTTCAAATCAAAATCAAGAAACTTTCCCATCAAGTTTAATATAATTTTAAAATACAGCATCAATACATTTTAAATTACTTTCCCCAATTCTGTACTTAAGTAACTTATACCCACTATCTAACTGCTGGAAGCAAATCGATCTTTTGGACATACTGTGATATTTGCTACCTAGGAGCATAATTTTTTGAAATAAAGGAACACATTTACTCTTCCATCTTCCCGCCTGAAATAATAGGTTGCTGAAAGTAAGTGTTGTTATTGATGCTCATTTTGCATGTTCTAGTGCTGGATTGAGCACTGACTTACCAGGTAGTTCTTTAGCTACTCTCAGCATGTGCTTTTGCATAACAGTGTCACTAACTTCCAGATGGTTTAGATGCAGTTACTAAATGTAACATTTCTGGAAAGAAACCAATCATTATGTCTTAAAATGACATAGGTAAGAGTATGTTCATTGGTGGGAGAAAGATATAAAAAGAAAGATGTTTCTTTTCCTTTTCTCTGCACTGAAGTGTGACCAACATATAAAAACATAGAATAAATTTTTCCATTGAAAATAGATTTTTCTCTGTAAATATCAAAATATGAATATAATTTCCCCTACCACGTGTCTGCTCACTGTGTGTCCATCCATGTCTCTTATTTCAAATTAATTTCCATATTCTACTTGTTGTTTTACGAGTCCACCTTAATGTTTTCCACTGTTTGTTCAGTAGCCATCATGATCCTTCTTCTCTGTTATCCGAATACTTGTCGTTTGCATCTAGATCTTTTGTATATAAAACAACACTGATTTTCCCTACCATTTTCTCCTACTTACTAATGTCTTTCCTTCTATTTTTTTTATTCCCATTGATGACTCTTGTAAGTATCTGACTTTCACACCTATGCATTGAATAGGGTATATAAGAAATTATTTTCCTAATGCTTTTTGTTCTAATGGCAGAATTTTCTTATTCTTCCCCTTCTGTCTCTATCTTTTTCCCTCCCCCCACTGAGTTTAGGCCACTGTGTTGCTCAGCTAGATAACCAGTGACTTGCAGGTGGACAAGGTGCTAAAGTGTTCCATGCCAAACAGAAAACCCATTTTCTCCTTTTTGCTAACCTATTTTTCCTCCCCCACCTCACCCTTCACTAGTTTGCAATTGCAAGATGAATGTCCTTCTGGTAGCTGCAGGTGCCCAGCTTTGACTTTCTCATCCTTCCAGCCATTTACATCAGCATTTGTGCCAATAGCAGACATTTTCCCCTTTGCCTGAACTTCATATCTCCACTAGTTTTGCTCATGCTTTCATCTTGTATTTAAATTTTTTCCATAGACATTTTCTGAAGGGTAGCAAACGTTTAGCATAATTTTTTATTTTTTTTTTTATGGAACAGTAAAGAAATTTAATTCTTCCTTTTCCTAAGGCTGACATAGTTATGTGGGTTTACTATCTACCTTTATAGCCTAACTGTCACTCAGAGTATAACCAGGAGCTGTGCAAACAGGTGTTTCCAAAGAGATGTCTTTGATACCTGGGGTCTTCTAAAAAGGCAATAACAAATACCCCTTCTTTTTGACTGTCCATGGACCTGAAAACTGTACTGTTATCTATGCTATAGGATTATTCGATAATATTAAAACTTAGTGAGATAAGATGTGATTGATTGTACCTCCTGAACAAACCGACATATCACACAAATTTTAAACAGAAAGTCAGTGCTAGTTCAAAATAACATTAAAGACAACATCAGGATATGCACTGTATATCACAGAGACCATCAATTCATTCACTTAATAGAGTTACAGAAATATGGTAACAGCCATTAACGACATTGTAGATTGTGTGGATTGCAGCTTAAGACCCCTGCTATTTCCCATTCAAATAAATTGGAAAGCGGCAGGAAAATTTATTGCTATCCAGTGAGAATGACTGTGCACAACACGTTAGAGATTGCCACTGCCCTCTGCTTCCTTTACAGCATTTCAGAAAGGTTGCTTTTTTAGTTTCTTCACAATACAGAAGAAAAGCATTGAGCCTTGTGTCTAGAAAATGACAGTCCACCTTGCTGACAAGAAAAAAATATTTGTTTTTTATTGTAAGGCTATAATTTAAATGAAATGAGTGATTTTTGCCAATACAGACCAGATTTGTCTTCAGTTATGAAGTTACAAAACCTTCTGTTTAACTTTGCTTCATCTTGAAAATGTTCTCGAAAACTACATAGAAAAATAACCTGTTTTGGTACGTATGCACAAATTGTTATTGGTTAATTCTACCACAGCATGAACACCATCTATTATAAAATATTGCAAACATTCATCAGTGTGTAATGCTGACATAGGTATTAACTTCTCACTTTCTTGGTGTGGGAGAGAGAATCTATTAAAGGAGGTACTCATCTTAACATGATTTAACTTGCGCTAATGATATGAAAAGGCAAAAGGAAAAGCACCTGTTCACGCTGATCTTAGTTGTCTTTTTCTTAGTTATTTTACTTTTGTAAAATTTTTGCATTACTATTATTATTATTTGATTTATTGGCAAAGCTTTTTTTGCAGACGAGCAACTGGAAGAGGTATACTATAAGGTCATGTATTTCATTATAGAGCTGCTACCTGATATGATGAGGTTTTAATAAATTAGTATGATGGTATTTGTACTACATTGTGCTCTCTATTTAATCAAAAACGTATTCAGCTGGCAAAAAACTCCCTCAAGTGAATAGGTAATCAGTTTGAATCGTATTAAATAGGTTTGGATAAGTTAGTTCTATCAGTAGTTGCTTATTATTTGAAATAATAAAGAGATTCAAAATCTTTCTAAGAAAATTGAAACAAGGAGGTGGAAATAAAATCTGCTCTTTTGCCTACACCCTTTCGAAAAAATGATTTTCCTCTTCTTTTAAAAGTTCTTGTTATATTTAAAGCTATTACCTCTAAATTCTGATTGCATTAATAATACTGTAATGAAAGCTTTTTATTCCATACTTTTGATTGGTCAGATGGTGCCAGTAAAAAGCATAGATGCAAATCAAAGCAATAGCTGTTATTGCAGTAAACCTAATTAAGCAATTATAGAAAGGAAAAATTTGGCTTAACATTCAGGCAAAGACTTGACAGCTAAGTATCATGATGATTGAGATACCAGTTTCTCTGTGTACGCTTACTCACTTATAGTGATAATGAACCTTACAAATTTGGGAGTTTTGTGCATGTGATACAAGGTTCTAAAAAAATATTTTTATTGGGCTTTAATTGCAGAAACAACTAAAATACTCCATGCGTTGTTTGTCTATACTAACATTGTAATGGAAATTAATTAATAATTAATTTTTTACACATTGTAATGTTTGTATGCATTATAGAAACATTAAGTACAATGTTTTTCAAATGTCCTGACTGGTCTATATGCAATTTCATGAGTGCACCAGACCCTTGACTAATGTGTGCTTTTATCATTAAAACATTGTTCTGGTTAAATTTCAGCATAATAAACAAAACCAGCTGTGGCTTAAGCCTTATCTAAAGCAGACAGGGAAAACTGACTTTTATTAAGTGTGGTTAAGCATTTAGACTCTTCTGGTCTTTTCAAGAACCTTACAAAGTTAGCGAAATATAAGAGATTTCAGAGTTTTAAACCTGTAAACTGCCTGAAAAGTCCAACACAGCTTAAGCAAAATTGCTTCAGTAGCCCAGTATGCCATTAAATCTCATCTGTAATAATTACAGATACATTAAATCACAGTAACATGTGACTGACATGATTTTTGTAAGTGTCTGTTCATCTGTTTCTGTCAAAACATACTAAGGCAGAGATTTCAAAGATAACACACATCAAGTTTCACATCAAATACTAGAGCATACACAGCGAAGGCCACACCATAAATATTCCCAAGCACTCAGTTCTACCTGGCACAGACGAATTTGTGCCACTTGCTACAAAGGCTTTTTCTATGTAGATCCTCCTGTGTGCAATATTAAGTGAGCTTGTAAAATCAGTTGGAGGGAGAAAGCCCAGAAGACACCACTGCCAAGTGTTTCCCTAATGCACCAAGTCAGGGAATGTGGAGCCCAATGGGAAATTAGATCCCTCCAGGGAACTGCAATTCCAGAGCAACCTGGGCAGCACCTCAAATGGGGCAGCATGGACAAACATAACTTACACCAGACTCTCCTAAATGATATGTTTATATCTTGATCAAAATACTGAAAGTCCACAATGAATTTTTCTTATTTTTTTCTTTTGGAAATAAGGCTGGAAAATTATAAAAGCAGGGGTAACATGGAACCCAGTGACCAGCTATGTCTGCCAGGTAACCTGGGGGGTGTTCAGCTTACCTGGGTGCTTCCCAGTTGCTGTGAGTTCAGCATGCAGCTTCTCTGGCAAGCCTGTGACCCTGTAATAAAATGGTTATCTATTCTGAATAGGGTAATGTGGTTTAGGTGGCAAGGCCCAGACATCGCAAGCAGCCACAGTGTGATGTGTTCTGCAGTTCTGTAGAAAAGAAATTAGCAGAAAACATGACAAATTAGGACTTTATGTTACATCTGTTATAATAACTAGATAAAGCCCTAATCATAATAGAAAGTATAAGCACTATACAGGCTAAGAAACTCCATGGTAATCTGATCTTTCTTCCACTGAAGGAATTAAAATCACAGAATGAAAGAAAAATTTATGTTAGAATGAACACCTAGATGGCACTGAGTCCAACTCTCCACTGAAACTGAGGCGGACCTCCAAGTTTTGGATCATTTTGGGTTATTTAAAAGTTAAAATTACTGTATCTTGATGAAAGAGGTGGCAACAATAGTGGGGCTGGTAGGAATGGAAATCTTTCTAGTGTAAGAACACCAGAAGAAAACTACTGCAGGGACAGCATGTATAAAAAGAGTCTGCTTGGACAATGATGCTGAAAGAGCAGCTGTCAGAACTGTGTCTACTTCACTACTAACCTCT
This sequence comes from Falco biarmicus, assembly GCF_023638135.1. Classification (NCBI taxonomy): domain Eukaryota; kingdom Metazoa; phylum Chordata; class Aves; order Falconiformes; family Falconidae; genus Falco; species Falco biarmicus. Next base: position 18,767,464 of record NC_079311.1, on the reverse strand, counting down.
TTCTCAGGTCTTCTAAACAACACAGTTAGTTGTGGCTTTTGTTGCTTCTCTTTCCTTTCACAGATGAAGACTTTGTTATTGCTTGAATGCAGCTTTCTGATTGCTTGAATGCAGCTTTCTGATCTACTAACAGTAAAATACCTTGTCAAGAGTGAAGCCTCACTAATATAACTCTTCTTCAACTCTGACTTTTTGTTAAAGAAGATTGGTGGTGAAACCCAATAATCAACATTCAGAAAAAAATCTGAATACCATTCAGAATACAGACTGCTTAATACAATTCAGTTAGTATATCTTTTGAGCCAGATCTTGTATCAATGAGTCAAATTGCTCTTCAGTCTCTCCTTTAATCTATTGAGCCCTGAGTCTATGTGTGCCTTCTCGATGTCTAAAGCACTAGCCCTTTATTTATGATGACTTTGCAAGAATAACTCAAATTAAAAAATAAAAATAAAAAATAAAATGCTAAATTTCATAAGGAGGACTGATTCATACATTTACTTCAACCAGTCAGCATAGCTAAAGGATAATCTTTAAGAAAAACATAGCATAAAGCAATATCATTCCCATTGTAATCTGAAATTTTTGATTGGAATATGATGGGAACCATATATTTTTAATAAAAACTCTATTTTTAAATAGTGTAAAAAAAGAGGGCGTGCTTATAATTACTTTCAGGTAAAGAATATGAAAAGGTCTTGTATTGTAAGGTGGTACGCATTCTTTCCAGTTTTCCTGTCAAATAGCTCCATAGAGGGAATGTTGTAATGTAGCTGGATAGGATTAGGTCCTGTGAGTTTGTGTGACTTTTTTTCTTCAGTGCATTTTGTTATACTTCTGGAAAACAGTATATAAATCAAAGATAATCAATTTGTGTTACTCTTAAGATTGGCATGTTATTAACAACTACTGCCAACATATCACTTTAGAATCCCAGAAATACTCTTTGGCTTGGACTAAATGTGCTTTAAGATGCTTTCAGCAGACAGCTTTTTGCTATCTTAAGATCCATGACTTGCAGTTCTCATCCTGCTCTTCTGAAGTCTGAATTGTAACTTGAAATTCCATTCAGGTTATCCAGTTCAGAAGAAAACTGCTATATTCTGTTCTTCACTCTCCTTCCTAACTTCATTTTCATACAGATTTTGACATGCCTTTTCACTCTTGAGAAGTACCTGTGGCAAAATAACTTTGTTGCTCACTAGGTTTTCTTATCCACATTCCAATTTATAGTGCTTTATTTAAGTGACAAAAAAGAGTTTTCATTCCTCTGAAGAGGGGCCCTCACCCTGAGAAAGTTATCTAATTTTTATTTTGGCCTTAGTTATCATCAGCAAGATTGTTAGCATCTATCCGTGGAACGATAAAGGCATACCGATCTCCCTTGTGACATTTCCCACCTTGCCTTCCTCCCTCTGTCCAAATGTCAAGGGTTCATGAATAAAGGGAGAGGGAAAAGGAGAAGTGTCTAGGAGCCTGGAGACACTGGCAACAACCATGGTGAGCTGGGGACAAGAAGCAATATTCATTGTGTTTATGGAGGCTATGTCATGCACACGTTAACCCCACTACTAACTGCTGTCTATGTGTATATGTATGTAGGGGTTTTGACTTACAATTACCAAAAATTGCCAATATTTACCATGCATGATCAACTTCAGTCTTACAATAATATGAGTGGAAGAATGAGTTTATGGCACTACAATTAAAATACTTTAAAATATTTTAAATAATAATGTTTAGTAATGCTCTGAACTGCAGTATAACGAGTGATACACTGTGATGCTTTCAACAGTGCCGGGGTACGACTCTTCAATCATTGAATTTTGAAAAATTATGAGTTGTTTCAGCTTAAGACATTATAAAGCTTATTCCCTGAGCAGTGCTAATGAGGCTTTCCTCTTTATGGATTTGCTTCCTTTGTCCCTTAATACTTCAGTAAGTCCCATTGCTGTTCTCCATCCCTTTTCTGGTAGGGACTTACTGTAGATTTTGTGACTAGTAAGAAACCTATGTGTTAGCAGTTCAGTCAGTGTATTTGTGATGTAGTGCAAGTTACGTGGTCAGCTGGCTGCTCCCAAACGATCTGTGTAATGGTTGTGTTTTGTTTAAGTGTCTTCCGGAACATTAGTGCAAGGCTGTCTTCTGCCTTTTTATTTATCTTTCATAAAACTTGTAGGAACTTATCAACTTATCACTGAGAATTCTTTCAGCTTTGGCTGAAACTGTCCAATAAACTTAAGTTTTTGTAGAAATGAGAGACAGTGTGATCCTCCAGGATGTGTTCTAACAAGAAATTAAGCTGTCCTTTGTTAATTACTTCCTGTATTAAGCACAAGTCATCTTACAGTTGGACAGTATCAACCACTGAAAATGTGTATCAGGGTTGTTGAAAAACCATACTGCTTGCTTATGAATGAAAAGGACAAGTTTACTCAAATTTCTTTATTTTGTACTTTTATATTTCCAGCTGTGATGTCCATCTTTTTGTTTGGAGTTTCTTAAATTATATTCTGAAACAAATGTAGTCACATTTGTTTTGCGTTCACATGAAGTGCTGCTAAAAAATTCATTTACATTGCTGGATTCTTTGCCAGAGACACACCTTTTCATCTGTCCTTTTCTAGCCATTACCTTTGTTTCATGAAATGTACACTGTATCTTTTCTTTTAAAAACCCATTTTAGTTCTTTCTACCCTGTCAATGTTCTCAGTCCCCCAAAACTTCAGGTCTGACCCATCATGATGTCAACATTTTATTAAATGTAAAGTGGTGTTTATGTCCTTTATATTCCATTCTGCTTGGGAGGAGCTCTCATCAAACCTTCACAAAGCTTTACTGTTACCAGCCTCTGATTTCTTTTTTCCTTCTCCATGGTGTTTATGCAAAATTTGACAGCAGGGTGCTACTACAAGGGCAGTCAGGCTGACCAACTTTACTTTCCTTTTTCCTTGGGCTCTCCCATCTATTCTATGTCCATATGTTATCTTTACATTTTACTTGATCTGTAAGATACTTGTGTCAGAAAGCATCTTTTCTCTTTCTGTGTAACATCTGTCCTGGTGATTTCACAGTCTCTGCCAAGGGAACTTACAATTAATATTTCTGCAAATAAGTGACTACTAGGAAACTTAAAATACATATATACAACATATACCAGCAAAGTGCTTTCCATCAGTTTTAATTACAAATTTCTAGAAATTTCCAGTTCACACCTTATATGGTATTCATTCATTTTGGCCTCTGCCCTGCTGCTTTCAAGTAGGATATGGCTTCAAATGGAGCCATTATTGTGGGATCAGAAATGGTGCACTCATTATAACAGAGTGGCAAAATTGGCCTCACACTCCCCACGTATATTGCGAAATAACACCTATGAAAAGTTATTTTTTAAAAAAGAGCTGCTTTCTTGTGTTTTGCTGTTGCTTTTTTGATGATTCATCAACACTTTGACAGAGTAGTCCTTTGTAGCTAGACGATATGTGAGATGGTTCCTTAAAACTGCTCCATTTGCAGTTGCTCCATAATGCCAGTAGAGCTGGGGAACAGAACAGGTAACACAAGGAAATCCGTGCCCTGGTATCCTTTATCCTGACATTCTGCTGACCTGCTCTGCTAGCCTCCTTATAACTGCTGTCAGCATAGTGCAAAAGAGCCACACTAAACTCAAGGGTCTGGGCTACTATTCACCGACACATTTTTTTTGGAAACTAATAAAGCTTGCAAATAAAGAGATTCTTTATATGAAACAGGTGATTCCTTCAACTTCTTCCTTCTTCCCAGTATTTTGAGTGTCTAAGATGGAGTTTTCATGATAAGATACATTTGAAATGTGTATTTCTCTACGATACACAACTGCAAGAGATAAAATTTGATTATTTGCTTGTCCAAGTTTTACTTATTCTAAAATTCTGAAGGGTTCTGCATGCTATAGTCACAAAAATTAATCTACAGACCACTAACACACCCCTAGCTGCACAAGTTCCTCATGAAGAACCAGTACTAGAAAAGAGTTTGATTGTTAACATAAATTGTGAAAGCAAAGCTAGAGATTGCTCATATCCCTAGACACAAAAATATCTTAATCTTTCATATGTGCTTTGCAGAATTGTATTTCATATTATACTCTGAAAACTGTAAGCTAAGTGATAGACTGCTGAAAACAGCAGTTGCAGGCTTTGACATGAAAAATTAAGGTCTTGCAAGTATTTCTTTAATATGAGTAGCAATCTTGGACAGGGATGAATGAGAGTCCTGTTATTGACATAAGTCACTAGACCCAGCACTTCATTCTCTACAGACGTTTAGATGTTCTGTGAGCTTTATTTAATGCTTCATTTTACAGGACTCTGACTTCATCACAGAGATCCAAACAGCCACAGGCATCCATAGCTTTTAGTTCCACAGGCTTTTAGTTTAGTAGATGTAAATAAAATAGTAACAGAAGAGCTTGTCAAGCCCTTTAAGAAGCTGAAGTGCATAACAGTGCACTGTAAGATTTGTCAAGACTACTTACCCAGTTAGATTTCCTTTCTTGAGTGGATGAAATACCTGGGAATGTTAGGTAGCCTGATTAGACCAGAAGGACCAACTCTTACTGACAAGATGAATGAAAACACAGCACCACAGGAACTATTTTCATCCAGTCTGTCTAACAGTGAGAATAAGGCAATAATGAAACTTTTTCTCATGCAAACTCCCTTTGAGGTTCCATCTTTTATTTTGTGAGGAACTTTTGATTTTATCACCCCTTGCCTATTTCTACTCACATAAAGCCTTTGGATTCCATTTGAGTTCTCCAGTATTTAGGTAAATTAGGTAAAAATTGTTCTTACTTTTTTCATAATGTGAGAGGAACAGCACGTGGCTATTTCTTTTACTTAAATTTACTGATCCGTTATTGCAAAAGATTCTTTTTTCCTCATTAGTTTTTAGCAGAGTGGAAGACTCAGGACCCAAACATGCAGGAACTCTACAAACTTTAAAAATCAAGCAGGTTTCAGCATAAAAACCTGCAAATTATCCTTATTATAATCCAAAAATTTTGGTGGAACGTTCCAAGGAGCATACCTAGGAGTTTTGAATTGTAACCATAAATTTTGCTGTTATGAGGGGGGAAATCTCCCAAGCTCTTCTTAGTGTTAACTTTTGAATCACAATACTAGCAGAGTCTCACAGGGTATTTACAAGAATTGCTCAAACTTCCTGTAGCAAAACAAAACCCTGTCATTTGATCTACATATTTTTGTGAGTAGAAAAGTTCAAACTATGTTCACTTCAAGATTTGATGGTGTTTACAAACCCCTTTTTCAGACTAAGCCTACACTTAAGCAACCCTGGCTCTGAATTTCTCTCTCTGAAACATAATTTTATACATAGTATGTAACAATTCAGTCTGCATTCAAGCTGAGCAGTAGGCACAGAATAGAGATGCTGCTGTTGTAATATAGTTTTATGAAAGCATCAGATCACGAACAGTGAAAGGAGCAAATACAGCACTAGAAATTATTCAAAAAGGAATACAGAAGGGAAAGCATTATTATGCCACTGCATAAATTCATCATTCAACTACATTTTGAATGCTTCCATTTCTGTTATATTATTTTTGAGATGTGAGAGCAAGAATTGAAAGTGCAGAGAAGGGTATCAGGGATGATCAAAGCTAAAGAATAATATCTGTATAAGAAATAACTAAATAGACTTGGACTCTTCAGCCTGGGAAAGAGATGTGTGAGGATGGGTAGAATAAAAGTCTATAAAATCATGAGTAGAATGAAAATAGAATAAGGAATGATTATATCCTCTCTCTTCCAGTAGAAGGGCTAGGGGGCATGAAAAGAAGTAAGCTGAAAAGAATAAATGGAGATATTCCTTCACACAGCTCTTCAGGAAGTTTCACCTAAACTTTATGTAGGCTCAAAAAATATCTGGACAAATTAAGAAAAGTCTTAAGGACTAGTCAAAAGCAAGAGTTGTAACTCAGAATACCCTGAGTCATAGTTGCTAGCTGTGCAGATATACACAGAACATCTGCTGTATTGCCTGCATTCTGAGATGACTTTCTGGCCAAGCCTAAACTTTGGTCTCACTCAGTAGAGTTACTTAAGCATATATTTACACTTTGTGTGTGTATACGTACATGCAAAAGAGGGACTTTCAATGCACAAATGCATTTTGTCACTTTTTCTAAACATGTCTTGGAATGTTTCCCAGTTTTGTAGATTCTGATGGGAAAAAATCAACAACCAAAAAAACAGAAACACATTGTTGTATTGTGCTTTACCATATTCCTTGAGATATTGAAATCAATAAATCATTTATGTTAAATAGCATATTTCTGGGAGCAGAAGTTTTATTTGGCTTAAATCTTTTAGAGTCTGAAATAGTTGTATTCCCTCTCTCTCTGAAAAAAAGAAAATATACAATATGACACAGGAAGAAGAAAACATTGTACAGGTTTTAACAGCTTATCTGTCAAGTTTCCTGTCCCTAAAATAGTTAAAGATTGTTATGGGACTGTGGACTTGAATTTTCATCTTTGTCTAAAAACAACACCCTCATACATACATATATATGCTCCCTCAAGATCACTGCAAGGCATACAGCATTTCCCAGTATAACCAGACATAACTCAAAAACTGTAGTTTCATTTAAAATGCACTCATTCTATATGTATTCTTTGGATTTCCCCTTTAACTTGGAGCCAGATGGTGCCAGCAGGAGCTTGTAATGTGAACCTGTTCTCACAAATAAGGAACTTTTGAAGGCATTGCCCCTCAGTGAACTGCTGTAATATCAAAGGCTACTGACTCTTTACAGAGGCAAGGATTGGTTTACTGGTATTGAATGGGGTGAGAACACAGATTTCTTCTTTTTTCCAGGTCTGAACATAAAGATGATACTGATTATCACCAGCCTCTGCATAGAACATCACAGCAGTGCAAGGCTTATTGTATATGGTACAGACCCCCATGAGTACTGACACCGTTTCATTTAACTTCCCTCCATTTAAGCTGTTTTTTTGCCCATTGGAAGCCACAATGTGTAAAACAGGTAGTACAAAAGCCTGTAATTTCAGCAGATAAATGGAATTCAACTTTTTTTGCCTGCTTTATTCCATTCTAGCCATTCTGATTTGTACAGATATATTAGCAAAGGAAGCTGGTGTCTAAAACTGGGGAAATGAGTAACTGTTTTCAATAGGTGCAATAGTTAACTGCTTCAGACAAATATATTAATTAAAGCTGTGTTCCAGCACCCTTGCACAGTGAACTTCAAAGAAGCTTCACACACTCTGTGGTACATAGTGGAGAAACTAGAATTATGGCAATTATCCCAAAGACAGACTTCTTAGTGGTCAAATGCAGCAAACTTAGTAAGCTTCATTTTATCATAAGTCAAGGATACCCTGCCTGGTAGAACTAAAAATGAGATTTTAGCTCTGTGAGACATCTGATATTTTGATGTTTTATTCTTTTGCAAGGAAAATCCAAGCTGCAAAACTTTCCAGTGAACAAACATGTTCAGGAAAGGTCGATTCAGGAGTGAAGGCATTTTTCATTTTGAATGGGCTCAAACTTATTTTGCATCCACCTAAGCCAGTATTGTAGCTTACCGGAAAAGCAACACAGCTGTCTCATACTTTAAAAACTGGACTTCTCAACTGCCAGGGAAATGTACTTTAGCTGGAAGTATTCCCACAGCTGTGGATAAACTTGCTGTGATATATCATGTGAAATATACTCTAGCCAAGATGAAGTGGTGTGAAGTACCCATACTGTAATACCTTAATGAGGCTCTAAAGCTGCTTAGGAGAAACCAAAATGCATTCAAAGCATCCAGACCAAATTCTATTGAGGTGGATATATTTAATTGGGGAAAATAAGAGAGAAATTCTGTTTTTTACTAAAGAAAGTGATTTCACAATTTACTTCCCCACAGATTTCTTAATTTATGAAACCTGGAGTTTATTTTAAAAATATCTTTAACAAATACAGGGAGCTTAATCAAGGTCATATTTTAAACTTGTGATGAGTATGAGCCATGGACACTCAAAGACCAATTTTCAGCCTTTGCTTATGCTCAGTAACTCCTAAATTGCATGCAGTCCTGTTGACCTCACTTGTTTTATGATATAAAGTTACACTTTCCACATAAATGATCATTGAAGAATTGTATCCCAAATCATTCTGCAATGCAGTTAACATTGAACACAGTATTTAGATATATAAGACATCCTGTGAGATGATACAAACATTAGCTAAATATTTTACTTAGTTTTGAATGTTTTCAGCTGTAGCTACTGGCAGAAAACCTTTTCCTTGGAGCACAGCCATTTTTTTTTCTGTTTGTGTTGCCTCTGTTCCTTTATTCTTAAGGCTGGTGTTTATAGAGATGTAATCTACAGTTACTACTAAGATTTCCTCTTTCCTAAATTTCAGGTTCTTTGGAGATGCCCCACTTCTTTTATTCTCAATATGTCAAAAGCACAAAGTTTTGAGGAAGCTGGGTAGCAAATAAAATAGGAGAGCAGTATTTATCTACACCTTTTGGTATTCCATATGTATGTGTTATCAGTGTCTTTTATTAACACTGTGTTTAAAATCTCTTAATTTTTTCTATGAGTTGATGGAATCATTTCCAAGTTCTTTCGAACTTTATGATTTTGGCTGAATTGAAGAATGAGCAAGGCTTTGAAATTCCAGGAAAACATCTGCTTTAAAATAAAATACACTCATCTACATAATGAGCCAGAAGCTTTTTGAAATTACAGTCTTGGAAATCATATTTGTGGTAGGTTTTTATGCATGTGTAGCTCACAGTGCTATTTAATTTTATCAGAATCCTGACTGGATTTTGATTCAAATTCCTAGAGAGGTGGAAAATATTATCTTTATTGAGCAGACTCTGGCAGCTTTTGGAAGAGGAAGTGATGGTCCAGTGGTCTCACTAGCAAACCATTCTTCTCCCACATTGTTTTCTTATTCTTCTAAAGACTCAAATTCACTGTCTCAGGCCCTGTTTCTAGGTAATAACAGAGAACAGATCATAAAACCTAGCTTATCAGGGTGTGCATTCTTTGTTCACTGAAGTCTAATGCTGTAGGAAATTGTCTTCTTTCCATTAAAACTATAATGGAGGTTGTACATGGACAACTGTATTTAAAGAGTAGATATCATATTGCAATATATTTCAAGTTTAATGTGGGAAGTATAAAATTTATTTCATCTCTCGAGTTCTCACTCTGATCTAAAGACTTTCTCATATAGTCTTCCTATAACTCTTTCTTCAGTTAAGTATTTATTCTGCATTCTACTTAAGAAAAAGCATTAGTATAAATATTAGTATAGGTTTCCCAGTTAATATGCACAAGTTTAATTCTGACTCTGGCTAACAACAAACAAGGCCTGAACCTTAGCATGACCGATATTAAATTTTTTTTTTCTCTTTAGAACCCTGAGAATCTTTGATGCCTAGCTTACCAAATTTCTTTTCCACACCTATGCCTCTTAATATACCAAAACCAAAAGAAGGAAGAGGTAAGTGGTTTGTAGTGTCTATTAGCACATCTCGGTTTCATGGCGTGTCGTCTCTTTGCTTCAGACTTTCAATATATTTTCCCTTATAGTTCTCATTTTTTTTCTCAGGAGCCACATAAGAAACTCCTTTAGTGCTGGACCAGCAGCAGTCTCACACTGTGACAAATACTTCATTCAGTCACTGTTGGGTCATTTTGGCCAAGCAGGTACAGCTGTGGAATTACAATGTTCTAGTTAGTGAGTAATTACTTTGGAGAAGAACTTGTGATGTCTGGATGAAGACAAAACACTTAATATATTCCACATATTTTTGCAATATCATAACAATCTAAAAATTGATTCATTGCTAAAGAATCATTTATGGATGAAAACCAGGAAATAATTAAACAAGAACAGTTCTGTAAGCTACTTGGAAGGAAACTTATTTTTCCCTTTTATGCTCATCTTACACACTACTAATTTATATATTTTTTGTATAATCATTTTAACTGAGTAGTAAATGTCTCAAAGTCTACCCTGTTTTCTCTGATTGGCATTTTATTGAATGACATAACAGGTCACAACTATTTTCCATATAACCTCAAATGACAAAAACAAATCCCTGCAGCAACATATCAATTATTCTGAAAGAATGATTACATTCTTCCTGACTGCTTTAAGTTCTGGGGTACGCAAAAGTTGTCTATCAAGGTTAAGATGGGTAACTTCATCTGCAACAGAAACTAAAAAAAAACCCCAAAATTTGATTACAAATTGTGGGTTCAGTAGAATACATATATATTTTTGAATACATTAGGAGTATGCTGTACAGTAAGTGCTAGCAGCACTGGAAAAATGTTTTGTGTTATGGTAGTTTATTAAGGTGATGGTCTTTTTCACCATGTCTAAATAGCTAGCTTCTGCAATTAAAGATTACCTGTTGTTTTCTACCTTTTACTGTTTCATGCCCATGCCTGCAAATGCACATACATGAAATATCATTCCATTTCACAGCATGTCCACTTTGGCAAAGGTGTTAGAAGAGCCAGACTGAATGAAGTTGTTGGATTTTTAAGCATTCTTTTATTCTTATTTGCTCTTCCCCTTATCCTCGCTCCAAGCTGCTCATTAACTTTTTATCTTTTTTTGCATTAATGTCATGTTCAATAAAGAGTTTGGGGAAGATTTAGATGATGTATTCTCATTGTGGAATAAGGATGCGGTGGACTGACCCTGGCTGGAAGCCAGGTGCCCACGAAAACCACTCCATCTCTTCCCCTCCTCATCTGGTCAGGGGAGAGAAAATACAACAAAAAGCTCATGGGTTGAGAGAAGGACAGGGAGAGATCCCTCAGCAATTACCATCATGGGCAAAACAGACTAAACTTGGGGAAATTAATTTAATTTATTACCAATCAAATCAGATCAGAGTAATGAGAAATAACACCAAATCTTAAAACACCTTCCCCCTACCCCTTCCTTCTTCCTGGGCTCAATTTCACTTGATTTTTTCTACCTCTTCCCCACCAGCAGCGCAGGGGGATGGGCAATGGGGTTTGTGGTCAGTCCACTACACTTGTCTCTGCCACTCCTTCCTCCTCAGGGGGAGGACTTCTTACACTCTTCTCATGCTTCAGAGTGAGTTCCCTCCCACAGAAGACAGTCCTCCACATACTTCTCCGAAGTGGGTCCTTCCCAAAGGCTGCAGGTTTTCACAAACTGCTCCAGTGTCGGTGCTTTCTGCAGGGTGCACTCCCTGAGGAACAGACAGCTCCGGTGTGGGTCCCCCAGGGGTTCACAAGCCCTGCCAGCAAGCCTGCTCCTGCCTGGGATCCTACCTCTATGATTCTATAGGTTCCACCAGGAGCCTCCTTCAGGCTTCCCCTTGCCCTTGTGTGGGGTCCTCCATGGGCTGCAGGTGGATATCTGCTCCACTGTGGACCTCCATGGGCTGAGGGGCACAGGCTTCAGCATGGGCTGCCAAGGAATCTCAGCTCTGGTGCCTGGAGACCCCCCTGCCCCTCCTGCAGTGCTGGCCTGTGGGGCTGCAGGGCTGCGGCTCTCACATACTCTCACTCCTCTCTCTGGATGCAGCTGCTGTTGATGAGCAGATTTCATTCCCCTATGAGGTAACTATGTTACCTCAGCAGCACTACCATTGATGGATTCAGACTTGGCCACCGGTGGGTCTGCCTTGGAGGCAGCTGGCATTGGCTCTATCAGACATGGGAGAAGCTTCTAGCGGCTTCTTACAGAAGCCACCCCTGCAGACCCCTTCCTCCACCCCCACCCCCCGCCACCAAAGCCTTGCTACTCAAATCCAATACAAAGGAAGAAGGAATTATTTACCATTTTAAAGCTGGTTCAGAATGCCATTAAAAGTTAATTGTTAAAGTTCAGAGTTTTGAATTGGTACATCCTTAACAATTTGCATCCTTGAATTTTTTAAAAGCTGGTCAAGTATCTTCCTAGATTGTTAATTTTAATTTTAAAAGTCTTGCAGAAAAGTGAGAATTCTAAAGGACTGGAGGAATGTTAATATATCAATAACTTAAAAGGGTGAATGGGATGACCTGGATAATTACTCGCTTGTCAGTGTGACATTGATCTAGGCAAAATAATGGAATGACTTAGATAGGATTCAATTAATAAAGAATTACATACATAATTAATTCCAATGAACAATGACTATGGAAATTGTGCCTTTCGAGCATTCTTGACACCTCTTCTGTTGGTTTGTATTTAGTTGGTTGTTAAAGCCAGCAGTACTGTTAGAATTTACTGCAAAATAAGGTTTTCTCCTTGGCCTCACATTATCTTATGTTTTCATTCACGATGTGGAATAAAATACTATCACTAATCCAGTTTCCAGAAGAAAAGGTGTAAGGGAGAGTAAGTAAAGAGTGCTCTGTATAGAATAATTTGGATTGTCTTTCTAAATTCCAAGTAAGCTGTGTTTCAGAGTGTAAAGTCATCTAAGAGGAAAGTCTCTACGTCTTAAAACATTTTGGGTTTGGATTCTGGAAAAAAGGCTGTGATAAACAGACTGCTCATCTTGAGCTCCTAATGGGTGGCACCAAGCACTAACAATTTGAGAATGAAGAAACAGTGGGGTTTTGAATAACAGGTGTATTATATGTGTTGATTTTGCTATCTGCTTCTACATAAACTATGTATTTCTAGAATATTACAGGATTCCTTGATGTTCCAGTTGAAGAAAGGTGTGGAAAAAAATGTAAATGATTTTAGAGAGATGAAAATAATTCAAGGATTTGACAGGTATACCTTATAATGGAAGACTCCTTGAGCTGAGACCAAAACTTAAAAAGAAATGGCTTGTTCATAACCTAGAAGTATCAACATGGGAAAGAGGAACTTCAGTATAGAGGCTTTTCAGTAAGGCAGACAAGGAGAAAATAGCGTTCACTGGCTACAAGTTAAAGCTAGGGAACATCAGCTGCAAATGGAAAGCACTCTTTCAATATTGTCTCTAAATGGAACTTTCTCATAGCGGCATTGAATTTTCTATCAGTGGAAAATAGAAATGGAGACTGGTAGCTTTTCTAAGAGGCTTCTTCTGGTTCAGAGAGGCATTAATTCAGCAGAGTCCTGTTATGCAGGAAAAGAGGCCAGAAAAGATGGTCAGAGTGATCCCATTTAGCTTTATTATCTACATATCTGTTAAGAGCATGCAACTTCAAATGCTGCTGTACAATGTAAGAACGCCATCTCTGCACATCCACATTTCTCTTGCTTTGACTAATGAAAGAAAGCCAGCATCTATTCTATTCCTGGGTATCAGAAGGTTGAAAATTTTATATGTCTTCTTCTCACACTGAGTATTGTTCCTCCTGTGTGCTTTCCCTTTCCTAGCCAAGAACATTCAATTTGCTTTAAATTAGACTGATATTCTATACAATACACAAAGAACTGTAAATTTTATAGGATTGTAGGGTTTTGCCCATGTTACATACAATCTTTTGTAAATGAACCTCCTTAATGCTCCTGTTCGGATTATCCACTGACTGATTTAGTCCCTGAAACTGGCTGTTCAGTAGAAAACTTCTGGTAGATTTTTGCCAGACTGTTTATGTGCAGGGTCAGTTGTTGAGGAGTCACTCACTATGAGACATTAAGTTACAGCTAGCTGTTTAATTTCTTACCCCTCAGTGTTACTGCTGAGTGACTTTACTCCATGTAACTGTGATTCTCAAAGTGTTAATGATCACCATTAGCTCCTTTCAGAAATATCTTACAGGTATAAGACATTACTGACTTGAAGGAAGGTCTTCAGATTGCTTGGATTTAGTAGCAGTAGAGTGCTTGACGTAACTACTTGTCAGCCTGTGTCTGTCTTTCAGCAAAAGGGATGGGAGGGAAAGGCCTGACAGCGAACAAGGTCATCAAAGCACCTCTACAAAGACTTGAGAGCTTGGAGAAGTTTGATTAGGGCCATGATGAGCTAGGCAGTACTGTGCTAGCAAGGTTGTACTATGGTGGTTTGTTTGTACTCTAACAGCCCTGGAAGAGGCTGAGGTAAGCAAGCTCAGCTGGTGGGTGTAATCTCTTAGAGGGCTGTCTGTAACAGAAAGTCTGTGGTGCCTTTCAGGGCAAATTCCATGATTCACCACCCCTTCCTGCTGAAACTGCTGCCTTGAGTGCCAGCAAGAGCTCTGTGGGGAATATGTGGGAGTACCTGGCCTTTACAGTTCTTACCCAACACACAGAGTAAGTACACTTAAAATAAGGTTGAGGAAGCCCAACACACCTTGAATTTGCAAGCAATTTTTTCTTAGAGCTAGTGACAACATTGCCTCCTGCTACAGTCTGACCTGTCCTTCTGCATAACAGGCAAGGCATGCAGTTTCTCACTTGGTGTATGATGTTGCCAGTCTACATGCTGGCAGCTTGTAGCCCATTGTTGTGGACAGATGCATTTTGTGCTTGCACACACCATCACTGTGCTTGATGACAGCTCTTGACAGTCACATCATGGTTTAAGGCCATTGAGCAGGTGAGCTTTGCAAGCTCACGCAACACTGCTCTCATCCAGTTGGCCAAAGTGATCTTTCAATAAGCCAAGGGCAGTCCTTTTAATATGGAGGAGACTGAGATACTTCTCCCTCTGTTCAAAGTGGCCCAGGAAGCCCCTGAGTTTTCTTCATAAGGAGGTTCCTACACAGCTTGTGACTATATCCATGGGAGTGAAAGGAAGGGAAGAAGTATCTCATTCACCACAGAGCCAGAGGCAGAAGGCATCTGCATTTTTTAACCCCACCTTTACGGGGTTCATCATGATTGCCAACATGAAACAAGTGAGAGACTTTGTATCTGGCCTGTCTGGACACAACAGTGTGGTCCCTGCCAGTGGGTTCCTACTACTTGCTGTGTGCATGTCTAATGAAAGGTGTTTTGTTTATTCCTGGTTTCCAAAGATTCAGGTTGTTGCACACCTGGTCTGCGTCTGACACCCTTGAGGACCTGTGAGGCCTTGGAGCAAGAGAAATAGCATCCCTTCCAACTACAGCTATTGCCCCTCAGTGGACAATGTGGTAATGTTGCCTGTGAGGCTCTGGGGCACTGGTCCCAGAGGGGGCACCCCTGTGGTCTGGGACATACATGTTTGCTGGAGGTGACCAAAATAATTCAACACAGTGATCAGTCATGGAAGTTATGCTAAGGTGTCCTGCTGCAGTGTGATGAGGCCTTTGAGGAGTGTCACACTTGTTATACACTGACAGGTAGACTGAGGAAGCGACTGAAGGAAGTCTCAGCTGTGTGGGTGTCCTCAGCTTTACACAGTTATAAAGTGAAACAACCATCACCCAAAAAATCCTTTCTTGGTATTCATTCACTCAGCTGAATACACTGGAAGTTAAATTTTAGTCTGAGAAGCTCTGCTGATCCCATGATGCTCCTGGGAGAGGTGAAGAGGCAAACACTGAAAGCAGTCCACAGCTGGAAAGTGAGATGGTATGGGTCTGGATCCACACAGAAAGCTGACTTTTTTTAGTGAAGCTCACCTTGAAAACAAAATAAAAAATAAAAAAATAGGTGAGTCTTGTCTAAACTGTACCCTGCATTGGGCTGGTTAAGCTGCGTGACAGCCTAGTTAGGGCTTAAGAGATTTGTTTGGTTGAGGTGTCAGCTTTGCCTGTGCCTACTGTGCAGTGTGAATGATACTTAACTCAGGTTTCAAAGAATCCTTTTAATAAGTCCTCTCTATCCAAGCAGGTGTCAATTCATGTTACGATCTGTTTTAATTGATGCAAAACAGCCATATGAATTGTTACTATTCAAAGTAAGTGCAAAAACCGACTAGCAGCATTCAGAAGGCAAACAAATGCATTCATTCAGCAAGTGTGGATTTTTACAGGTGTTCAATGCTTCTGTGCTGTCCTGAAATGCCTCTCAGCTTTAGAAAGAGGTCATTTTGTTTTAAAGGTGGTAATTTCTTTCATCATTTAATTTTGGCTGTCCTTTCTGAAAAGAGCGAGAGAGAATCTGTCTTGCCTAAACTCCTAGGCCTTATTTGTTTAAGTTGCCCATAACTTCTCTGTGGTATTGTATATCACACTTTTAGAGACAGTTATCCATCATATTCAATTTTTGTGGCCACCAAGAACATGCTTACTTGAAATCTAAAATTAATTAAATTGTTAAATGTCTTATAAAGCTCCTGGACAATTAAGCAGTATTAACCAGTACTCCCTCCAGGCTCATCAGTTTTCATGACTTATGTCATGGCACTGTGTCCTCCACACAAGAAGGCAGAATGCAAGACTTTTCCTTGAGAATTAGTGTGCTGATGGAGCTGTCATTAGAAAAGGTGAGATAGTTGCCCACTCTAGAGACCAATATTTCTTTCCACTTGTCCAGGAAACCTAACACTGTGTGAGGGCTCACACAGACTTACACAAGACAATAATTGCATGGCTCTGGGCACCTTCAGATAACAGTAGTTTTGAACATTCCTGAAATATCACTGCACAAAAGGAATTGTAGATTTATCAAAATTATTATTATAAAAATTCTTTTCCTTTCTTTTTCTTTCTTTCTTATTTATTATTATTATTGTTGTTATTTATCGAAATTGTTATTGAGAAAGTTTATTTTAACAGCTAGCCTTGCTGATGTAGAAAATGCCTGGGGAGGGAGTGTATAGTAATTACAAATGTTGTGTAAAATAGCAAAATGCATCTGAATCTCCTGGACCAGCACTGACAGTGTGGGGGAGGAGAGGTTATAGAAGCTGTAGTGTGAAGAGATCAAGTGAAGTAATTTCCTGCCTTATATCCAGGTATGTTTTCATCAGATGAAAACTCATTTTGAACCCAAAGTATTTTGAAAATGATTAAAAGGCTCTCTGATTCATTCTAGTAAATTTAAGAAGGAATAATTTACTTAACTGACCTAAAATATTCACTAGATTTATTAATAATAATGGAAGTCTTACGACCCTCAGTTCATGTCCTTTCCATGTGCTGAGTACTGCAGTGAACTAGTATTATCTATTCTTACGTAGAATGAATATTGGCCACTTGATCTTTAACTTTTCCATTAGTTTATGACTTTTTTTAAGTCAATGAACATAGATATTACTGAGCAGCATTTTTGAAATGAAGGTCATTTGAAATTAGAGTATAGAATTACAGAATAATAAAATCATCTAGGTTGGAAAATATTTCAGATTATCAAGTCCGACTATTAACCTACTACTACCAAGTCTACCAGTAAACCATTATAGTGCATTTCCAGTCCTACAAGTATGTTTGTAGTGAACCAGCCAATGAGTTGTTATTTCATTTCTTGTGGACTCAGGTAATTATTCTACAGTACTTGCTATCATGCTAGTTAAATGTGTTTTATTTAAAAAGTTCATATATTTATTTTCTTGGACTTGCATAAACAATGTTTTTATAGTGGCGTATTTCTTGAGTAACGGACTTCTAATAATACGTTTACCCAGTCTATGTCTTTCAAAATACTGAATTAAAGGGTAGTCTGTGAACAAGAATTGTGTTCTAAATGATCTTTCTTTAAATATAAATGGAAGGATGGATGGATTTATTTTAAGAAACAGGTGTTTTGGTTTTCTAATTACTACAAAATCTATTTAAGAAATTAATATTTAAAAAACACTTAAACATTTATAGGATGAATGTAAATATTATGTGGTAATAATCCTGCAGAAGTCTGATATAGCTTCATATTTATTAATACAAGTGAACAAGAAAGAGAAAATAAAAAATAAAATTTAGCAGTCAGCCTTGCTCTGCCTGAGGGACTTGTGAGCTGATAAAGTGATATTGCTAGATACACACAGAATTACTTCATAAACACCTATCAAAATTTATTAACTATTAACTAGAATTAACATGACTTTTAAGTATTAGCTGATGAGACCAGAAAATTCTTACTTTATGATGATTAACATATTCAAGATTATAAGTAATTGCAGTTAAAATTACCTGTGTGGAGATTCCAGAGCTTTCTCTAGTAGTTCTAGTACTAATCTTTTCACATCAAAGGGCTTGAGTCCAAAGTCTTCAATTTTCAGAAAGGTCAAAAGCAGATGCAATGCTATTGTGAGTTCTGTATCTCATCTGTGATGATTTTATGAATACAGACCAGACTCAGAAACTAAAATGGATGATAAGCAAGTCCAACAAGAATGCCAGAAAGGGAAGTACTAGTTGTCTTAAGGAAAAAAATACTGTCTTTTTCGTGGTGTTTGCACGTAAGCCTGAATGTTTGGAAACAATTAGCTTATCACTCAGATGCAGATATGCTTTGAATATTCTGCAGAATGGAATGTCTTGTTGGGTAGAAAATTGATATGTAGATGAAATGAATTGGGGGGCTTAGCAAACAGAGGAAAGGGACTTAGTGAAGGGTATTGAGGTATAGGCTAAATGGCAGTTCTACAATTTCTTATGGAAATACTGATTTCTGTTTCAATATTAATTAATAGGCTTTCGAAAAGATAAGAGCTATGTAGGATGTGTCATTATGAAACCTAAAATGGGTTTCATGTTGTGCAGTCAAATCTTCATGTAACCTGGAACTCCCACAGTTCTGAAAGTCTTCATGCAGATTAGATCTCTAATTAGACAAACCCAAACTTAAATTGCTATTAAAAGCAAACATACAATTTTAAAGTAAACAGTATATATTTCATCTGTTTCAAGTCTATAGTATAATGGCTTACTAGTATATCACTGTATATTGCACAACATGTAATACAAAACCAGAAATTAAATGTATGCTCCATTTCTAATACGTTAGTAGCTTGGAATGGCAGATATTCACTGGTTAGACAAAATGAGGAAAAACTGAAGACTGTAAATAAAATATGTGATAGAGAAATTGTAGCTGTAGTTTTTCCAAGGGAAGAAGGAGGAGGTGTTAGTCTGAACATAATTATATAATTCAAAATAAATTCCTAGAAAAAAACACTTATTTCATTCAAAATCTGGAAGTGAAATTTAGCCACTTTATTGCAATGCACCAACATAGTCAAACAGTACCAAATTCAGTTTGTCACAAAAATATTTCTTTCAGTACCTCAAAAGCCAAGCTTATCCAAGCTTGCTACAACCAGATTGATGAAGTAGTATATATGGATGCAGTATGAGGAAGAACAACTGGTTTGGGAATAGCTTTTGTGCTATCAGGATTTGTATTTCCATCTGTTGGGAATGGATTCAAATCCATTTGGCTCTGGAAGCATGTAGTTGATAATAGTTCATGTTGGAATCTGAATTTACAGGAAGTACTAAAATTGTTAATTATGGGGTGGAGAAATTAAGACTTCAGCAGAAGCAGAAGGTTGATAGCGTTTTCTGGTCTTACCAACAAACACAGAAGCAGACGTTTCGTTTTAGCAGTTTGGTTATAGAAATCATACAGAACACGCACTCTTATCAGGCAGTCCTGTGCTCTGCCTGACAACATGATCTGGTTTTTTTAAAGAGGGGTTGCAAATGAAATATTAAGTTTAGGTAACCAGGAAATGCTGTCAGCCAGTTTCCTAACTGTCTGCTAGGCATGATCTCAGGGAAGCTGGGAGTAGAAAGAAACTGCTAAGATTTATTTAGCAAAGTTCCTACATCGTTAAGTGCTTGTTCTGCGAGAGTTGATCAACAAGATGGTTCTTGAGTATCCCTTAAGAATTATTAGATTATTGGGGTTCTGGTTCATGACATAAGTGGCTTCCATAAGTCCTAGAGAAGCTGTCTATAATTACCTTATCTGGAGAGCTATTTTTTAAAATTTAGCTAGCAAATTTGGAGGGTTGCAGCCTAAGACATCCAGATGGCTCACAAGTATTTTAGAAGGCAGTTGCTCGAGTTATCCTCTCTCTTTCAACTTCATTCTGTTCATCTAGTAACTGTCCTTAAAAGGTTTTAAATTATTATAAAAATCAGGTCTAACAAAGCTTTGACTGCTGTTTAATCCCTGACAACATGCTTGACACCTCCTAGGGATTTCTTGAGGACTCAACTCCTGTTTCTGAGTTTCAAAACAGTGTGTTCAGACAAGGAAGATAATCAGCCCCTTGCTTTTCCTTTGATATGAATTACAGTATACAATGTACGATGTAGCTGCAGCATGGCTGTGAAGAGATGAATCAGCTGCAGGACTGCAGACAAGGACAAATCACATACCATACTGTGAGAACAAGCTGGGGTAAAACCACATGCACTTATGCTAACTGACACAGTGATGGATCCAGATTATCCTCAACAGCCCCGAACAGTGTCATGGTCAGTATCGCATTAGTCATCTTGGCTCTTGAGAGCTGTGGTGCAGCTCAGTGCTGTAGCAAGTAGAACCAGCACAGGAAGTGAGGCCTGCCTTGCTCAAGAAAAAATCTGAGTTTTCTAAGAGAGACCCTGCCTGTGCAGTGTGATGCAAAATATCAGAAAAGGAGGTAAAAAAGTGGCGTGACACATGAAAGTAGTCCACTGCACTACTGAAAAAAGTTAACAGGAGAGCGGTCTTGCAGTCTTGCATGGGGCAAGTTTCAGTTTCTGTTATATCAGTCTAAATTTGCATTTCATTTCAATTGCTTCAAAATAAATGAAGGTTTGAAAGTCAGTAGTAGAACAGGATGACACTCTTTATTAATATTTTAATACACACACTAGCTCTAAAACACTGAAAAGAAAGAACTTGTTAATTAATTTCGTTCAGCAGAAGTGAATTTGGAATTCCAGTTGCTTATCCAAATGTAAATCCATGTGGGGCTGATAAAATATTCTTTATAAGGTACAGATTTAATAATAATCTTAAATTATTTCCTGACAGATTTTTTTATGTGAGGGTAAAATGGCCTATTTGGGAGTACTAATATTACAAGCAAAAAAAGTCGGGGAAGGGTCATGAATTAAACTTAATGCTCATACATGCAATGCTGTGTACTTGTAATGAGAATATGATCACTTTGATTTAGTCAAACTATGAATGAACTTTTATCTAATGTTCTGTTTCCCCAGATGCTACAGAAAGCTAGAATTGTCTTATGGATGGATAAAAGCCATCACTGCAGCTATGACAATTTTGGAAAAGCTGTATGGTGCATGTAATCAGAATCTGACTCAGATGTAAGCTGAGAAAGCATTACAGTAACATGAAATGCTACCTTTCTAAAATAACCCCTTCATGATGTGTTTGGAAGGACCACATGTGCCTTATTCCTACTAGTAAATAGATTGCTGTGGCTTTTAAAAGTGTTAAGGTCTACTGCTTTTTAAAGGATTCTGGAGCTCTGTCTGATTTTGTTCAAGTCTTAGTCAACCAGATACCTGTACCTTAGGGAACAATTGAGATGAAAAGTAAGAAAAGGTTTCAATATTTTGTCCATTTGGTGAGGAAAGCTGAACACTAAGAATGAACTTTTTGTGACGGCATTGTGCAAAATATCGTTTGCGCTCAGGTAAGATCTGATGGCACCAAAACAATTTGTTAAATCCTGATGTTCAGCTTTACTGGTTTTGTCAGCATAAGCGATTATTCATTCTGTGGAAAATGCATTGAAAACTTTTGAGAAACTGAAATGTTTTGTTATCACAAGGAATTTTTTAAACCTTAGGTCTTTCTAAAATTTTGGTTTCCTTTGATAGCTTAGCTTTTTGGATTAAAACTTTGAATGCTAATCAAACAGCAGTAACTTTAGAGGCTTAAGGCCTTTTATTGATTTCACCTTAACAGAGTGTTTCACATTTCATATAAAACATTTGAACAATTGCTCCCTTTGCCCTCCAAAATATTATTTTGGTTTCCAGTGAATCTCTCTTTTTATCATTAGGATACAATTTGCCTTCTCAATGAAGCAAGAAATTATCATTTGCTCAGCTGTCTCAGTGTCTTCCTCCTTTAACTTTTTTTTTTTTTGGTGATAATCTCCTTTTTGCTGGATGTGATCTAAAATTTTATCTATACTTCCACATTTTGCACCTGTATTTTAGTTAAATATGATTCTAACTAAACTGGAAACTTTTTCCAGTGGACTGTGTACCCTTTGAGAATTAACAATCAAGACATAACAGTTCTGGTTCAAAATCCCTGACAAATAGCCAGGAATCATGGCAGGCAATTTTGTAGAAAACACTGTGGTCCCTTCTAGACACCACTAGATGTCTAATGTTAAGAGACGTTCCAGTCTGAAAACTAAGTAGAACTTATTTGTCTATAAATGTTAGTCACTAAACTTGCCGTTTTTTGTAGAGGTAGCAGATGTTTAATTTCTTCAGAAGCCTTGGAAAATTCCAGTTGGAATTAAGACTATTTCTCTATTGATCTTGCTTCTTTCATATAATTTCTAACTTCTCATCTTTTTTTATCTTTTTAGGTGTAAGTGGTCTTTCATAGCACAGGATCTGCCTCCCACTTACACCTTTCTTTTCATTATTAGGACAGTGGTAATCATTGAGATTTCATTCAGGCTGTCACTTCAGTTATGTATGAACTACTGTGTTTTATGATCAGGCTGAAATCTAAACACAAAAAAGCAAACCGTTTTATCATTTCTGTACTAGTGACAGACTGTTAATTTGAAAAATGGAATCCAAAATTTCAGGCACTGTAGCACGTTTGGAAGCAACATTTGCACATCTTTTTTAAAATTCTGGTTTTAAAACTTGCTTAGAAAAAAAGCATGCTTGGAACAAAATCCTGGAACTACTTGGAATGGTTCAATATTAAAGAATTGTCCAACCACTTGCAGTATTGTCTAAACACATCAACTTGTACATGACAGTCAGACATTTCAAAATATAACATACCTGAACTCCTGAAAGCAAAAAAAATATTTACCTATAAAGTAGAGAAACCTTTGTGCATTTATACCATTTCTTCATTTATTCTGTATGAGACTTTTACATGGTTTAGCTTAGTGTGTGTCTGCCCCATCACGAAGTACCATTTATTAAATCATTGTAATGCTATCTGCTTCATCAAAGTTCTGAATTTCTCAAAGCATGCTTATTATTTATATATATTCTACACATTTCAGATCATATACATTTGGAAAAGAGCATAAAGGTATTTTTTATGTTTTGCTCCACTTTATGGAAATAATATTATTTAATACATTTGGGAAATATGTAGCCACTTGCTAGTATGTACATATACCTGAGTATATTTCTATAAGTGATGCAAATAATCTTTCCTGAGGTTAAAATGCACAAAATAAAAATTTTGCTACTTGTTGTCGCTCATTTAGATTAATAAACTGATGTTAGCGAGCCATTATGAAAGGTTAATGTCATCTGCTTACCCTTCAGGTTAGGTAAAGAAATTCACTGTGAAAAAGCAGTCCAAGGCAGATTTAATTCCTCATTGAATTTTTCATTCCTTATTGAAACTCTATGAATTGTTTGGATGTGCCATATTGCCATAATAATTGCTGAAATCAATTTCTCAATGTATACACATGCAGAATTTCAGCTGAAATCAGTGGGACCTCTTTGTCTTCAGGTTTTGAAGTACAAAGACATTTTGCTGAAAGATAAGCTTTTATCTATACATAATATTTTGTTTTGTGTTACTTATTCCTTTTGATTATCATACTCTGTATCTGTGGTCTCTGGACCCAGTAGCTATCCCACAGGTGAGTGCCGTTCCAATAACCTATTGCTATTTGCCACTACAGCTTTGGAGGGGGAGGGGGAAGAACAAAACAGGGAAGTGTTTTTCTAAGGATCTAAAGTTATTTGCATACAGAAAGGCTCAGTTACCATCAGTGTCCACATTTTTTTAATGTAAGTGGTGTGTCTACTATATTTACAGCTATCAATATCCTTTATAAAGTATGATTGCAAAGAAATAGTTTTTGTAGACAGGGCCAGCAGGCTCTACTAATTTTGAAGATCTCCGTTGTAACAAAAACTACCTAAAATAATTTTAAAAATGCAGCTGCCTTAGTTTTTCATTAATCATGCAACAGTAATAGAAAATATTTACCATATTCTGTATGCACAGTAGAAAATAAGTGTTCTAATACACTATATTTGTTATGTCCCTGTTGTTTTGTCCCTGCTTATACCTATGCTTTACCTGCAGACTGTTTTGCCATGGACAGGGAGGAGGGAATCAAAAATCCTTCCAGTTTGTTTGGATTCTGAGACTCTTTAAATGTCTTTGACTCTTTCTCATAGGGTCTTGACTGAAATTCTAGAATAAAGCTTTATCCAACTTTCGGTTCAGAGTTGGAGTTCTGTCTAGGTTTTTCCTGCAACAAATAAAATCAATTGGTGAATGGTAAGAATCAATGACCAATAAAGCCATTCTGCTGCAGTTGCTGTGGCAGAATCTTCTGTGGTCATTTTACACATTACAGCTTAAGTTATTCATCAGTGTATATATTAAAATTTACAGATATATATATCTGTGTCAGCTTTTACTGTGAGGAATAGCAAACTGAATCACAAATCTCTGGTTTTGTTCCCAACAATGTGATAATTACCTCTGAACTTACCTGACAAAGTAAGATGAAATCCATTTGCCTGAACATAGGAGTCTATAGTCATTTGAGAAGCCCTAAATTATCCTGTCTGTCCTCCAGCAGCTGCTCCAGAGCCATGCAGGTCTCCCAGAAGTCCTGTGTCATATGTGCCCACGTTGCAGACATGTCTGAATACAGCCTCTGAAATGGCACTGTGATACCTGTTTCAGGCAACTAAACTCAGCCTCTGGAGTCTGACCTTTTCCATAAAGCAATAAGATCAGTAGGACAATTTTTTCCACTCAAATGGAAAGAAGTGAATTTGGCGGCTTGATATATTTATTCATGCTGATTTCTAAGATTCATCTGTTAACTTCTATTGATCTATAGAAAAGCTTTTCATTAGAAAACAGTGTCAGATCAGAGAAACATTACATGTAGCCCTTTGCTGACATACTTTACTTGCCTATCAATTGGTGGTGTGAGTTTAAGTGCACTGTGCCACTGTGTTTGTGTTCCCTCAACAGCTCTTAGGCCCCCGTCTTAGCATCTTATCTTTCATTGCTGCCTGGGAAAGGCAGGAACAAGTGGGAAACTAGTTCAGGTGTTTGTGCAGGGTCATGCTGTGACCCATGCGTGTCCGTGCACAGGACAAGCTTCTCCCTATCCCATGCCAAATGCCCAGGTCACCAAAAAGAGTGGCTGAAGGATGCTGCTCTTGATCTGACATGGTGGGTGAGATGGTGGATCTATGTGAATGTGCACAAGCATTGGCTTCCTTCCACAGTGGTGTTCAAGATCCTGCATGGAGGAAGCAGGGCAATAACTAGGGTTGCAACCCTAGACTTCAGGAGAGCTAACTTTGGCCTCTTCAAGAACCTACTTGGATGAATCCCATGGGTTAGGCCTCTGGAAGGTAGAGGCATCCAAGAGAGCTGGCTAATATGCAAGCATCACTTCCTTTATGCTCAGGATTGGTGCATCCCTGTGAGTAAGAAATCAAGCAAAGGGGGCAGGACCTTCTGGCAAAACTCAGAAGAAGGAAGTTTATTGAATGTGGAAAAAGGGACAGACCACTTGGGAGGAATATAGGAACATTGTAAGAACATGCAGAGACGTGATGAGGAAATTAAGGTCCATTTGAATTAAATCTGACAAGGGATGTCAAAGACAACAAGAAGGGCTTCTTCAAGCACACTGGTAGCAAAAAGATGACTAGGGAAAATGTGGGCCTCCTGCTGAATGTGGTGGGTGCCCTGGTAACAAAGGACACAGAGAAGGCAAGTTACTGAATGCCTTCCTTGTCTCAGTCCTTACTGCCAAGGCCAGCCTTCAGGAATCCCAGACCCTGGAGGCAAGACAGAAAGTCTGGAGAAAGGAAGACACCCCCTCAGTCAAGGAGAAGGCAGGAAGGAGGATCCAGGAAACTACAGGCCAGCCAGCCTCACCTCCATCCCTGGAAAGGTGATAGAACAGCTCATCCTGGAGGTCATCTCCAAGCATGTGAGGGAAATGAAGGTTATCGGGAACAGTCAACATGAATTCACCCAGGGGAAATCATGCCTGACCAACCTGACAGCCTTCTGTGATGGAATGACTGGCTGGGTAAGCAAGGGGAGAGCCATGGATGTTGTCTACCTTGTCCTCAGCAAGGCTTCTGACGCTGTCTCTGTAACATCCTCATAGGTGAGCTCAGGCAGTGTGGGTTACATGAGTGGACAGGGAAGTGGATTGAGAACTGGCTGAAGGGCAGAGCTCGGACGGCAGCGTCTAGCTCAGGGGTCTTCAAACTACGGCCCCCCAGGGTCCTCAATCCGGCCCCCGGTATTTACAGAACCCCCCGTCCCGTCCGTCCCCCCCCGGGGGTTGGGGTGGGAAACCAAGCAGCCGCAGATGACTGCCTGCCACTGCATCCGCGCCGGCCCCCTGGTTAAACAGTTTGAGGACCCCTGGTCTAGCTGGAGGCCCGTAACAAGTGGTGTTCCCCAGGGGTCAGTACTGAGTGTACAAGACCGTACCAGTCTTGTTCAACTTATTCGCCAATGACCTGGATGAAAGGACAGAGCACACCCTCAGCAAGTCTACAGACAAGACTGGGAGGAGTGGCTGATACACCAGAAGGCTGCACTGCCATCCAGTGAGACCTGGATAGGCGGGAGAGTTGGGTGGAGACGAACCTCATGACGTTCAACAACAACAAGTGTAGGTTCCTGCACCTGGGGAGGAACAACCCCATGCACCAGCACAGGCTGGGGGTGACCTGCTGGAAGGCAGCTCTGTGGAGAAGGACCTGGGCGTCCTGGTGGACAGCAAGTTGCCCATGAGCCAGCAGTGTGCCCTGGTGGCCAAGAAGACCAATGGGATCCTCGGGGGCATTAGGAGGACCATGGCCAGCAGGTCGAGGGAGGTTCTCCTCCTCCTCTGCTCTGCCCTGGTAAGGCCACATCTGGAGTGCTGTGTTCAGTTCTGGGCTCCCCAGTTCAAGAGGGACAGGGAACTACTGGAAAGAGTCCAGCAGAGTGCTAAGAAGATGGTGAGGGGACTGTAGCATCTCCCTTATGAGGAAAGGCTGAGAGAACCAGGCCTGTTTCACCTGGAGATGAGAAGACTGAGAAGGGATCTTATCAATGTCTACAAATATCTTAAGGCTGCATGATGAGAGGATGGGGCCAGACTCTTTTCAGTGGTGTACGGTGACAGGATAGTGACAGACTCTGCTGATCATCACTAAAACAGTTGTGTTTTATTTGCAACTTCTGTTCTTTTGGCTGCTTTTGTTTTATTTTTGTGAGTAAGCTCATTTTTTTTTCTCCTCCATGCTGCTTTGTTTTGCTTCACTAAGCAGATAAAGTAAAATGAGTAGCTGTATCTACTTCTGGTTTATGCTACTTTGAGCACCAGCTCCTTGCGGATGCTGCACCTTGTGCTTGGATTTTGGCAGGGTGCAGATGGAGGCAGAGGGCTTTCATCTGCCATCTCTCAGCGGGTACCTCAGAGCTCCTCATCTGCAGCCAGAGATCTGGCCCGGGGTGTTTTATAGACAGTGTTATGCCTCCTTACTGAGTTGCATTTGCTGGCACAGCTCACAAATTCCTCCTGAAAGAGAGGCCCTGTTACTGTATGAGACAGTAAAACAGTATTTATTGTGACCACTGCTTGAATGGGCTTGATCATAGCTTGAGGGCCTAGCTTTGGACTAATATAAATAGTCTGTGCAGCAGGTTTCCATGGTCTGCTGGACCATCATGTAGAGAAAGCAGAATTGCTTTGACGAGAGCTGGTGAATAGAGTATGTTTAGACAGACTTAGCCTGTTTTTAGCAATTTAGAAATACTACTAACACTGCCAGGCTGTCTTTAGAAGGTACTTAAAGGGGTTCAGGACAATGCCAGTGGGAATAAATTGGCTTTCCACACCCTGAAGCTGAGTCTGCAGCTGCATCAGCTTTTTTGGCAGCACCAGTTCACCATCCAGATCTCTGCTCTGGCCTTGGGTGATGGGTATCAGGAAAGCTGAAACCTAGACAAGTGTATTTTGGTGATAAAAGAAGGAATAGCATGAATCAATAAGCTGGACAATGTAACAAAGCCTATTAGGCAGGAGAAAAGGGGGCTGGACATAAGGCTTCCGGTACCACTTATATCTGTTATATGCAGTTATTACGTACCATTATTATGGCATGGAGGCATTGTTCAAAGCACATTTTTAACAGATAAGATGGAGAAAGGTCAGTGCTAGTCTCAGAACTATTAATAAGAGTTTCTATTAATAATCATCAGGAAATAATTTACAAAATAATAATTTCATAATAATAAGATAATGAAAGATATTAGTCTTCTTTTGCTTATGAAGCTGAATTCATAGAATAAAATTGAAGGCAGTGAAATTCCACGAAAGTAATGAGACACCCCAATATCAGCTGTTTAAATTCTGTCTGGAAACTGTGCTGCTGTTGTTCAGCTTTGGGGAGCTATAACAAAAGTCACTGGAAGGAAACAGATGAACTCCCTCTTGGGATGGAAGCCAAGCTGAATGTTATTCTAAAAAAGTTCTTATGCTGTCTCAGGGTATCAGGGGAAAATTTTCACCCACCCTTCCTTTTTCGTGCATGTGATTATAAACATACAAGGTTTCATGACATTCCTTTCTTCTGCCTTTCTAGCTGAAAACCTGAAGTTTTGCACGGGTATCTTAGAAAGTCATATGGGGGCAGACATCTATTAATATGGGTGGAAACATGTGAAGTTATTTGAAACAAAACCAGTGGGAAAAGAAAACCTATGCTTGCTGAAATACCCCAGTAGTGTGAAAGACAAGTTGCTTAAAATTGGAAAGGGACATCAGTATAAGCTCAGACAATGTTTGTCCTATAGTTTTGAAGGTCTAACATTTTGATGACATAGCTATGAAAACCTACAGCCAGCAATGTGTGTAGTGCTTAAAGAAATTATTTTGTGGGTGTATATACCATCCCAAAAAAGCCCTTTGTAAATATACTTTGAATCAGTTTTCTTAATAGAATAATCTATAACTGTAAAGTGTAGAAGTGACTATAAGATCATCTAAAATAACTACTAAAAGCTGCTTCTCCAGAAGATTTTTTTTTTTAATGTAACTCCTTCAGTCTAAATGTATCAGCAAACTGTTTTAAGAATACAGTTTTCCCCTGGAAAAGTGTTATACTGCACAACATCCAGGGACCGGTTGGCTTGATTCCCTGTACTATTGAACTAGGGCTGCAGAGTTTCCCTGTTACTTTCTGTATGACTCCCAACTAAGTGATGACTGGAATAAACATTGGGCAAAAATCCTCATATGATCAACATGAAAAATATACAGAAAGACCACAAAGATCTTACAGTTCTTGAAGAATGCCATACGATGAGAGAATACAAAACTGTATAGCCTAGAAAAGAGAAGTCTCATGGTAAAGGAAGTGGAGGGATGACAAATGGCATGATGATAACTTGTAATATGTCTTCAAAGTAATAGTACAAATAAAAGTAGAAGATGTCTTGGGCCCAAACAAGGAAGAGCAAGCAATGCAAATTTGGATGCCAAGTATTCAAGCAAGGCAAATGAGCAACAAAGAGGGGAGGATGGAGAACTAGAAATTCTAAGGAAAAAGATAAAGCTGGTGGGACCTGCTGGTGGCATTGTCGTGGAAAATCTAGTGTGACCAAATGGGTGTTTTCTGGCTCTGTTTCCTGTGAAGCATATCCTTCTACTTCCTCCGCAGCTACAGAAAAAGCTTGTCTGCTGTGGGACTGCTGTGATGGTATCACTGTGGGAAGAGTGTAGGAGTCTTTTTATCTATTTATACTCGTTTTGCGCATGCAGCATTAGTAGAAGTGGTCGTGTAAAGTTTGGTACTTCTGGTTATAAGTAAGTCAAGCACTTAGCTGCATCTTTATGTACATTAAAAATGGAGGGAGGGGAAAGAGAAGTATTTTTGAAGAAGCCTAAATCTGGGCTTTCCTAAAATTAGCATGTGAAAGGGAGAATGTATGTTTAATGATTTATCAGCACAGTATGAAAACTGTCAGTGTAACAGGAAAAAGAAAGAACATATTTAATTACTCATCTCACATAATAATTGTTATATGTACACATTTTCGAAGTGTAGCAGTAGTTTGCAAGCTATATTTATTACTCCCTAGATTCACTCTGTTCTTTCAGTGGAATTGAAATGATCGTAGATATGATCTGGTACTACGTCCAAAATCACCTTAACAGTATCAATGTCTTGTGAGACAAAAATTTATGGTGCAGTAAGTGATTCTTCACTGGTTCTCAGTGTTTATCCTAGCCTAGAAACCTAGCTAGGCCTGCCAGTTTTTGAAAATTGGCATATGTTCCTGGGACGTGAGAAAGTGTGATGACAGAAAGGGGCTAGGCCTCATAAAGTAGTTTACCTAGAACAAATGTATAACTGGTGTCTACTCTTCTAGGCAATGGTAGTTTCTAACAGTGGAAACAGTAATGGGAAAAATTTGTCTCCCATTTCAAAATAATAAAGCCTCCAGACTTCTTCAACAACTTTTCCATGAGCAATCTCTGCACTAACTTTAATACAGTGGGTGGTTCTGTTCAAATGAACCATTTACTGTGCTACCGTGTGTTTTCAACACAGTGAATCATATTTGCATAATGCTAGACTAACTTACTATCAAAATATTAGCTTGATATGATTCCATACTGTATAAGCAGCTTACTCCTGTATCTGTCTAGTGCAGCAGTATAATGAAAGTATTGATGGGAAGAGTCCTGTCTCACACAGCATTGTGTTAAGCTAATAAAATGGCCTAGAAACTTGCTAAGACACTGTAAAGTATTAAAATATGAATATTTAATATTGATATACAGAATATATGAATGTTAATCTTGCCCATTGTAGTTCCTCAATATGGCCTTGGGGCATTAGGAAATAGTGTGCTTCTGATTAATCCAAGACTTGTACCACATAAGCACATGTGCATGGTCCTGATAAGATTAAAAAGTATGTTTTGCCATGTAAACATATTAGGAGTCTAAATTATTTCAAATTACTCCCAGCTTTGAGGCTTTGATACTAACTCATTGACTTTTCTAATTGTGTCAAAAATAATTCTCTTTTTATTGACTCCATTGGAATTTATTAGCAATTTCTGGAACACTTTAAAATTCTGACTTAATTGTGGCTTTGCTCTATTTGTAGACAGAACAGCTTGTTCTTTGTCCTTTACATTAACACAACCCAATACTTTTGGGGTGTCAGCCTCCCCATACTATACGGCTGTTTTGACCTGTGATCCTGGTGCATACTTCATCATATGAGAACTAGCAAGTAGTCTGTAGAGATCTAAGGGAAGAAACCACTTCTGGATGTCTAACCATTGTCAGATAGGTACTATGTATCTGTGACATAACCTTTCTTCATGGAATATTTTACCCTTTTCCTGAAAGGCTTTAAAGAATTCATGGAATATTTAATGAATTTTTGAATGTGGCTGGAAAATGGTACATGTTCAAAAAAGTTTTCCTGCAAAACTATTTGCACATTTGGCCCTGAGATTAGCTCTGAGACCCACTATAGCTGTGTATTAGCCACAAGAGTAAAACTTCATCTCTTTCACATGTTTCCAAGGCAGCTTTCTCTGTACTTATTGTCTTTCTTTGCACATTAGCCAGCTGCTCAGAATTTCTAGAAATTTTGGTGAAGAAACATTCTGTGTCAGCTGAGAAATGTTTAAGATTAAGTTAGCCAGATAGTTTGGGCTGGGAAATTGCAGATACCATATGGAAATTATACTCATATTATCATGAAATACATGGTATTAATAATGAAATGCAGATATATCATGAAATTGGCACATGAACACATACACAAAGCAGGCATATAAATTCAGATCTGTTTAATACAAAGTGGCTGGTGTATGCATATAATTAAAATGAACGCTGAAGATTTTGTGTTGCAATTAATATAGATACTAACTACAGAAGATGTTGCATATATGAAGCTCTTGTTTGTTTAATAATGTGCCAGACTTTAATGATGCCAAGTCTGATTAACTTCTAGGTACCAATATGGTGAAAACAGCTAAATAGTAAAAAAGATTTACAGACACCTAAAGAATGTACTTGTCTTGATGTAGAGCATAGAGAACATTGAAGCTAAATCAGCAAAAATTAGATCATCAGCTGGAGTATTCTGTGGCCAAAAAGGCAAACTGAACATAACCAAATTCAAAAGAACACCAAAGCTGATGAAATATGCAAAAGGAGATGTTGACATTGGCACCAGAAGAAACATTTTTGTCCGTAAAGAAGAACATGTCATAGGTTTAAAAGTTAAAAAGAGTAAATAATGAAGAATATTTGTTAAATAATAACGGGCATTAACACTACATTTTTAAAAAACATGAGGAAAATAACATTGTGATACTGTGTTGGTAAAGAGGATTGAACACTAGTAGATAAATTCAATTTACTTGGAAGCTAATTAATGCATATGTTTTTCCCAAAGCTGTGAAGAGAAACAGGCAAATACTACCTCTCAGCCTGCTGAGTCACAGGTCATATTCCATTCCTGTAGATATACTAATGGGTTCTAAGGCAGTCTTAGTAGAATCCTCTGATGAAGACAGGAATAAATTTAGGACTTGTCATTAGATGCATCTGTTGGAAAAAGTGATGATGAAGTTGAGGGAGGCACATCCTCCCTCAGACTCAAAGGACATGAGGATGAGATGAATAAAGAAGCTGGCAGAAACCACCACAGATGATGTTTTAAAGCACTGGAAGACAAACAAGAAATGATTGGAGCGTGTGAATATATAAAATCCCAAAATTGTGGTGAAGGGAGTGACATGGAAGAAAAGAAAGATGTGGGACTGACTGACATTTTCTTAAAAGTTTGCTCAGAGCACATATGCCCTAGAGGGTGGGACACTGGAGTGACTATAAACAATAGACATCTGGTCTTATCTCTTAAGTAAGAGATCCAAAACTCTCTGGCTCAAATAGCAACCTGCGTTTTAAATCTTGTTTAAATTGTAATATAGACATGGAAATTAGAGGACTTCTATCAACCCTGTGTTTAATTCATTAAAAATAAAAAAAGATAGGTCTGAAATGCTTTGTTTCAAAATAAAATATTTAGGGTTTTCATTGCAAAATTCCTACTTTGATTCAAAAATACATATACTTCTAGAGGTGAAAGGAAAAGACCAAGCCAAGTTAAGGATGTAGTAATATCATCCAAACATTATGGGCTATTGCCTATCATCTAAGTGACTGGGATTGTATGCTCATTCTTAACTATCTAGTTGAAAGGCAGTGTAGGCTCTGTTAAATTTTAGTGGAAAAAAATTAAGCTAAGTTGCATTTCATTACAACTAAGAAAGGCTAAGTATATATCAGTATATTGTGATAAATTAACTACAAAAAACCCCAGTGTTTTGCCCAGTGTTAATCCTAACTACAAAAGGGTGGCAAATTTTGCGTAGTTCTGAATATTTGTGATGATTTCTGCTCACTGTAAAATTACATGAGGCCTCCGAAGAGATGAAACACTTTTCAGCCATTTACAAGAGCAACTGATGTGTTTATAATTGTTTTTATATACTCAAGGGAATGTTTTTTTTATGTCCATCCAAAGAAAACACCATCAGTAGTTAGGGGTGGCTGTAGGTGATCCGACCTTTCCTGATTTTTTCTTTTACTCGTTAACAAAAAGAAAACATGTATCCCAGAAAAGAAGCAGGTTCCCAGAAGGCTGCCTGCTGATGTGGAACAGTTGGTGAGTTTTCCCCACCAGGGAGTAAGTTACTCAGTAGCATCTCTGTAACAATCCCACAGTCCCCACAGCCTCCTTCACAGGTAGACACAGCCTCATTGCAGAGACCTGCTTAACTTTCTTCTGCCATTTCAAAACTGTAAATCTGTCCTCCTGTCAGGTCTATTCAAAGTGGCAATTTTTGCTATTCTGCTAAAATGCTAGTCACCAAGATCTGAGTCTGTTTTAAGTTACTCTGGAGCCAGTGAAGCCTTGGACAGGAGTAAAAACAATGCCCTACCTTCTTAGTCTTTCAAGTGGAGATAACCAAACTCATATGCAGACTAATATCTAGTTCGATATGTCTAGAATTACTAGCTTTCCCCTTTAGGTGGCCAGCTGTAATTCAGAACTCAGTCTCTAAATTTTATAATTCACAACTCAGCCTTTAATTTCTTTCAGCAAACTCAGTAATTATTCTACTCCACACTCTGACTGGTAATCAATTTTACCATCTTAGGCAATTGTCAAAAACCTCAGAAAAATTCAACAGGTACTCTCCAGGTTTTTTAACATATATGTTGTAAATATTCCATATGTCTTTTCACAGATTTTTTTGAGATAGTGAAGGGAAGATAGTCTATGAAATAATATTCAGATGAGTCTCTGAAATTATTAATTAAATAGAATAATACAACCGTGTGAGAATAACTGAAGTGCCAGTCAATCCTTGCTGAGCTTAACTGGGAGGCAGAGTGCAGGCAAGTGCCTTTCTGCAGCATGCTGTTTCTCTGAGTCACAGAATCATAGCGTAGTTTGGGTTGGAAGAGACCTTTAAAGGTCATCTAGTCTAACACCCTTGCAATAAGCAGACACATCTTCAACTAGACCAGGTTGCTCAGAATCCCATTTAACTTGACCTTGAATGCTGGGCTGCATCTGCAGTCTTAGTCTGTTACCCCCTTGCCAACTCTGATTTCTTCCATGGTCCATTTTTACAGAAAGAGAAAGCTGTTGGCACAAGCTGTTTGGACTTTTTTGTTACTTATCTGGTGTCTGTTTCATTATGAGTAGATCTTATGTGTAGGTAAAAGTCAAATCTGTCATTTGACTGCTGAATGTTCTGAAGGGTGCAATCCAAAATTCCTACCCATATACTTACAAAGTTCTCATTATACATTATACATTAAAGTGTTATCATTGCCTTTTAGTGTTTAACTCACATGAATAGGTGAGTGATATTATTTCTTCTTCCCTAAGGAAGTATCCTGAGTGTCCTCAGGACTCTGAAAGGAACAGTGCTCATGCAGACTTGTGAAATACTCTGACTTGGTTGGATTTTGCAGACTTTGTCCTATTTTTGGTGGAAAACTGAAATTTGGTAAAATGGATATAAAGATGTATAAGATGTTTTTCATTCCTGGTGCATTTTATTCTCATTTTCATCTTTCTTTTCCCTCCCTCTAGCTCACTTAGAATGGTCTGTCTAGTAAAGGTTTTCTCAGGTAAACAGCCCTGTATTTTAGGTTTGTAGTCTGGTTTGGGGGTTTGGTTTGGGTGTTGTTCAGTTTCTTTTTTTAGGGGGATGTCAGTTTACTTTATCAAGCGGAAATTATCATGTGTGCAGCAATTCCTGCATTTCATCTTCCCCGTCCATTTCAGTGAACCTTTCCACACAGAAATAAAGACATTGCATTGCTGTTGTAGTGACAATCTAAAGGACAAAATAATCCACACTACTGTTACTAATTTTCATCTGGGGATATGTGGCAATGAGGTACGTGCATTTGTTCCTTCCTTCGTTCCTTTCAGTCCTTAACACTGACACAGATTGCTTCAGATGTTCCCTCCAGGTCTCACTTCTGGAGTAATTGCTCCACACTTGATATCTACTCTGATGCATCTACTGCTCATCTACTATTTTGGACTCAGATATTTTATAGTTATGATTGCTTTATAACCTCATAAGGCAGGCATTCAAGTGGTATCAATTAGTATTGTGTCTTTGATTTCAATAGATCTATATTGAGTTGCCACAACCACAGATTTGGCCTAAAATTTCTTTGGCTTTGCGACATGTTCCTCTGAGAATTCTTTAATTAACACCAAATTTTTATGAATCCTTTCTCCTCTCCTCCTGCTAATTGCTACTACTGTGGTGCATGCAATGAAGGAAGATATCTGTGAACTGAGTCTTACTCTGGATGACCGCTAATGTATGTTTGCCTTTTCACCAGGGACTAGGTATTACAGGTGAAGAAAGACGCTTGGTCTTTCCAAGTGTGTTTACTTTCTCATTGAAACTTGAGTTTCCATTTGTTTTTTATTTTTATTCTCACTTTCCAACAGTCAGATTCTCCACCCCAAGCTAAACATCATAGCATTGTTAAATGAAAACAATAGAAATTATGGACAATATGAAAACAATTAAGAGTAACAGGGAAGAGGGCTGAGCCATTTATTCAACCTCATTGCATCTTCATGCTTCAATGTTTTTAACATTTTTTAATCTGCCCAAAAAGTCATTTTAACCATTTCCTTCTTGGTTATTGCATGTGAATAGCCTCTCAGTCAAGCTGTTTTTGTTTGGAGATCTAGTTCTGTAGTTTGCAATTTAAGTTTTCTAAGTTCATTAAATAATCGTTTAATCATTTCTGTAAGCAAATATTACTTCTGCTTCTACTGATAAAATGTGTTTCACTGAAGAGCTAACATCTTGCACATTCACCATGTCTGGCATGAACAAATACCCTGCTGATTGCACAAATATGTTTTTTAGCATTGGTCTTAGTTCATATGATCTACTTAGTCATAAACAACAGTTTGCTCTCCACTTCTTATGTGTAAGCCACTTTCTCGCATAAGTCAGTTTCTTGTTTCTATTAACCAGCTGCATGCAGTGTGTTGAGATATGTGCATGTTTCTTTCAAGGTGGATGATCATCAGCTATGCTAATTAAATTTACTGAAATCTTTGTAGTATTTCTTTAATCCAGTGTTACTTCAAAAGTCCTTAATTATACAATGAAAAACAAAACTTTAAGAGATAAACTGTTTTGGAGTTTAAAAGATTGAAGTAATTGTAATATATAAAACTTAGAAAATCTTTGTTAAGCAACCAGACATTTTTTGTTTAGATATGACTTGACATTTCTACAGAAATAGCAATTTGTTAGGTGCAATTCAATGTATGTTTAATCTTTCCTTGTTGATTTGTGTAGGTTCATTTGATCTGGCTATACTGGGGGGATCACCATGTATGCTGTGTTTTAGGAAATACTGCTTCTTGTGAAGACTCCTTTGCTATTAGATTCTTTAATCACAGCTACTTCCAGTAAAATTTACTTTCATATTGAGGTCAGAAGCAAGCAATAGAAATTAGAAGCAAAACAGACTGTTAGTTCATTCCCTTATTTCCATTTTGTCAGAATGGGATAGTTTTCTACAGTGGCTAGGGGACTCTGCTTTGGTCTGTGGTGAAACACTGTTCATCCTCTCATACTTCTTGCTGATACAGAAAAAGCAGCATATATAAAAAGCCTATGGGCTTTGTGGAACTACATGCTAGAAATGCAGGTAATCAGCAAGGTCTGCACTGTAAAAGCAGCCAGAAAACTGCTAGATACTGACAGAGGAGAAGACCAATGTAAGATGTCACCGAGAAAAAGCATGTTGTCCAAAAGATCAAAAATCTGTTTTGTTTTCCTTTTTATAAGCTCCAACACTTTTTGACTAAAACTACCTTTACTGGAAAATAAAGTTTCAAGTTCATGGAAACATTAAATGCATGTTGGTTTGGTCAAGCTATGTCAGCAAGGGAAGAAAGCATAAAAAAAAAACCCTCCATGCTTCATTTCAACCTTTTCAAAACAAAACGGCATCATCTCCATTGAAAAACAAAGCTTCTTTTACAGTTGATCTGTTTTAAGTAAGTTTGAAATAGAAGTTTAAAAAATAAAAACTTGCAACAAATTGAAGTTTCCCGTTTAACCCAAAACACATTTTAAACTGCTGTTTGTAGAACCATGGTAAAGCAGGATGAGCAGCTATTCACCTAACTCTGACAAAAACCTGCTGCAGTGGGGGGTCAGATTGCGCAGACCATGTTGCAAGATCTCTACCCGCACACACACATCTCACCCCTCCCCAACACAGCTGATATATGCCACAGTGTTTCAATCCACTTATAGACTGTATATGCTTCAGCCTAGAGATTTGTAACTACCTGTATCTGTCCTTTGGTAAATCTGTGCATGATAGTGCACCCACAAAAAGTGGCTAAACTTTAATGAAAAGAAGTTAATGTCCTGCCCAAATGTGTTTTTCATATTTATCTAATAAATTCTCTTTATTCCCTCTGTTCACCCAAATCTCTACTATTTCTCTGCATGTAATACTTTTCAAATAGTTGTAACTGAGTATTATGGTCTCTTTAGCTAATGATTAGGCAATTGATTTTAAGCTCATCTGTACCTAGTAAGCTTATGTAAGCTCACCATGGCAGTGATGATCATGTAAGATCATCATGACAGTGGACATCTCTCTCTGATGAGCTCAGACTCGGGCATAAAAATTGCAGATGGGTAGTGTTACTTTTTTCCTCCATCTGCTGAAAGCAGAGGGATGTTGCCAGTCTTCCTGTGGCTGGTAAGTCAAGCCACTTGTCAGCTTAGGTATTTAAAACTGACCCAGTGAACTGTTGTGCTGGGCTTTGAAATACTTTCTCTCCATTTCCCAAATTCATTATCTGCTTTTCTTTGAAGAGAATCTGGAAATTCTTCCCATGCTTTTCTGGCACAACAGGATATTCCTTTTTGAGATGAACTGTCCATGTTTATCTCAGTGGTTGTTTGGGAGCCCAGTACACCCTCCTGCAGTGTGTATTTATATACCTTTCTAAGGATGTACATCTAAAGGAGAAAAGAGACGGTTAACCCAAAATCTGTCAAACTACCAGTTTTGAGAAAAATAGAATATAAGTGGAACTTTTATTGCCACAATTCACTGGAGATACTTGTCTTCCTTCTCTGATTCTAATACTTTTCCTTGTTTCTTGAAAAAGCTTAAAACCAAATGTAATAATTGCTAAAAACTCTAAAGAATGCACAAAAAAATTTTGAAGATGTGGTAAGTGTTTTTAACCTGAGTCCAAGTCAGAATATTCCTTTACGTAGAGGAAAGGAGCGAGGGAGGGAGGAAGGGAAGGAGAGGGAGAGGAGAGAGGCAAAGTGAGATCCTAAAGGGATTCCTGTCATGACTGAGCACGGGGAACTTCTGTGGGACTTAACACACCATCAATGTATACATTAAAACAGGAGTAAATTGCAGCTCTGTTTTTATTACACTTAGCATAAAGAATAGAACCAGTTTTGTTCCTGATGCCAGTCAGTGACCCAGACACGAGGGTGTCATTTCTCCACTCTGAAAATCCTTTGTTTAAGCAGGTGCAGAGGCTCATGCTTCATGTGCTGCCAACCAGTAGATGTTGCATTACAAAAAAGATCATTTCTGTTTTGAGAAGCAAAAACTGCAAATGCAAAGTTAAGCTGGAAAAACTAGCAGAGTTGAGGCATTCGATGAAGAAATCAATGACTGATTAAATCAGGCACATTAATATCTCCCTCTCAACAGTGTTAGGTGCTTACTGCTTTGGCATGTGCAGTGGCTACAGGACAGGAACACTTGGTGGTTACAAAGACGCTACTAACATTGATCATACCATACGCCAGATTGGCTGGCTGTGACCTAGTTAATTTGAAACTGTTGTGTGTATTATGCCAATCCCTTGAAATAAGAAAAAAACTGATGATGAGTTGTTGGCTAATATCTTGAAATTCTGTCCAAGTCTAACTGATTTGTGATCATGATCTATATTGGCAGCTGACAAGAATTCATAATAACTACTTGTTGAAGGTTGTCATCTTCCCTTCAGTTGTCCACCTTCATGACACACTGCAGCTGATCCAGCACTGGGCTGTGTTTCTCTCCCATACAACCCTGTCAACAAGAAGCAGAAAAAGAAAGCACAGGCAATGAAATATATCTTAAGCAGTTGTTAGAAACCTCCCAGCAGTGAGACTGGGACCCCAGCCTCCTTCCAGTGACAGCCCCGACACTGCAAGGTCATGGCCACAACCCAATTAATGCTTACCAATTTACCCCGAGTGAAGATACTGACAGCCCACGCTGGCTAGGACTTTTGGGGAAAAGATTTTGAAACCATCCCAGCTGAGGAAATAATAGGATTCAAATTGTCTGACAAAATGCTCTTAGCACTGAGTGAGGCTTGTACGGGAAGGATAGGGAAATCAGCAGAGAGATTGACTGCAGGAAAAGGATCGAGAGGCAGCTTCACCCACATCAACCTATAACTCTCTGGGAAATTCTCCTCAGGTTTCAAAAGAAAAAGAAAGAATTTTTAAAAAGGTAGATAACCATGACTGATGAGTCAAGGAACTTTCCCCTTATTTTTCAATTTAAGGTACAAAACCCCCATACAAGCAATGTTTATGGTCTAGCCCTCCTGGTGGCAATTCCTGCTGGATAGCTACAAGAGCTTACTGCTCAGTATGCTAGCTCGGAGACAGGCTTTCTTCTCGGGTGTATAACACTACCTACACATTGTAAAGAAACCACAGGCATCCAAATACACAAGATCTGCTTCCGAAACGGGTGCAAAGAGCCAAAAAGCCAAACACTCTTGTGTTCTAAGATATGACCCTTTTGTGCATTCAACTTCTTGGAACACTGAATATGAAAAAGGAAAAAAAATGTCAGGGAACTACTGTTGTTTTCTTAATATTTAATTATACATAATATATTAAACCATGAATGAGTGCCACCCTGTAATCTCCATGTTGCAGGAGCATGTACTTTTAGCTGTCATTCTGCCTTGGTTAGAAATACAGGCACAAG
The DNA here is from genome assembly GCF_023638135.1 of Falco biarmicus. Taxonomy (NCBI): domain Eukaryota; kingdom Metazoa; phylum Chordata; class Aves; order Falconiformes; family Falconidae; genus Falco; species Falco biarmicus. The sequence continues at coordinate 18,726,826 of NC_079311.1, read as the reverse complement.
TGTCACGTAACACACACATGGTGAACATGGCAGGAACAGGTTACAACTACTTTGCCAGTGCTAAAATACATGGTCAGTGCACATGCGATTGATTGAGTTATTGCAATTGTACAAACTCCAACAGACCTCAGACACATCGATTTCATCAACTACGCACATGTAACCTTGGTATTTCTCTGAAACTTTTGAATACTGTCACTTCTGTTTCCTGAGAGGCTTCCAAATCTATAGGAGTCCTTCACAAACACACAGCACCAAAAAGGTGTTATGGGATAATAAAAGAAGCTTCACCATCATTTATGTACCAAATCACAGTGGTATAGTGTGTTTAAAAAGTTAGATTTCTAGCTTTTTGCAATGCAAATAGACAGGCTAAGGACTGTTTCTGATCTGATTGAGTCATTGTGTAGTTCTTTATTTTTTCATATGGAATATAGAAGATACATTCTTAGCTATGAATAACATTTCTAGGATAAATAGTTTCCAGAGACAGCCCATTCCAATATTATAGACTTCTATGACTGCTAACAACAGAAACATCTTCAGAATTAGTCAACCAGCCACAGATATAATTACCATAGCTGAAAATAAATGTAATTTAAAATATGACACAGATGTATCCAAACCATAGACACCAGAACATATTTCCGTAATTTTCTGGCAATTTAGCAGTCATGAACTAACATCACTGTTAGAATTAGTGAGATAAACTTTTTCAGCAGGGCAACACACAGGTAGGTTTCCTGAATTTTGGTCACAATTTCTGCAAACTGAAGTGCAGGAAAAGAAGACATTTTAGTTCGTTCTCTGCTATGCAGAAACATAGATCCAAGGGAAGACAAGTGTATAGAAGGTATTGTAAAAAACAACCCTCTCTTGGGCTATGTATGTTTCTTGTTTTTCAGCACCAGTAAGAAACTGAAATGTAAGACAGAAGAGAACTTCAAGAGGTTGTATAGCTTGCATCTGTGCTCTGAGGTAGGATTAGATACATATGCACAGGTTCATGTCTAATCTGTTTTTGAAAACATTAAATGTGTGGTTTTACACAGTTGCCTTAGGTACTCTTCTGTGGTATTAATTATCCTTACAGGTATAAAGCTTTTTTCTAATATATAGCTTCAATCTTCTTTGCTACTAATTAATCTGATTACTAGTTGTCCTACACCCATAATAATGCTGCTCTAAATATAGCATTAAACATAACCCACTTTAATATTTCACATGAAGCAAGTATCTCAGGCAGAAGTATTTTTCTAATGCATTCCCCAAGCTAATTGAGATAAAAATTATTCAGACGTAGTACATTATGTGACACAAGAAGATAATTCAGGAAATAACATTTTGTAATGTATTATCTGAGTTTTTCTCATCCCACCAGACAAAAATTTCTCTTAGCTCCCTTTTTCTTGAGATGATACAGTTAACTACTTCTATGAATATCTGATTTTTGTTCCATTGCATTTAATTTTTGAAAGAAAACAATGTTAAGATCCTGGAGTGCATTTTCATACAAACTTCCGAATTCATGGATAGATTGTATTCAAAATCACCCAGAGAACAAACTAAAAAGGAAAACTTAATGTCCTCAACATGGAAGTAAATATGGATATTAATGTCACCTGTGTTAGACTAAAACCTGATATTAAAACAATATAATATTAAACAACACTGGAATGCTTGAGTGTCTGTTGACTAAGTGCAGCCTATTACACAGCCAGCCAGGTTCATCTTCTTGTAGTATTCTATGATGTCTGAAGAGAAATGCTTCCTGTCTTGAAAGATACAGGTGTGTGAGGGCATAGCCCTTCCAAACTGAGAAAAGTAAGTATGCTTTAGCACACTGTCTTATGCCAGACAAGCTTGAGGTGACATGGCAGCTGTTCTGCAGGACACCATGTTTTTATGTATGTAGCTATGGATTTTGGAGTAATATGTTAGTAATGTCTTCTTGGTGGGATTTGCTGGTGACATGACAGATTTATAGCCAGGAACACATGTTCCTTATTGCTTAATAGCTGTAGAAGAGTTATGTTTACTGGTGAAATTGCAAAATTATCTACACATAGTGTGGAATTAGATCCGTTATTATTAGAAATGTACATTGGTTGTGTGATGTTTGTGCTTTTTAAATGCCAGGGCAACCGAAAACAGATATCATTTTGGAGACTTTCACTTGAAAATGCTTTCAGAAAAAACAAAACAAAACAAAACAAACACATGCAACCAAAGCTCAGGTTGATGTCCCTTTTTTTCTTGCTCTCTATTTGTGAGCTATTAGTCTTTAATCCTTCCCGAAAAAGACAGGTTCCTGCATCAAAACTCTAATTATTAGTTTTCGTATTTCATCATAAAAATATAATGGCATGTAAAATATAAAATACTCTAATTTCATGGAGGGGGTCAATGCTTCTCTCAAGCTAAACTTTTCACAAAGCCAACTGAAAAAAACTAAGAATATGTATTTATACACTTAGGAAGATACGTGACAATAAAACATAGTGAACACAGTGAACTTTGCTGCCTGTGTAATAGGCTGCACTTAGTTAACAGACACTTCAGTATTCCATTGTTGTTTAATATTATATTGTTTTAATATCAGGTTTTATTCTAACATTAGTTGTGTTAATATCTATATTCTGTTTCCATGTTGAGGACATTAAGTTTTGTTTTTTAGTTTCTTCTCTGGGTGATTTTGAATACAATCTATCCATTAATTCTGAAGTTTATATGAAAATGCACTCCATTTATTTTCTTTCAAAAATTAAATACAAGGTTAAGTACTTATTTTCTCAAGGAGGAACTGGTAGAAGAAGGGAAAGAGATATTTCCTCAGGATAACTTCTTTTCAGGGTGGCTCCTCCATTTTGTTTTGTTTACTCTGAGTGCTGTCTTTATTACAGAGTATGAAAAAAAAAAGAAAAAAAAGCTAGTCTTTTCTGAAAAAAAGCTAGTCTTTTCTGTAACTGCATAAGAATTTTTTGTCTGTGCTGTCTTGTGGCGATAATTCTGCACTAGAAGATAAAGTAATTGACTAAGAAAAAACACACAAACAAGCCTTAGTAATATCATCTGTGTGGTCTTCAAGAAAGGGAACAAATTTAGTGCTGCATATAACGTGGTATTTTTTCAGGATGGCAGGTTTACTCAATTTTTCAGGTAAAATTTTTTAATGAGATCAAAGCTTCTTACATCCAAGTCCGTTCACATAAATCAGTCCAAGATCAGTGCTGACTTAAATTTACATTATGAAGCTGAAACGATAGTTGTGACCTTGGTGAAATTTCAGTTCAGTTCAAGGAAGCACTTATGGGGCACATTTCTCCACTGTAAAATTGCCCATCAGAGGTGGCATCTTGGCACACAACATGAGGCAACCAGCACCCATGGGCACTGGAAGGTAGGACTAGATTTGGCTCAGTCAGCCTATATTGTGCAGTGCTGTGCAGAAACTGGGGTACATGCTGCTCACCTATCCCATGAATATTTTGCTTGTAGTCTGAAGACTGTACTTCCTTGTAGCATCAGTGAGACATCTGTGATAAATGTTAGCTTCCGCTCTGTATTCAGGCTTTAATGGTAGAATCCCTGTGTGAGGGAGAATGGGGGAATGAAGAAACAGCATACTGACAGTATTGGGAAGAAACACATTTAGTGAAGGCAGCAAAGCAGGTAGATGGGAGCATAGGCAATAGTATGCATTGAGCACAGAAACTTTTGGCCACAGTAAAATAATACCTTCAAAAACTATACAGTGTGATTTTATCTCCACACAAAAGTAGGGGACTAGTTTGGTCTGTCACCCTAGTCCTACCCCCATCTACTCTGTCCCTGCCTCTTCACAGTATATACACAGCAGAGGCTATGTTAGTCTGCCCCTCTATTTTATCCCAGCAAAGTCCACCCCTCAACAGTTAGTTATCTGAGCAAGTACCTTAGGCTTTCTCAGTAGCACTTAGAATGTAGCTGTCTTCTGGGTGAGTGTCCCAGAGAGGCTGTGAGTGCGAACACCTTCCCCTGTCCTTTATCACCTGTAGAATCAAGATTTTGTTCTTAGTTTTAATCTTATCTAAGATATAAATGGTAAAACAAGCATACCATCTCGTATGGCTGGACAATTTTCAATGCATTTGAGGAGAATGGCTGAGCTTGCCTAGGACTTGAGTGTTATAGCACTATTGGTAAAAGCATTTATTTTCACCCTTAATGTGTGTTGTTGGAATGAGACTATGTACGTGAAAAAGAAACTTACTTTTTTTTATTACTTTATGTTCCAGGGTCCTTACAAGTGGGTGTTGTTTTGAGGTTTTTAAATGTTGCTAGCTTATCTTTTTGTTTATTTATTCACTGACATATTTATCTTCTCTGTAGGAAGTTTCTCAGAGCTGTCTCTTACTTTGAGATTAGGTTTTGTTTGGGATTGTTAGTGAGTCCAGGTGAATTAAACTGTTTTGGGCAACCCTTTTCTGCTTCCTCCCAGCCTGCAGAAGAGAAAAGTATTTTTCATTTTAATTGTGCTTAGAAGACTGCTTGGTGAAAGACAATCTGAAACTCTTTGTACTATAACCCTCAGACTGAGCGACAGGCTGGTTCTGGGTTAACTCTAGAATTTGTCTAAGCACAAATGCAAATCTTTCAAGGAAGTGAACACTAACTGCCTTCTACTCTATAACAGCTACACATGCATATATACTTGCATGTACATACACACATGCTCATATACATATACACACACAATTTCCCATTCTTGAAGGTGTAAATCTGATTTAAGGTTGGTAATTGACACTTCTTTCTCTCCACACTAATCCTTGCGATCTCAGATGTTATTTATACTGATTTTTTTTTTTTAATTTTGTCTCTTTGTTTCTCTGTTTCTCAGAAATTCCATCAGGATTATGGAGTTAATAATTGCCTTGATGATTAGTTTATATTGTTTACACAAGTATCCATGTGGATCTCTTTGTGAGTTAATGATCCACAGTCCATTAGATTAAGTACATTATAAGGCACTTCATGTGTGATTTTATTCAATCTTTTCTGAGATTTTAGGAGAAGGAAGGGGTTGGGTGTTTTTATTTGTTTGTTTAGGTGGGGTTTCTATGTAACCTTTGTTAATATATTACATTTCTCTTTAAAAATGCTCTGTAAATACCAATGCCATAATTTTGTCTTAAGAAAAAAAAATGTTTCCTTTACCTGGAAAGAGCAATTTCACCATTTCCAACCCAAAGTGGCTCAACAAGATTACCCTGAAAGTAAAGTAAAGCTCAACTGAAAAAGGGACTCAAAATCTGAATTACTTGATTAGCTTATTGATAAAAAATGGGATCTTCACAAGACTGCACAGAAAAGACTGCTCCAATTTGTCATGATTGAGATCCACTGATAGTGTAGTCAGCAACATCTCTTTCTCACAGGGAGCAGTAGATGGTTTAAAAGAAGTGTGGACAGCAAAATATTCTGTGTAAATGAAAGGGAACAGGAGAGACAGGGATGCCATCTCTGCCAGTTCAGTCTATACTTCACAGAACACAATGTTCTGAGACCCTTTTTTAAACCCTGGACTGTCAGTTAATCATCAAACCTAACTCCCATGCACCCTTTTCAACTGAAATGACCATAAGCTATCAGAAAAGTAGCTGCAGGGTACTCACTGGCCAGCTTCCCAGTTGCCTCTGCCATCTGTCTGAAATTCAACCCAATGGAAACAGGAGGCTAGCTAGAAAAGACATTAGTGTCCTGTATTTTAAGTTGTCTTATTATTAAACAACAGTTCTGTAAACGGTAGAAATAGTCCAAAGGAGAAAAATCCATAGCCAGATCGTGCTTTAGATGTAAACTTTTCCAAATTTAGCAGTGTTCCAATCTGTGGTTTTGATTTGGATCCAGATGAAATTTACATACATTTATTAATAATCATGAATGCTAACTAATGTTCTGTTTGTGCTAGTAAAAACAAGCCTTTTACCAGAGCTGTTCAAGCACCAAAATTCTTTAATTGCTATATACAAAATAGTGTGATTTGTTATATTTTGTGACTTTACATCATCCATTATTTATGAAGCCCCTAGCAGCAAACAGGTGTCCATCAATTTTCCAGCTTTTGTGCCCAGGTTAGCATTAAGTAGTTACTGATTGATCAAAATTCAAACCAGAAATTATATGTTGCTTTTTAAAATATATCAAATTTGAGAGAATAAATAGTAGCATGTAACTTACTTATGTTCAGTAACAGAGCATAATGAGAAGTTATTTTCTCAAAAATTTGCTGAGTATTTCCAAATGAATGCAGTTGTAAGATCCTAATGGTTGGCTAGGATGTGAGTCACTAACTGTAGTGGGCATTCTATCTAGCAAATATAACTTCTACTAAAGATGTTACTGCATTTTTTTTTATTGCTGCCAGATTATGCTACAGCCATTCAGATCAAATTGTTTCACAGTTTCAGTTGTATTTCTTTTCTAACATGCTGCAAAGCAATCTCTATGAAAAATGTTAGAAAATAAGGATAATCTGTTCATAAAACAAATTTTAAAGTTAGAGAAAAGAAGGCAATATGGTATCAGTATAACAGCTGGAGATATGACATCTTTTAATCTCTTCAGAGAAGAAAGGGAGGAAGCTATTTTGTAAAATACTGACCAGTACCACTCTTACTTAGAATATTTTTCCACAACAAGCGAAGACTAGACAAAGCTTATTATTTCTCTTGAATTTTCAGCATAGCTGCCAAAGAAATAAAGGGTAATATTTTACACGATTTATGTATAAAATCTCTAAAATTAATGAGATCATTATTTGATGTGTATAAAAATGAAAAAAGGTACAAACTTTCACTACCAATTGAAAGGCTTCAAATCCATTTACACATTTCCTACAAAACTGAAAGTCGTGCAGCACTGGATTAGAAATGCTTTAAAAAGCAAAGATACCTTCAGTCTTACAGCAAAAAAATAGCATGATTTTCCAGGTTAGAGAGATTTATCTTTTTTTTTTCATGCTTTCATATCTGTCATTTAAATATCTTTCTAGTATCTGTTCTGATGGACTCAAATGTTCATATTTTAGCTATGAAATTACTGTAGAAAGGCTGAGCAACTTTCCCGTTCATCTGCTTCTGTTGCTTTAATATATGCTGCCCCCATGTACTGCTTTAGGCTGAAGATTTTCTTTTTTTTTTTTTTTTTTGTATCTCTGAAAATAATGGTCCAGTAGTGTAACAGTGGCAATAATTTTGGCTATATGGATTCCCTTCTCAAAATATTTAATTTTCTTGGCCTTGTGTTTCTTGAAATTGCTTAGTTTTGGTGGGTTTTTTTTTAGACTCTGTGGTACACATAACATGTATTGCACCAGAGAAGTATACTGTATGAGAACTCGCATATTTGCAATGATGGAAACATAATACAGTCACCTTTTTCCACAGTACTTCTTCTCAAAAGAGTTGATAAATTGACATGGAGAAAGCCATGTGAAGATTAATTTTTTTATGCACATTAGTCCTTGTTTTTCATTAATCTGTCAGCTGCAAAAATCAGCCTGGTGTTGTGTAAGTTGGTGTTGCACATGAGAAACACTACCTAACTTGTTACCCAGCTGATTTTGAGAAATGTTCTTTGTAAAATACATATGTTTTTAAAAATATCATTGAAAAGCTATTTGCTTTAAGCATAAAACAGAAAAACTGACCTTTCTGAATAAAATAGAAGAAAAACTTTTTTTTAATTTTATAGAAAAGTAACATTTAGAGAGGGATTTCTGTGTTCTCCTTGCTTGAAGTGTGTTGATTGTGAGTAGACTTTTTTAGTTAAATGGTACTCTATTTAATTCTCAGTTACATGTCATTTTAAGTGAAGCCTCTCATCTGAGCTACCCTCATCTCTCTGGGGCTAAGGGGAACACTGTTACTGGGGGGAACATTGTTACTGGGGGCCTGTTGTCCCTCTGATTCACTGCCAAAAATTACATGTATTGGGGAGCATGGCTGCAGAGGAAGAAAGATATTTAAGTCCATTTTAATTTCTGTGGGAACATATTTTGTCTGTGCTTCTTTTTCCCACGCCATGCCCCACATCTGTGCTTTTGCAAGTTAGCCAGTATGTTGAGGTAAGATAATTCCAAAAAGGATGATAAACGAGACAAAGTGTTGCAAAGCCAGAAAATTCTCACAATAATGAGAGACAAAATCTGTAATAGCAGTTGAAGACTGGCATATAGATCATATAGATCTTTCAAGCAAAGAGGAGGGCAATTAGTGAAAGCTCCAGCTTCTGTGGACATTATAGTCATAACCAATATTCTGGTGTATCAGGACCCTTCAGAAGGTCATCACAAAAATTGCACTGTGATGCTGAGGGCAAGTTGCCTTCAAACTCAGATCATGTATCTCAAGAGTTTATGAAAGGACCACTAAAGATGTTTTACCCAGGATGGTATCTCTATATATTGCCATAGAGATGCCTGATGTTAGGAGTATAGACTTGTTTCACAAAACAGTCAGAAGCCTCGGAAAATATGTGATATATGTCACCTGCCAGGAGAAATCAGCTACCACAGAACACCAACAGTGTTCTAGCTGAGTATGATGTTGCAGGACAGTGATTTTGTAGACCACTAATGAAGGTGTCCAGGTTAGAACAGACTTGGATAGGGTGTTCCCCATATTTCTTAAGAGGAAGTCTAAATAATTGCTTTCCATTTTTTAATATACTGAGACAAATAATGAAGTAGTGAAACATGATTTAAATAAGGAAAAAGGAAAAGAATCTGTGCTAATATTGACAGTTAGCAATTCAATGATTAGTTTTATCAAAGCACATGAGATAATGCAGCAATTACATACTAAATGCTAGTAGAATCTAGGAAAGCAGAGTAGCTATAAGGGGCAGAAGCACAAACATATGACATAAACAGATGTGAATGTAAAAGTATTTTACGCATGTGAAGGACTTCTGCATATTCAGTGGCAGGCTTTTGTAGTTGCAATGGTCTAGGGATAGAAATAAGAACAATTTGTGTGAAATTATAATAGCTTTTGTTAACATACCTTGAAACAACCTATCAAAAATCTAGATGACTGAAAAATAACTGTGTTCTGAGTGTACCATTTTAGCATCTTGAGACAATAAAAAGATCATAATGCCTCACTTCGTTTTACTCAATGCATTGTGTGCATTTTAACCAAAGCAGCCCTCTTGGGTTTGAATGTAGCCATACACATCTGCCAGACACGATGAATTAGAAACAGATAAGCCCAAAACTGATCAGTCATAACCAAGCGACTGCTAATAAAAAAAGGAAAATCAGGCAAAAATAGCAAGGCTGTAGCCTATATGGAAATTTCTGGGGCAGTAGTGGTGCAATGTTCAGTTATATGCACGGTAAAGAATATATCAGTTTCAGGCAGATGGAATTCATGACCTCATGCAGTGCAGGAAGATGTTACTTTATTGAAAAGATCATCCACACTTATAGATTAAAACGTTTTCACATGAATAGAGTTGCTGGCTAACTAGGCATTTCTTGCCTGTTTATTTGAAATAGTAAATGTATACCATAGTTCCCACTCCTCAGAGCCCAACCTGAACAATGGAATACTCAAGCATCTTTTTTTTAGGCTGGAGTATTGGTGGGTAAACATGGTAAACAAGTTAAAAGCAAATACGCCTCCTTTTTTCAGCTGGAAATATCCTCACTGGTTCACCTACCTTGTAACTCCTACCCTTGAATAAACCACAGTTTCTCAAGTAACCATTAAATAGTTGGAACTTCAGTTTAATGGAAAAAAATCATACATATCCTGTTCTCCTCTCTCTTTCTCTCTCCCTGAAGTATTTGCTTACTCTTCAGAAAAATTCTTGAAATTCACTTTTTGTGTATTCAGAGATTTTCAACATCATATTTTGATACTTATGTATTAACAGACTTAGTAATTTTATTTTCTCCTAAAACTACCCTAAGGATGTTCAGATTTTAAATACAGGCCTGTCTCACTTAGTATTTAGGATGTTCCTCTATATGTTCTATGTCATACAGGTATACCTATGTGAATATATTTCCCTAGACTGTAGCAAGTTTTCTATGATTTTTATTTATTATATATTTAACCCAGGTATCTTTTAAACTGACAACTGTGTAATAATGCTCCAGCTTTCTCTGGGTGTTTTAATGGAGGATGTTGATGTTTCTGTCTTCTAAAGCCTTGATAGTTATGAAAGGATCACTTGAGATTTTACTCTGATAAGCAGAACATAAGAACATGCTCAAATAGCACTTTATGAAATTGATGGTGATGACGGACCAGCTAAAACATCTGATTTTAGCTGAAACAGCTATAAGGTAGTCATATAATCTGTGTGCTATTATTTGGCTGGTCATGGGTTAAGTACAGGCTAATTGTACCTTGGCAGTCCACCTTGAAATTACAGTTGTCTGTAGATTAAATGTGAAGATGAAAATTTTACTTTGAAATTATTTTCTAATTGCAATTGGGAAAGGAGGTGAATATATGAACATAACTTGCTAGAGAGCTATTGTGCATGGATAAAAATCACAGATTGAGCTGGAGTCTCAAAATTTGGATTCTAATCAAAAGAAAGCTATCTAATTTTGAAAGATTGTTCTTCAGTAGAGAGGCTTGAGAATGAATTTGTATCAGAAGTGCACAGCATCAATATGGTATCGTGCTATGATTTTGTGAGAAAAAACAAACTTTGCAACAGTGCCAAGATGTCACAATGAGAAGACTGAGGGAAACGTAAGGTCGTCCTTGTAATAAGCGTTATATACCTTACTGGGTTATTTTGTTCAAAGTGTCCATTATAGTAGCTAAATATTTCTCTTAAACAGTCCCTCCAGCATCAGTTTCAGTGTCTGACATCAAAAATACCTTAAATTCACTGCCATACTGGAAACTATTTCTGCCTGGGTTTATTTATAATGCATTCTTTTATTTAAATCTCCTTTCATTTCACTGAAGTTATACATTACCCATTATCAAAATTAGTTCAACACTTTCAGAAAAATACTTTTTTCCTTTAAATTCAACTGGCATCACTCTATAGGTTATAAAATATCCAGGGAAATGTCAGAATTTGGTAAAACAGTGTCTCCCGTTAACTTTCACATTGTTCTTTGATCTCTGTTGAGTGAGGTAAAAATATTTACTACCGATTTCAGTGAGCAAGAGTACATGACCACAACTGATTGCCTTGTGTTCAGTCTACAACTGTGTGAGGTGACACTGATTGCCTTGTGTTCAGTCTAAAACTGTGTGAGGTGACATTGACCAGAAAATGGGTGAAATTACATGGATATTGACATGCCTTTTGTATGAGGGTGTATTTGTTTCTCTGTGAAGTAGGAAGTTTCTTTTGACTCCTTTGGTCTTTCTGTATTGACAGGTAATTCTAAGACTTGATTCTTTCTTCCGTATCTAACTAGTGAGAACTGTGATTTAATCCTTTCCAGAGCATACAGTTAAAAAATCCTCCCCCTATTATTGCTGTAGAATTGCCTAGAAACCCTTAAAGCTCCAAAGCCAGGGCAGACCGAAGAGAATTTTTCCCTTGTGCCCAACTCTCTAGTTGCTGTTAAGTCAGTTTGGGATTTAATTCAAGTTTCTGATTCACATCCCTACAGCTCTTTCTGGTAATACCTCTCTTTCCAGTGAAAAGAGGATTTGGCTTTAATTTCAGTGGGCCAAATAAGCAGGGACAAGATGGATTCCATTGAGAAAGCCCTCAAATATGGTATTCACTGCAGCTGGAGAACCATCTGAGCCAGTCTTGACTCCTGTAGGGCAGGATAAAAGGCTCATCTCTTTGCTCTGCCTTTCCCCATCTTGGATTGCAGACTGCTCCTAGCAACACTGTTCTAGACACTGCCTTGTTTTGTTCCACTTTTAAAATTAACTGCTACGCTATACAGACAATACGGAACTCTGCTTCTGTGTATAATATGAACCTGCTGACAGACATTATAGAAAGGAAAAGGTAGAGAAGAAATACTTTGCAGGACTTGTTTACTCATGCTGCATTTGGAGACTTATTTGCACACTTGTAAAGGCATGATGCATTCATATGCCAGCAGTCATTAAACATTAGTTACATATGGTTTGTAAATAGTCAACACTTAAAAACAGACTAAATACTTCAGGTGTAAAGAATCAGTACCCTTTTTTTGACAGCTGTCCTTTCAATTGTAGTTTTTAAATGTGTATTTGTAACTCCTTCAAGTACAGAGATTACAAGAAGATTCCACTGATCTTTGCAAGATTATTATGACTATATTTTTCTAGTCTATCTGCATATCAGCAAATGATGAAGGTTAGAGTGGAAGCATGATGGAAAGAGAATGATGTGGAAAGGGGAGATTGAAACAATCAGTCAAATAGAGGATGCAATCAAGCAGAGGGCGTTTAGCAGAGAAGTTACGGAGTGTTATAGGGAGCGTTACAGAAAGACATAGGTTGAAAGTAGGGAAAAGGAAAAGTTATTAGATTAAGAGGGAAGATGACATAGATTATGCAAAGGGCTCTGGCTTTTTCTTGTGTTCGTGGGTCCAAAATTCTCTTGCCAGCTTTGATTGTCATCAATAAAACTGCTTCCTCACAATTACCATATGTATCTGGAAGCTAGCCACACTCCTTGTTTAACCACAGTGCATGCTTTGGAAATTTCATTTAAATGTCAAAACTGTCTGTTTGAATTTAATTGGATTCTATTTAACTGTTTACTTTTATCTAAGTCAACTTGCAGCACCAAAATAGCTGCTGATTTTTCTAACTTTTAACCTCTTCCTCTGTATTTCTTACTTTCTGCTGTGTCAAAATGTATTTTGCTTCTGTTATGTGACTGTGTCACGTGCATATACACATACACTAATAAAAGAGCAGTTGAAAGGAGAATGGAATTTTGTGGAGTGCTCTAAATTGTCCTGAGCTCTCTATTAAAAGTTTGCTAAGGGCATAAAATTGAACTATCACATGTAGCAGAACAGTGATCCATAAAATGCTCTTTCCAGTCTTCCCTTTGGATCAACTAACTTTGTGTTTCATGATTACCAAGATATCCCAGTACATAGTTAGAACTGCCCCTCTCAGCCTTTTGTCTTGTACCATTCTTAGGTTTTCTTAGAGCCTCATGGAGGATAAACACAAGTGGGTTTCCTGTGTTTTTGCAGATTTAACAATAATATTCATCAGTTTTCTAAAATAATTCCTTTAAATCATCTTTTTATACTCATCCAAATATTTTAAAACTACATCAAGTTTTGAATGAGTTTGTTAGCTCTTCTTCAGCAGCCATTAAATCATCTGTATGCATCTTACTGGAAGAGTTTTCAGATTCTTATCTATTAATAACTGGAAAAACAGCTGGTTCCAAAGCTACACCATATGGCAGATCCTCATAGTGACACGAGTGCTTATGGTGATATAATAATGAATGAAAAATGAACAGATTAATTTATGATATATAGTATAGTAGAAAGGCTTTAAAGGCATCCTTTGTATGGATCACACAGATTTCTGACCTGGCTTTTCAATACAATAGCAAGGTCTTTTATTTATGCTTACCATTATGGATGATCATAGTTTGAAATAGTACCAGTTCAGCAGGCAGCGCTGAAAAACTTCTTGTCTCCAGAATCCCATTGTTCCTCTCTGATTTTGCATACTACATGGTTTCGAATAATCAGAAATGCAGATATAACATACAGCCCTTATTGTGCTTCCATTTTTACCACTTCCGTGCTAAAGCTTTCTTGTTTCAAGCTACTCCTTGTCTATTTTAGAATCTAACCCTCTTTCCTGCCAGTTCCATTATCTTTCATCAGCTATGCTTTTACTGTTTCATCTGTCTCTTGGTGTTCTCTTCAGCTTTTTGCTCCCTCTCTTTCAACTCACAGTATAAAATGAACTACAGTTGCTTCAATGTTAAGCTTCTTTAAAGCACCCAGGAAGCATGGATGCTTTATCTGATTTTCCTTCTCTCCTTCTCTCTAAACCACTAGCATCTCTAGTTCTTCCCTTACTTGCTCTATGTATTCTTTTACACCATTTTTCTCAAATCCTAGAGGCAATGTTTTTATCTTTTCTTGGACATGTCAAGTATCTTCCAGTTCCACCCTCCCCTTCTGCCCTTTCCTTGTTTGTGTACCTCTGCAGTGTGATTCCAATGCATCTTTTACTGGTTTTCATCATGACTTTCTTTTTCTTCCACAAAAGTCTTCACTGTCACCCTTGAGTTCTCCTTCCTCATCACAACCACAGTCTCTGTACCAGCTGTCCTCTCTCTCCATTCACAGCCTGCCTCTATGCCTTCAAACCAAAAGCTCAGGCAGCCTTTCCAATATTTCCACAGTGGTAACTTTCACTCACGTCAGGCTCAGCATGATGTAAACAGATCTCGCATTCACTCCTCTTGTCCAGTTTGTCTTTCTTGGTGCTTCTGTAAAGCAATTTATCACTCAGGAAGTTTATTCCTAACAGTTATTTTCTTCTTAGAAACACCACTAAGTTCTCACTTCCATGGTGTATGTGAGTGTAAAAATCTCAGACTCTTTGCAGCCCTGGATGAATTATTCCAGCTTCATTACTTTTGACAAATACTGTCTTTATCTGTAAGTATTTATCTTGAATGCAGCTACAGGGGATGTTTCCCTGCCCATTATTTTCTGCTTTCCTTGTGGTCCAACATGAAGAGTTTGGTCTTTGGTTTCAAAGCCCTTCGTGGGAAACCTCCATTTAATGTCAATCATTCTATTGTGTACTTTCACCACCAGTTGGTAGCTACCATAGAAGCAAGCATCTTAGTGCTTTTTCCTGGGATAGTTTTCTTAATTTTTCTCTATAAAACTGTCTTTTGATGCACTGCTCGCATATCACTTCCTAACTGTTCTCTGTGCCAGTCACGTCTGCACCCTGAAATCATGTTATCATGGCACCCCACTTTTGTCTTTATCTGTCTCATATTATTTAGATGGTATGCACCTGTGAGGTCTCCCTTCCATATGTCAGTATTACAGTTATTTCCTTGCCAAAACTCCATGTAAAATTTTGAAACCACTGAGGTCAGAACTTTCCCCCACAATGTAAGAGTAGCAGTATTCCACTTATATAGATTTAGCCTTCTGCTAATGGCACTTCAGAAGAGAAAATATAGTTCTAAGGAGCTAGTGAAGGAGCGAAGATTACGTAACATTGTAACACTGACACAAATTGACATAGCACTGAACTATGGGCACTTTTGGACAGACAAGCATTTTTAGTTTTTCACCCACATCCTGAAGCAGTTGTTTTTTTAAAAACTTCCTCTATGAAGATTTTTGGGTTGGTTTTCAGGTAGAATGATCTTCACATGTTTGTGCTCAGTTCCATAACTATGAGCTGGTACTTTGCTGCAACTTCAGTTAAAATTACAAATGCTGTTTAATAGTACAGCCTTTGGGATAGGAATAGACTATTCTTTTTTTTTTTCTTCTGAATTCCCTTTCCTGGCATTTTTAGTCATTCTTTTTGCTTTCTAGCTTAAGTGTCTTTACTTTTTACACAAATTCGTTTCTGTTTCTTTTGGTACTTCTGATAAATTTGTCTTTCTTGTTGTTTTTTGTTTCCTTTTCATTCCAGTTAGTATGTCCAGTTCTATGGCATTCTGCAGTTCTACCATCTAGCTATTAAGTATGCTTCAGGGTAAAACATCTCCCATAAGTTGAACTTATCTTGTGAATGATGCGCTACTCATTTGAACGATTTTGTCTAGCTGCCTGTAGTCACATAGACTTTTGTCTAAAGCTTTTGTGTTAGATATGTTTCTGTAAATGGTATTAGTAGCTTTTGTGTTGTTCTCTAAAAGGAACTGTCCCTTAAAATCATCAATAGATGTGGCTTCTCCATTTTTAAGTGTCAAAGCTTTGTTATTTGCCTCGTGTGGTAGTGCATCTCGGATGTCTCCCGGGCCACTCTGCAATCTCATGAACCTCCATTTAGGCCTCAACCCCTCTGTAATGAGTTGGCACTCAAGTGTCCCTTGACCATACTGGCAGCTCTTGCACAGATGAGCTGGGGAATGGCACTGGCTGTACCAGAAAAATTTCTTACGCCACCACCACCACCACCCAACAGCCTTTATCATCCTTTAACAAGCCTGGGGACACTCTTTATTATGGTTCTGAATGGTGCAATATCACCATCAATGGAATTTTAGAAAAAGTCCATTAATCACCAACTTGGATGGCAGGCAGGATGGAAAATTATGGATGACTAAAACATAACACCTCAGAAACTATCAACAGCGGTCCACAGTGAGGCCCTTTGAGCTCTCCTGGAGTGCAGTGGACTGAGAGCAGCACCTCCCTGAGAAAGGAAAATGGCAAGCTCCCAGGCTGGCAGTGTTAGGGGCACTGTCAGTGAAAGCTGATGGCGGGGCCTGGTCTGGTTTCCCTGCTTCTCGAGGCTCAGCCCTTTGCCTGCTGAGAAATGCAAAGGTATTCAGTGTGATTGTTTCACTGAACTCGAGAGGAACTTTTAACAGCTATATGCCTTTGTACCTATATATCTCTATACATCTATTCCTTTGTGCCTGTGTGCACATATGTGTGAATTGATTTAGGTACCTCATAGTAGTTATGAATATCAGAATCTCGGATCCACAATTGTTACTGTTGTGATTGTAGTAAATTGCACTTGATTCACTTTGTATGTGATAAATTAGTCAATGATTAAGTGCTGCTAAAATTCTATGAGCAACTTTAGTCTGTGAACAAAATCTTGTATATTCTTTAGGTATAAACAGTTGCCCATGTCTGAGACCAGGACTGGGTCTAGACAAACCTAAACTCTGTTCAGAGTTCAGAAAGCAAGAGCATCTCCTCTGAACCTTGTGGTGGAGCAGGACAGTCTCTCTTGCAATTCCACATCTTTAATCTCTGTGTAAATCATTCCAGATTAATTTTAATTTGATTCTTCTTTGTGTGGTTTATCTAGGTAGTAAATAATAAAAGTGAACCTTGCCATCGAACTTTGTGAAGTTGCACTCCCACAAATTCCTGTTAAAGCTATTTCACTCATACCTTTGATGGTGATTCTTTAAGGCACTTAATCAAACCACTCATTTGTGACAAATTGGCATAGTTGGCAGGATGGCAAGTATATCACTGATTACTTCGAGAAACATAGAATAAGCCCAAGTCCTAATATCTCAGAATGGTCTCACGATAACTAGCATGATTTGTTGAGAAGCTGCGTATATAACCTGGACAGCAAAGAGTTAAAATCACTGGAATAAACAGAGCAAGTGTTATTTGTCAAACTTCCAAAGTTAATTTCTGGCTCTCAGGTGAGAAGTGCACATCATCTGCTCCCTTTGCGATTAAAGATCACAATGAAAACATTTTAGGTTTTGATGTTTTGAACTGCTGAACCTGGAGCCTGCTGGATAGCAGCATATGGCCTTTTGGTTTAAATATCTGCCCCAACCCTGATAAATATCAGGAAGCTACTACCACTACCTTGCGGGCACTCCACACAGCACCTGCGCTCCTTGATTGAAACATTACTCATGTACCGCAACACCCAATTTCTGCTGCAGCATGAAAGGGAATCTCTGAAGTCATGGCAGACTTGGAAAACCACCAAATCATCTCCAGAACCCACCCCCGTATAATTCACCAGTTTGGCCAGTCCAAAAATAAGACAGAAATGGCATCTTATAATTGATTACCAGGACTTGAATGCAAATACAGCTCCACTAACAACTGCAGTACCTAATATTGCAACCGTAACAGCCACTTTACAAGCAGCTGCACACCCAGCACTAGATGTAAAAGATGTGTTCTTTGTGGCCCCCCTTACAACAGGAGGATAAAAAGAAAGCTGCCTTCACAATGTATATAATGTACCATTAACAGATTCCCACAGGGGTATAAACTTTTACAAATAGTCACACTTCCTCAGAATGTGAAACTGCACCAACATATAGATGGCATTCTAATCAGAGAGGAGGTACCTGAAGAGGTAGGTGAAGCAGCAACAGCACTGTGGCAAGCACTACATGAAACAGAAGTTGGAACACCATCTGAAAAATGTCAGGGACCAAGCTAAGAAGTAAAGATTTTGGGTACTTTGTGGATAGCAGGCAGTGCAATGATACCTCCAGATGACTTGAGAAAAACAGAACAATTGCAGATGCCCAGTCTAGGAAACAATTACAAATGCTTATGGGTACTTTAGGATATTGGAGAAAACATGTACCTGGACTTTCTATGATTGCTCACCTATTATACTCACTTTTACAAAAAAGGAAACCATGGAAATGGAGTATAGACCATGAAGAAGCAGTCAAAACTTTAATGAAGGAATTAAAAACATACCAGTTGTTGGGACCAGTACACCCCCACGACCCTATGTAGTAAAATAGGGTTTGGCTAAACATGGTACTTACTGTAAGCTCATCCAAACTGGTCCTGAGAGACCAAAAATACTTTTATTATTTAGCTCAACTGCATTTAAAGAGACAGAACAGAGATATTCTGAATGGGAAAAAGGGATTTTTTTTCTTTAGGAGGATAACTACAAGCAGGAAAACCTGTTACTGTAGATTTACCACAAATTGGAACCGTGACTCCAATTAAACCTCGTGGGCCACTTGCTCAGGAAGCTACTGATAGCAGTGGAGCAAAACATAAAATCAGTACTAGATGGATTTATACTGTGTCATGAAAGCGGTAACTCAACCTTCTCCACCGAGACAATTCTTTCTTTTGTCTTACAGGAGAAAATGAATTGATGGCAACAACAACAATGGCAGTATACTCCTAACATAGTTTCATATTTCCTCTTCATTAGGATAAATCTAATCTTTCTAATTCAAACGCAAAAATTTTGGGACCACTAAATTATACTATATACACACACTACTAAATCATACTGCAAGTGTTGGGATGTCATCAAAAGATAAGGCAAACTTGAATCTTGCCACTCTGGTTATAAATGGAAACAAAGCATATCTAAAGGATGAATGGAGATGGGAGACACTATACTAAAAGGGAATTGGGATATTTCACAAAAGTAACAATATCCATCAAATAACATCACTTCAAGCCACACCAGGGAAAGAGATAAAAATAGGGTGCTGGGCAATCAATGGATCTACTCACGAAAAACCCACTGAAATTAAAATATACTATACTGATTTTTCTAAACAAAGAAATAATGAGAAATATTGCTACACAACACCAAAACCTGATTGCTGGTACAATTTCACTTTTCACAACCCATACTTGCATCTGCCTTTGAGCATACATACTTCTTGAGGTACCCACAGCTGGTCTAAATTTACCTGTAGTAGCATTGCATAATAGCATTACCTTTTGCAGGCAGGAATGGATTGTTGCAGATGGAAGTGAGAATCAACAAATTCCATCTTTAAAGGGAAACAAGACAGCATTTCAGTAGGATATTGAATTGGAAATCACATTAAATGTGTAACAGCAATCTTACACATCGTGATTAAACTCTAACAAACACGTAACTGCATACCTGTCCTTTCAAACACGAAAGATGGTACACCCTTACTATCTCCCATCCAGCACACATAATGTGTCTTTGGACAGACCCCAACTCTTGTTCCAGCCTAGGTTTTCAATTCAAGATTGTCATCGAACAACCAGATCCATAAACTCCACCTCCTATCAAACTGTCTCCTTACACTTACGACACATAGTTAAAAATAGAGCAACACCAAATGTTGTTTAACCCGTCATGACATCTTAAACAAGTGGAACTATCAATGCAGGTTGATATCTCTACAATTAAAACTGCCTGCTCACCATCCCTAAACACAGCTTGTTTGTGACACCTTTTTTTTCCCTAAAAATACATTAAAAATCTATCTACTGAAATCTGTATCTTTATGATGTGACTGCATGTTTAAATATTTTATATCAAGTGTCCTCTGGACTGAAACCCAGGTGTCTTCTTATCCATACCTCAAGCAGTCTCTCAGCCACCTCTGCTTTAGAAGGCAGAGATGACTCCACCTGCCTTTTTTTTTTTTCTGTTGAATTTACTTCTCCACCTTTTATGTTTTTATCCCTCTAAAATAAACAGCACTGAACAGATGACACTTTGGAGAGATGAAAAGGTGGCTCCCCGGGACACCACAGGACACATACTGTTCTGCGTCTACCTAACATTTCTTTGACAGCTCCCCATAAGTGAGGAAGAATGCTCAGCTAGTACCTTTCTGCTGTTAAAAGTGATGTGAAAGATTTTGTCCATTTAATTCCCTATATTATCATGAGACATGAGTGTCCAGACTTTCTTCTTACCCCAAGTAATGGCCTGAAGCTAGCATCCCCAGTCTTTGTGCAACCTGGTCTTCTTCCTCTATGTTTTATGAGAGTACCTAGCACTTTATTTTGTTGCTTTCCCTCCTTTTCAACTATGCAGCAAAATGTAGCTCAACTTCAGATATATATTTCAGTATACTTCCTGAATTCAGTTCACACACTTAAGATGGCTTTTGTACAGCAATTCTACAGCCTGTTTTGCAGGGCTTCATTAAGACCTTGTTAAGAGTACTTAAAGCAGCAGAATTCCCATTTCCTCACACTGTGTTTGTATATGGTTTTGTGTCTGCGTTCGGTCATAGCAATAACTTCCTCCTTGGTTTAGGTAGTTTTTCCATTTTCAAAGTTTTTACAGTTCAAGAGGGAAAAGGATGAAGTTGTACCAGGAATGAAGCTGTCTGTTTTTCTTTGCCAGGGGCACTGCATTTCAAAGTGGAAAAGTCTTTTTGGAAACATTTTGTTTTCCAGTTACTTACAGAGTCATTCACATGCCTAAACAAAATGTAGGCATTTAGTGCCAATTTAGATACCTTCAAGTATCTAAGACAACAGCAGGGTAATATAATATGATACAGGACTACCAGGAGCCCTCCATCTGTCTGGAGCAGCAGCACAAATCCGAATGGCATACACTGGCAATTTTAAACTGGTACTAGAAACCACGTGTAGGCAGCTGAATTGGTCCCTTAGGATATATATAACAGTTTCAACATGAGGAACCTCTGGTCTATATGCAGTGCTTTCTGTGCCCACCTTATATTGTTGCACAGTTAGGCAAGAATAGATCCTTCATGGCAAACACTGAGAAGAGAGAGTGGAAGCATCACGTTTCTTGTAGATCATGTTGAAGGTACACGCAGAGCGCCAGGCAGGGACATGTCCTGCTCTTGAGATGAAGGAAGTCTTTTGTAGTCTGTTGCCTCAACTGTGAAATGTACAAGTATTCATTGATTCAAACACAATCTTCTTTTAAGGTGTTTCATCACTCTTTTGTCCCTAAGGCTGTGAATGTGCTTCCTGTAGTTTCTGTTTCACGGGTGTTGTGGTTTAACCCCCCAGCTGGCAAACCCCCTGATTTCTTCATTACAGTTTAAGCCCACCCCAGCTGCTCACTCACTGCACCCAGTGGAATGAAGGAGAGAATCGGAAGGGTAAAAGTGAGAAAACTCATGGGTTGGGATAAATTTAATAGATATAGCAAAACAAGCAGTTCACTCACTGCTCTCCATCAGCAGGCAGGTGTTCAGCCACCCCCAGGAAAGCAGGGCTCCGTCACACATAACGCTTACTCGGGAAGACAAAATACCGCAACTCCAAATGTGTGTGTGTGTCCCCTTCCTTCTTCCCCAGATTTATATGCTGAGCATGACATCATATGGCATGGAATATCCCTTTGGTCGGTTGGGATCAGCAGTCCCAGCTGTGTCCTCTCCCAACTCCTTGTGCCTCTCCAGCCCACTCGCTAGTGGGGTGGTGTGAGAATCAGAAAAACTCTTGGCTCTGTTTAAGCACTGCACTGTATTATCAGCACAGCTTTCAGCACAAATCCAAAACATAGCCCATACTAGCTACTATGAAGAAAATTGACTCTATCCCAGCTAAAACAAGCACACACAGTCATGAGTCTTTACAGTCCACCAAATTCTGGGACCTGCCATAACATCTAGAGTAAATTATACAATCATTTATAGTTTGATACTGTGAAACATATTAATTGTGAAAAATCCATGTATATGGTGTGCATTTTACCACAGAGTAAGCAACTATGCATGTGTTTGTGAATTGGTACAGGATCACTAATGCTCACTGAAAACAGATTCATCAGAATCACAAGACTATTTATAACTAGAATAAAATTGAAGAATGTTGATGGAACGCCTGATTTATCCCTGATGAAAACCTGGGATTTACAGAATACTGTGTTGGTTGCTGCTTTTATTATTGGACTAGTCTACTGTTTCTGAACACCCAAAAATATTACCATTTCTAGCAGAGATATACAAGAATATACCTATTTTGAGCTAGCAAATATCTCATGTAGACAAAAATAGTTGTGCACACTTCCTACTTTTTTTTTGGGGGGGACCTTTCGTCGCATGCCTACATGGCCAGTTGTCACTGAACTATATTTCGTATGTCCTTTCATTTAACACTAAGCTTCTCCATCTGCATTAAAATTACAGTTAGGGAAAAAAAAAAAAAAAAAGTGATTTTTCTGTCAGCCATCTCACTGCTTTATTGCAGTTAATTTTTATCAGTCCCCAACTCCAGACTTAGGACAACAGTCACACTATTTTTCTGTGTCACGGAGTAACACAATAGGAAACTTATTCCAGCATGTTGTCAAGGTACAACTTGGTGCCTTTCAGTGCTGCATGCAAGTGCAGTGGAGGATTAGGCTTCTAATACTAGAAGTAAACATAAATAGCATTAATGGAGAGACTAAGCAAAGTAAAAAAAAAAAACCTAATCTTCAAAGAAGATTAGATGTCTTCAAAGTTCTGCTGTGGTAATTAGATATTAGATCTCTCCAATCATGCACATCAACCTCTCTCTTTTCACTCCTCCCCTCTCTTCCAAGCTGCAAGGGATACAATGCTTTTTCTTCTGATAAGGAGCTGAAAGGATCTTAGGAGTAAGATAAATATTGAAACATTTTATATTTGGGGGTTTGAAAATTCTTCAAGTTACATATATTTGAGAAGCATGTAATTAGGGATACATGACCCGCAAACTTCTTATGGTATGACAGAGTTAGCAAACGGAAAAAATGCTGAGCAGTCTTGTATACATTTTTGTGATATATAGGGAGTGTGTGGCAATTTTCTGTGCAGGGATACTTGTTTGATCTCTCTTCAGGGAGTGGGAAACTAAGTCAGCAGAATGCATGTTAGGGAAACTAATTTTTAGTTATTTTAGGTTATTTCCCACTTTGTTACCAAAATCTACAGTTCTTGAAAGGTACTTCCAGTCATTCAAGACTAATTGCAGTATGCTTGCATAGTGGTAATGTGAGAGGCCAGGTAAAGTGAAATTCTATTCTGCAAGATTGTATAAACTTAATGCCCTACTGTATTCAAATTAAAGGGAATTAAGTCTTCACAGCCATATAACCTCCAAAAGTAGCTTATCCTCATAAAAAAAAAAAATATGTGATGTATGGCTAAGACAAGCCTCGTCAAGTACGCACTGCCCGCAGCTCTTAGGTGCCTACCAAGCTGCCATGGTGATCTTGCATGCTTTCTGGAGTCCAGACAAAGCCTGTGCATTGCCCATGTCTCTGGCTTTCCAGTACTCCTCTCATTACATGGACTTCTCTTTTTAGCACTTACAGAACTGAGAACAGTTGTCACCTCTTGCAACTGGCACCATTTTTTCATAGGCTGTTCTGTAACTTAAGAACACCTTTTTCCACAGTGCCAGCCCTGAAAGTACTTTAGTTCAAATTTCATCCCTTTAACGAATATGGCAGTTGATACATGTGAAGCCAAGCTTTATGGAGTTCACACATATACAAACATACCATCCAGTTTTGGAATTCACTTTCGTTTCTCAACTGGGCTAAATTTTTATTATTTATCATGGCAGTTGCTTTTGTATTATTCCAGCTACAGCAATAATTCTGGATTATTCGGGTTAACATGCAGTGTGCTGTGCATGTTCTGCCTGAACGATCACTTCCACTACCATGCAGAACTACATTAAAATATATCCAGTTGTCTTATACTCCATCAATGTTAATAATATTTTCAAGCAGGTTATCTGCAAAATTCATGAAAGAGTAATCTTTTCCTTTTAGCCCTGCTATTCTTCATACTGTATTCTCAGAGTGTGTTAGGGACATACCAGTGTTGAAGAGCACCTCTTTGCCTCCATCCCTGTGTGCAGCGACCCTCCTATTTTTACAGTCTTATTCATTAGACTTCTCTGCTGGAGCAATAAGCTGCTGTTCCCCACCTGGACCATGTCTGTTCTGCTTTGGAAAAGTTTGAAAGCAGATAAAGTCTGCATTTTTTGTTCTTCATTTTTATGTGACAAAAGTAGTCTTAAGCAAGTGTGGAAATGAAATACAGGTATAAGAAGAGCTTGAAAAAGGGATGAATATAATCTGAAAGTGAAGTTGGAAGCTTGATTGGGTCAAGTTGTTGTTGAGAAGCAGAGAGCAAGGAAGAGAGACAAATGTGCATGATCTTGAGGGCATGTCATTTTCTAGAGAACATTGTGATCAGAAAAAGTATCCAGATCACAACGCAACTCCTGGCTATGTCACATGACTTTCCAGAAAAAAAGTAGAGTTTAGAATGGAAAAAAACCTTTTTTTATTTTATCACATATTTTCAAAAGGCAGAAGTCACAAGAATTTTCATCTGTATTACTGTAACATCAAAAATATTTTTGAATATTTGTGGGAGTTTTGGTGGGTTAGAGGGTTGGCTAAAACACAACAGTTAGTCATGTTGACTAAATTTCAGAATTATTTTATCTCTTATCTATTAGTTTCTTCATATAATGTATAATTCAACAACAATGTATCTGAAGGTGAAAAATTTGTCTTTTGAAAACATTACTAGCTGACCAGGGCCTAGCCTCAGCTGGAACAACAGATGAGCAGCAGCAAGAAATATTTTAGGGCTAACGTGAATTTAATAAATGGTGATATAATAATTTTCTAGATTATGTGGTGTCATCTTCATGCTATCTAGTTTTGGTGGAGAGATTATTCCTAAGGCTCAATCAAAAGCCCATGTGAAATCATTGTAAACATTTTCACATATATGTCTGCAAAGTAATCAAGCCAGGGAAAATCCCATGGTAATTCTCAAGTGACAAGAGACTCATTGCACCTCAACTCTTTGAGAATAAAATGCATGAGAAAGATGATAAATAAGGGATATAGAAAAATATATAAGCAAAAACATGAAATGTTTTGTAATATTCTCCATTGGTATGACCCACATCCTGATCTGGTAATGGCCTACACTTATCAGGGCTTCCTTTCTTGTGCATTTCTTCTGCACCAACATGAAGTCAGAACACAGCTGAAATACACAGTTGGAAGCACTAGCTGGAAAGCACTTTCAATTTTTTGAATCTCATAACTTGGCAGATACAAAGATTAAGAACTGTATGATACCAATGAATTTGCAGTGATATTTTTAAAATAATGTTTTTACCATTTTTCTTTCAATTCTTTTCCCAAAAACAGGTGGTTATCTTACAGCCAAATAACTAATGTAAATTAGCTGTCTGAATCTAAGATCCTATCAGAGTCAAGGCATGAGTAATTATTATTTTTTCTTTTTTTTGCTACCACTGTGTGACTAGGTGTGGTTAACACTACAGCCTGACCTTACCTACCTACATTACAGCCAAAAGTTTAATTTCCATTAGGATTTGACAGAAAGCTAGCTAATGCATGCAGTTATCTCATTGGAAAAAAAAAAAAAAAAAGCTTTTTTGACAGTGAAGACACAGCCTAAGTCTACATAGTAAGACAGATGGGGCTAGTTGTGTGAGCGAGCAGGATTTTATTCCTTATGGCTCTCAATCACAGAAGCCATAAGCAGAATGGAGCATAATAGCAGGAGGTAGTTGAAAAATATGAAAGGGACATTTGTAATAGAGTGAGTATAAGTAAAAGAGCAGGTTTATATGCTAATATTAATTTTGGAAAATTTTCTGCCAGCAGATGTATCTTGCTAAAGAACTGTTTTCTTTGTTGCAATAACAGATGCATATAATTGTACCCTGAGAAAATGGTATTTGCTAACATCAATCCCATATGCTTTTTGTTTTAAGGTAAAAAAAGGTATTTATGCTTCCACCATTCTGCCAACATTAGTTCATTTACAATGCCAATCTGTTTCTTTTTAATCTAAAAGTTATAACCTGAAATGTTACCTGATTTAAATTTCAAATTCACAGGTCACTATAAACTTTTATAGTGGTGAACAGATGTTCATGTGAGCTTGACTTAGCTGTAGAGCACCTTAAAAGAAAAACATGTCAATGGAATGTCAAAATTAAATCTCCATAGGAAATGCCAGGGGGGTAAATCTTTCAAAAATATTGAAGTTTGCTATTAGTTTTGCTGTAACCCCTTGTTCTTTGCCCCCCTGGCTTTATGTGAACCACAGACTACTACTGATTGCTTTAGAAATTTATACCCACTCAGAAGGATAGTTTCAAGACTCAGAGGTAAAGTAGAATGGTAACACATATGTGGCTTTACTTACGCTATGTGTTTCTGCACATCTGTGTAGACAGTGTCTTGCTCAAACATAAAAAGACTTGTACCTGTTAAGATGTCACTGCTACTGTATTTGTACTTGATTAAATGTCTCATGACAGTTAGCAACAACCATAACAATCATAACAATGAAAAAAAAAAAAAAAGCAGCAAATTGTCAGTATCACACTTTTTAGGGACACATGCAGCTGTTCCTTAGCTCGGCAAATGAGGAAGAAAAAAACAGGAAAGTGCGAGAGAATTTATCAAAAAAGTTAGCTGTGACTTTGTAATTTAAAAACAAAGCCATTAGCTACAAATATTTGTGCCTAAATTCTTCCTTCAAGATTGCTGTATTCCTAAGTATCACCATAAATGACTTAGGTTTTGCAGTGGTGAGTGGCAGATAAGAATCAGGTCCTCAGAGCTTGGTTCATTACCTTGGCTACAGGTATCACAAGTGTCAAAGCTATGAATAATTTCACAGCTTGAGCAGAAGTATTATGATTTGTTCTTATCTCTCATGGAAACATACAGGCTCAGAACGATGACTTGTGTCAAAGTCATTGTATGCATTCTAGTGGGTCATAAAACCAGTCTGATCAATATTTTTGTATGCTGAGAATGACTTGGGGCCTCAGCATTCTTCATTTAAGGAGAAAACTCTGTGGCACAGTCTTGACCACAAATCCATGACTCCTTCCCTCACAACACAGCCTGCTTTAAAGGATAGTAGGCTGATGCTCAAATCAGCAGCATTATCAGCACTCTCCTGCCCTTGTCCTTTCACTCAGGGCAGGAAAACAGCACAAAGAATGTAGAGGGCTTTGTGGAGGAATATCAGAAGGAATAAAGAGGGGTTTTCTCAGGCCTAGAAATGTGCATGCATTGTGCAGAGCTGCCTGAATGTAGCACTCTCACTCCATCTGGAAGGTTTCTGAGAACAAGCTTGGATTTTGTTTTGAACAGGGATATTCCAGCACATGAAGCATCTTCACAATGGTCTCCTCCTCATGGTTAACATTCAAGTATTTCCAAACGAACATTTCTTTTAAATTCTGCTCAGTCCAAATCAACATGTGCCTTTGGGTGGCTACAGCCAAATGAAGGTCACTTGTCAAAGAAGGCCAGCCTATGCTCTTGTTTCAATGAAAGCAGAGTTCAAGCTCTAACTTACAATGCCAACTCACAGTGTCTTCTCTGGCTCAAAACTCTTTCCTGTATATTCTGAGTAAAAACTTGTTATTTCTTATCTTGCCACATCTTAATGTGTTTTTATAGGGCTGTAAACCTCCTCATTTTCAAATCCATAAGTTTGCTTCATTTTACTGTTGGAGCTAAGGTAGTCCTCTCCTATTCTTATTATGAGGCACTGCACTGTCACCAGTTTATCCTTTTGTTCCATTGCACGCACTTCCTTGCATACTGCTTTTCATCCTGCTGAGTTCACATGGCAATCAAATTCTAAATGTAATTTGATTCTAGGTGTATTAACCACAGGTACACTGCTCTTCAGACACTGTGAAGGATTGAAAGAAAAATACATAAGGATATTAATGGTGGGGCATGGCTCCAGTTACTCTGCTGGCACCATACTGTGATCCCGATCATCTCTTAGATCTCATGTACCACCCAACCACACCAAACATTTGTGCCCCTGGGAGGAAAGGACAGTGTGGAGGCAATAACAACCGGTGACGGAAAGGAGGTAGGGCTGCTTCTGTCAGTGACATTGGCTAACGGTTTTACATTATGACAGTTTTTATAACACAATAACTTAATTAGAATCATCTTGCAGAGTAACTTTACAAGCAAATGAGTCAGCAAAGGCCTGTTGGCAGGATCCAAAGAGGCATAGCAATGGATGTCACACCAGTGCACATTGAAGTTTTTATGCTAAAGTTTCAGGCTTTGATCACATTGCGAAGTTGCATTCTATCCATAAAGATCCAAGGAGGAAAACAAAGCTACAAAATTCAAATATGTATATCATGTTGTCTGACTTCCTACTGTCATTAATCATCACTGCATTACTCTATGTGTATAGCTCTTTTAATTCCTTCCTTTTTCCTTCTGACCACCAGATTTGTTTTCTCCTCCTTCCTCAAGTCTCTCTTGTCTACCAATTTTTTTTTCTAAATAAGCAATGCTCAAAACCAATGTATGATATACACAGTAGAGTTCAATATTTAGAAGTGTGTGCTATTTGAGCATATTGCTTTTTCTGTTAAGCTGTGGTGAGACCCAGCCATTTGCAACTCTAAATTAAAACTTAATTCCTGAATCTCCTTTTAAATACATGCTGACAAAAGCACAAACTCAAATCAAGCCAATAAAACAGGTCTTTCTTTAAAAACTAGTGGCCTTGAACTCTGTCATCCCATTGCCTCTTTATTTCTCCTTCTAGTAAATATTGCAGAGAGGATCGTATTTTTAATCAGTTACTGAGAGTTGTTCTTGGCTTTAGGTTGAAGGTCAGAAGTCAGCCTTCATTTACAAGAAACGCCTTTCATTATTCCATTAGAAGCTGGGTTTGATGTCACTGAATAATGAGCCACTGAAACTCCAGTTTGCCTATGTATAGCATGTTACAGTTGGCATTTTTCATTAGGTTTGTAAATTGCTCTGATAGGAAAGGCTGCCATAAGCCTATGTATGCAATTAACTTAGCTGTATATTAACCAGTGAGCTGTAGCATGGGCTTCTTAAAAATGACTGCTCTGGTGCATCTGCCCAAGGCACCAGCTTAACTGTATCAGAGGCCTTGAGCATTACAACACCTTCCTTTCCACCAGACTTCTTGGGGCAGAATTTTAGCATATAGCCTTTGTTAATACTGTTTCCTCTTCCCTAAGTGCCTTCCTGAAAACATAGGTTTTCTCCCATTTCTCATTAGGTTTAAGTGTTCTGGGGAACTGCCCAGGTGTATTTTCTAGCTCTGAGATAAGGCATTTTTTAAGCTTATACCCCAGTCCTGTGTTTTTCAGGGTGTCTGCTCAGAAGGGTGAAATTCTGTGCTTGAGCTGTCAACTGCATAACACACAACTCATAGCCCGAGGAGAGAAGATGAGCGAGGATGGGTACCAGACACCTCAGCTTACCTTTCCATGCTGCTGCCTGGCTCATGGCATAACCAAAAAGCCCTGAGAGAACAGCCTCGGTTACAGTAGTCTGCCAAGCACGTCCTTTTTCATGGCTTGTTGGAGGTGGTTCAGACAGATCAAGTCAAACCATCTGTTAAAATCACAGTTGTGTCCTAGCCTGCTAGCTACAGCTTGCCCTGTTTTGGGTGAGTTTTTGTCTCTGGGGCCGCTGCCCTCACTTGGATTAGCAAGAGACTCCTCCCCAACAAAACATTGGGCCCACTTCATCTTGGACACAGAAGTCCTTGCTTGGACTCAGACATCCCTGCCTTGGTTTCAAGCATCTTATGCCCCTCTCCCAGCTGAGGGAGCACTATTTCATAACACTGAAAGGACAGCATGTCCTGCTTTACCTGGCACAGTCCCGTTCAGACTTCAGCACCGCAGTATGGGCAAGGCAAAGTCACTCTGATGCCACTCCAAAGGGATCTGCAGGTAGCAAATTGGCAGTTCCTTTTACATGCTGTCTTAAGTGAAGGATTCACTTAATTAGAAACAGAGCCTGCAGACTGTTTTTTACATGGTCCTCATGCTTTTTCTTTGCAAAAAGACACTGAGCAAAGCATATATTCCCCCTTTTCCACAACATATTTCTTGTAGAACTGCAGAGCAACTAATAAAACCTAATGTGTTAGTGTGAGACTGAAACCAAATTCTGTGGTCATAAAAGACCTTAATCAACATGTCAGACGTGTCAGTAGTTGAGTCTGTGTAGACTTCTTTCTACAGTCCTTCCCCATGTAAGGAACAGTCCTTTCTCATGCAAATAGCCCCCAAAGCCTGTTCCGTTTCCTGAATGAGTAATTCCATTCAGGACTGGCCATGCTTCCTCTCACAGAAATCGTGGCTCCTATGCACAGATAAACTTCTACCATCTTCATGAGCAAAAGGCACACTTCTCAAAATACCCAGCAAGCATTTCAGCTGTAAGGAAGGATGTAATTATATGCACTTATTGACAGCTATTAATCTCAGACTCTGCCTTCTCCCCCACAAAACCCCAAAACCAAACACCATCAAAGTGCAAAATTGTCTATACACAAGCATAGAGTTTTGAAAACTGCTTAAAGGTAGAAAAATAACCTAACTTCACTGAAGCACATGGGAATGATTATAAATCAGACATAAATTTTGAAAACAAACCTGCAAATGTATGTAAAGGTAAATTCTGGCCATTTGCTGTGCAATAAAATGCACTGTTAGCCAGGTAATGGAATCATAAAACACTGGTTGTATTTTCCAGACATTTCCAGGAAAGGAAATATAAAACCATTTTGTTTTTTTTAACCAGATTTTCAAATCTTATATTTTTAATAGTTTTTCTTTCAATCAGCTGGCAAAAGAGCTCTAGGAAAAAAGCTGAATTGTGCCTTTCTTCACCATGCAAGTTATTGCAGTGATTTGAACAGAATGACTGATGCTAGTTAGGTAAAACTTAGAATAATTAGCACAAACTGCCAGGGTCAGGCCCATAGAGATCATTAAGTTCAAGAGAAAAAGAGCTATTTTTAATCAAAGGGTAGTATTCACTCTTGATCATGTTGAAGGTGAGGAGTGCTTGCAGCCATCTTCTACAGTACCTGTATTATATTCAAAACTTATGGTCTTTTGAACTAAACCTTTGAACTGAATTTAAACTAGCAACTAAGTGATTATTTAGTTCATTTGAAATGCCAACTTATTTAAACTACCAGCTCAATAATGAAAAATAATTGCAGGGTTTACAGAAGCACTAACACTTGAAGAAACTATCTTCCAGTTCATGTAAGTCAACTCATCATCCTGCTGTGATTGTCACATCTTTGCACTACAGTTTGTACACCTGGCACACTGAAACAATGGACATTAAGACTGTGTATTTAAAAGATACTGGACTAATTTCAGTAATTCATGACTGAAATACCCTCTTTTACAGTATCTTATGATGTTTTCCACATATTGCATCTCAAAGCTCTGCGTGGGTATTTTTAGCCTGCTATGAATTAATTGCATGCAGACACATGCACCAGCTCACCTATTCAGCAAGTGGCAGCTTAGAGTGAGAAGCATTTGTTTTACTGTAATCTGTGTTAATCTGCAGTGATATTACCTAAGACAGGGAATATAAACAGGGGTGCTTGGCTTGTTATCTATTGCTTTTTTCAAATAACAACAAAGGACTTTAAACATCTATTGAAAAAAACACTAGAAAGGAGAAGATACAGTATTTTCCCCAAGAGATCAGCTCAGATGTCTGACACCACCTTTAGATAAAATGCAAGAAGTGTACAAAACTTTAGTCGGTAATAATGAAATTTTTGATATAATGAATTTACACTGCATGTCAGCTAAGCTTTTAACTTTTCTGCTGTTCCCAAACGTACATCCACAAAATTTCTCAGGGATCAATTATGTCTCTAGGTTTTTGTTGTTGTTATTTTTCAGGCTAATGCATTTTAATACTACTTTTTAAACATTGTGAGACTAGTTTTTGGTTTAATATTTTCTGAAATGGAATGCAAGAAAAAGTTCAAACTGTGTAGTTACAGTACTAAACTGGGAGAGAGAATTCAACTGTTTTGTAGTATCACAGTTTTGGATATTTTTTTAAAATTGGGAATGCCACCTAGCAAAAGCATTCTAGTGCTAAAACAGATTCATAATTCAGCTTATCTCATTTTAGTCATTACTGATGTTTATAGTGAAAAACTCTGGTCTCATAGAACAAAAAATGGGTCAAGAGTAACAGTGAAGGACTAGAGGAACTACTCTACGCTACAGATCATTTTTTAATATCAAGCCTTACTTCACACAAATTTTAGCTTTTATTTTCCTTTTATTACACCATATAAAAATAACCTTAGTGCTATAGCTCCCTTTACAACCCGAGGACAGCTTTTTGAAGAGGCCACAGAATCTTTTAGGACCCAATTTGAAATTCACTGCACTGAATGGAAAGGTTTTAACTTGAGTTAGCCAAAGCATGGAGCTGCAGGAGGTTCAGTATGGGATCTAGACTGGTCCTGACTGTACCCAAGCCTTTCCTCTGTGTGAGTGACTGTGAAAAGCACCTTTGATTCAATCGCTTATGAATGTAAGAGGGAGAGCAGTATAGAGAGTGAAGAACAGTGAGAGTGTCAGGATGCTTAGAAGTCAGTCATGCCTCTGATTTTTGTACCACTTGACATTGCAAACCAACAGACTCTGACAGTCACATCCTGCCTGCCTCCTTGCCGTACTTGCTTCAGGAATTGTCACCCTGTACAAGTACATAGACCAGGAGGAGGAGAATAGCACAGAGCAAAATAGTTCCTGCTTTAACATTCACACTGGAATAATGAGAAAATTTAGCTGAGCAGGGGGAGACCAGATTTTCAGCAGCTTTTGGTGAAGAAAACTACCAAGACACAGGAAAACTGCTGACTAGAAAAAGGATACTCTTCAAAGTTTAAGAAAGGTAATAAAAAGTGTAGAAGACAATAACTGAAATGCCTGCTTTGGCACTGTGAAACATAAAGGGCATTTCTTATTGATTTTACAGAAAAAGTGCTGAGGAACACATCTTGTTCACATTTATTCTAGGAAAATTCCAGTGACTTTTGGAGGAATAAAACCAGTTCTTTTCCAGGGAAATGTTCCATGATTCTATAACAACTGAGGATTTCAGTAAGTATGGTTTTACTTCAGTAGGTTTTAGAACCGTCCTTTAGATTTTGCAGAGCAGATATACAATTTTTAAAGAATCTTTTTTTCTCAGTTTCTATAAAATGATTAAAACCCAGTGATAAACCATTATATACATAAACAGAGACAGGACTAACCCTGTGTTTTGGTTCAAATCAGTATTTCAAAAGCCATCTATATGGTTTCTAAAGAGAAGAAAAATACATGTATATTTTCAAACATTAAAATACACACTCGAGATGAAAATTTACCAACTCAGTTCTTGTAAGGTTCCCTCAACTCCCATTAAAATCAAAGGGACACGTGCTTAAACACTTTCCAGGAGAGAGACATTTTCTTAAATTAGTCATAATGAAAATGAATTCATTTTGGTCTACTTCCCAGTATTCCCCTAGAGTCACAGTTTTTATATTTCCCTCTCAACTGTAGTCTGGGTGAGATCTTGTGCCTGGAGTTTTTGAGCTATAAGTTTTTGTAGGCAATAAAGCCTATTTCTGCTTGGCACAACTTCTTGCTTTGCTAGATTGGCCCTAAGGAAGGAAAAAAACTGTGCCACAACACTAGAATTAATGTTTTCAGGAGACCATGTGCATGCATATCACCCTGAAAGAGAGCAACTGATGTCCCAAAGTTTTTTAACTTCTGTGTACCAGCTATAAGGTGGTAAATCTAATTCATTAACAAAAATACAGCACCTCTAGGAAAAATGATACAGGAACAGTACTGCCATCTTGCTGGAAGAACAAAATAATGTGATTTGTGTTTCTCTACATTGTTTAGATAGCCTAGAATTATCAGAATTAAGAACGGTAATAACCTGGTAATTAATAGTAATTCCTTTTATCTCTGTGGAAATGGCATTACAGAAGCATCACTGACCTAGAATTTTTTTCACGAGTTCTACAGCTATTGTCAGTATATTTCTAATTACCCTTACAGTCACCCAAACTATTTCAGAGCAGTTACTGAGATGATGCCAAAGAACCCTGGATCATCCTATTTTCTTTATCAACTGATTGAAAGGTCAGAACTGTCACAAAAATTTAACCATAATGTGACAAGCAGGGTACATTGAAGAAGTAATTAGAACTATCATCTGCCACTTGATAACTTTTGGGAATATGAATGTAGGCAAATGGGCAGAATTAAAAAAAAGAAAGCAAAGTTGTTACTGCTTCAGACTGCCCATCTGTAATAAAAACTGCAATTAAAAAATATAGCAAAAAGCAAAGTTGTTAAAAAAAATGCAAAGCAACCACCTTTGTTGCTTGACCTGTCTATTAATTGCTGTTATCATCAGTGTTTTACATGCCTTCTCCACATAAGTGGGGAGAATGAAGTCTTAGAGGTTCAGGGAGTAGCTGGTGGAAGTTTTAGTTTGATCCTAGGTTTTTCATTCTTTTTCTTCCATCCCTGTGCAACATGTAAATGCCATTTCACTGCTTGCAGAGCAGTGAGCCAGGACCATCTTTGCTGGAGCAGGCATTGGGTGCTGGGCCCGAAGGCAGGTGACAGGGCTGTGCTGACTCCTGACCAGGCATGTCAGGAGCTGAAGGACCACATACCTCTGCATGGTCCCTTGGGAACTATGGGGAACAGGTAAAAGTTAATGTGTTAGTAAACCCAGAAAAGATAAAACTGTGAGGTTGGCTAAAACTGCCTTTCCATCTCCCATGCCCATTTTTTGGGCCGATGACAGCTAATCAAGGGCAGGTCTCCTGATTGTGGTAACAACTAAAGAAGTTTCTGCTGAGAGTGGTAGTGATTCACTGCAGGACTCTCAAGGCCACATGGCTGCTGTCACCTAGACAACCTACCCTTCTGAAACTTTTTTCAGTGTTTGGATGAAGATTACCTTCACTAGGACTGTTTTACCACTTTAGAAAAAGACAACCAAATACTGAGTGTTTATATTCTCCTAGAAACAGATCTTCCTCTCAGTCATTTGGAAAAGTTCTGCCTAAAAGGTAGCTGAAGGGAACATCAGAAAAGACCATAAAGTACCCCATCAGCTAACCTGCACGAGTGAAATTAAATACTCAGTATAGGCGTTTGTGAGTGAACATGTAGTAGGAGAAAATAGTAGCAAGAAGAACAGAAATGGCACACAAACAAAAGGTCTGTCATGTTTCTTTTGCTTTTAAAAGGTTCCAGTTTCACCACTTTGTCAGCTCCTTGCCTTTGCACTTTTCCACCTCAGTTCTCTCCCTCTTACTACTTGGTCACTCTGTTCCCCCCTTCGCTTCTCTTTGCTGTCCTTTTTCATCTGGAAAGCCCCAGGATGCTCAGGACTTGCCCATGAATCCCTGAGTAGGACTTCAAGCTGTCTCCAGCACTGCAGCCTGAACGGTTCCAGTTTAAAAATGCTCAGCAGGCAGCTTTGCAGATCCCACAGCTCCAAGGGACCCTCCCAGTACCAGTTCCAGTGAATATTAACATTTAATATAGTGTGTATGTCATAGAAATATGTTATGCCTACAGAAACTATAATAGTATGTTTGCTGTTTCACTTGCCATGTTTTGGATAACAAGATAAAGGGATTCAGTACTTGTAAAGTTAAAGTGATTGTGTATTAGCTGGACTTAGCAATGCTATGCCTATGATTTAGCTATGCGTGCATGGATTGACTTCATGCAGCTTCTTTCAAGCACTTCTACTGCAATGTGTGTTTCTTCATTTAAACTCTTTAAAGGTTGCTATGGCCATGATAAATACCAGGAGTTGTTAAAAAACCTGTAACACATGCCTAGCTTCATAGCTGTTGCTTCCCAAGGCAGTCCCATTTCATGAAATGCAGGCCTGCAGTGTTTATATTTGGACTTTTCAGACTCTTTTAAGATATAGAACGTCTTTTAATACAAGTTGTCTTGCTAACACTTTGCCTTCCCTACATGACCACATAGATCAGACCTTCCATTTAAAAATGGCAAATATTTTTTCAGAGCTGTTTTAAAAAAAGGGAAAATTACTTTTTTTAAAAAAATACTTATTAAAAAAAGGATGGATTTCATTGAAATGAGAAAAAGCTGGAATATGTAATCCCCTAGATCTCTGCAAGCCCTGGCCACTGCTAGTAAGCCATATGGAACATCTCCGATTTAATTTTATCAACAATAAAAAATTGCTTTCTAAGAGAAATTCCTTCCAAGAAAGAAAAGGTTAAGTGGTTTGGTCTCAGCTTTTATCTACAGTGACAAAACTTTACATTGCCCTCTGTCTCCAAAACTGGCGCTGCTAGCCAGGAGAGGAGTTACCAATGAATGGGAGGTATTCACCAGGAAGCTCTAAATCACCCAAACAGTAGATTCTGCCTACTTGTGTCCTATGCCATTTCTGGAAAAAAAAAATCTGTTCCTGGCAATCCTGCCATGTTGTATGAGCCTAGCAAGGCTGATTGCTGATGTCGTACATTAGAACAGCCATTACGCTTCCCTCATTCATGCTAGCTTCCTGGCAGCCCCTGTATCAAGAGATCACAGCACTAACTGAACTGTGAGTCCTTCTTTTTTCCTTTGAGTGTCTCTTCACATTTGGTGAACAGACTACCCTGACTGTGTGCTTTGTCTCATCCTAGTTAGGCATACATCCAGAGAAGCCCAAAAAATTACATCAGTGAGACATTAAATGAGTTATTTGCATTATGTGTGTGATCTTGTTTTATCTGCTGAATAAGTGGTTAAGATCATACCACAAACATGCCTGAAGATGACTTTTTTATTTACTTTTCATTATAGCAGTTCTAGTATTTTAAATTATTATAATAACAGTTAAGAGAAAAATGTTACAGAGTTAGTCACTCTACATGGAGAATTTATATAGCCTATGACTTGTTGAGGCTCTTTTTTTTGATATACTAAATATTTTGCAGCTTAATCACTCATGCATAATGTGAGAACATATAGCGGTCACTCTCTAAGAATGTAAGTACACATTGCTATCCAACATATGAGTTTAGAGCTGAAGTGGGATTCTTGTTGAACTACACACACAGGGTAACCGGAGTCCTTTTATCTATGATACCTTATACATTTCCTCTCATAGTTTTTTCACACTTCCCTTTCCACCAAGCCATGGATTTTGCCCCTGATTTTCCTTTGTGGAACAGAAAACGTGAATCTGGGGAAAAAATCTGCTTGTTGGACAAGGTGATAATGAATCTCAACATGGCAGTTTCCTGTTGAATGTATTGATTACTGCTACTGCCCATTCACTATAGAGTGTCATACAATGGCTGTTACAGTTTTCACAGCTCTCAGTCTAATTATATGGTCTTTGATTTTCAAATACAACGGAATTCTGGTAGCAGTTGCCTTATTATAATAGCCCTTTTTATTTGCTTCAGGATTTAAATTCTTTACTTCTTGATCAAAGGGCACTTTCTATTATACTTCAGAGAACAGTGGGTTATGTAAGAGGTAGTTCTTATTCCTGAAAACTACTTTATTTGGAGAAATACAAATTTCTTATGAAGTCTCTGGTGCCACAGACCTTGTATGAACTTTGCTCAGTTTAGACAATTAATTTCAGAGCAGAAGTTAAATGAAAAGGAGCATGATCAAACAGTTAAAATGTTAAACTTAGCTTACGGCTCTTGCTTTTAGGATAGAGAGCCCATGTTTGTGATCTGTAAATGAGTCATGGCATGTATGTTCTTCAGTTTCTTGATCTGCAGTGAAAAAGTCAAAGACCTTCTATATGCCTTATGAGTGTTGAAGGGCCTACATTTACAGAAGCTCAAACCAGCACTCCAAAAATAAGCCTGGCCTTGCGTTTTATCCAGTGTGGGTTCAAAATTGTGGAAAAAAAAATTCTGACTCTGTACCTAGAATACACTGAAATGGTTTTCAAGTTCATTAGAAACTAATCCAAGATTTCCCAAAATTTGGACACATGCCTGCTTAAAACTTGGCAAATCTTTCAGGATTCAGAAGGCAGAAGAATAGCTGAGAGTGAAACAAAAAGTTAAAAGCTCAGGATTTCATCTGCTTTATGTTTATCGTGACAGACAAAAAAAACCCCACATTCGTAAGTGAAGTGGAAAGCTGTGATCTAAATGCCAGCTCACCTTGTGTGCTGCTTCAGCACATGTCATATGCCTTTGAGTCTCAGGAAGTAAAACCCAGAAGTAACCAGTTAAACTCAGAAATCACCCTTTTCATCTAATTATTTTAATTGGACTCATCTTAGCTATGATTTACATATGCATAATGGTAAGTTAAATAAGTGCAATAAAACACTGGAGAGAAATCATTGCCTAATTCAAATCCCCATTGACACAAGCAGTGCTATGCTTCAGCTTTAGCTCTTTCATGTCTGTTTTGACTCTTGGATTTCAACATGCATTGGAAAAGAAAGCACTATACATTCTCTCAACACTTCTGGGTGAAATGACTTGTTATACATTATGTAGAGTCATCCATTTACTTACATACAAGTCTATATACTTATGTTAACCCCATAAAGGGCTTAATTTCTCCAGCATGGTAAACAGAAGGCAAAAAGTTAAACTCCTGTTACCAGTAGCCAGAACATCTGCAGCTGCTACCTGAAATTCCACTTCTGTGTTTAATAGTTATTGAGAGAGCCTTTCAGAATATGGGCTCATCTAATTGGTCTCAGGTGCCTTATTCCCTGGAGGGCAGGTAGAACAAAGAGAGTGGCAGGTGAAAAGGAAACAGCATGAGTTTCTTCTATTTAGGCTTTAAGCCATCAAAGATCTGTTGGCTGTGATTAAGCTCTGTGCTGCAAGAAGTTCACTGATTTTGGGGGGCTAGCTGGCCAAAGGTAGTTCTCATTCTCTTCTAGAGAGCTGGTTATAGATCCCCTATGTGGTATCTCTTTGCTGCAAAGTAGCACCTAGATAACACCTAGAAGGGCCTGGGCTTGACCACAAAAGTTTGAGCATCAGAGGATTATTGCAGGAAGCCAGAGCCCTGCAGAAACTGGAGGCTGGTCAGGATGTCCTCCATACCAATTATAACAGGAGCGTCAGAACTGCTGTTCTTGACGAGGTATGCCTTCCATGTGTCTTGCAGAAGTGAAGTAACAAAATTTTGAGAAAAAGGTAGACTTTTGGTTGGCTTCTGTTAGTGTCCCAGCCAGCACTTATTCCTAGTCTTTGGTCTGGTATAGATTAGGCCAATAACAAGGGTGCCTGTTTCATCAGAACGTGTTGATCTTGACAGACTTTAGCCTGACTTAGTAGTATGCAACATGGAGCTGAAACTAGAATTTTGCCTGCTAAAATTAGAAGTTTGAGGGCATGTTTGAAAGAAAGAGTTGGAATGGGGATGACATCAACAACAACAGCTAGGTCTAAGTTTTACATAGTCTTAACTGAGGATTTTCCAAATACCTTTTACTCAGTATGAACTTTCATTAGGAGACTAGACACTGTAGGTTTATAAACTCATTTTTTTAATGAAGAAAAAAGAGCAGAAATAAAAAAATGCATGAAAAGCTCTTACTCTCCCTTGCCTAGACCCTGGGCCCCTCACACTTTGCTGCATATCCTGGAGATGTTTCAATGTAAAGAAAATTCAGAGTTGCTCCAGAGAAGTCCTACCCATCCTGAAAACAAGGGAATGTCTTTTGAGTTTTCAGATATTTGTGTGCATCCCTGTACTCTCATCTTTCCTGATAATTACATGAAATCTTTGAAATGGCAGAGAATTCCACTTTTATTAAAGAAAGGCTCAGGTACCCAATGCACTATAGGGATCTGACCTCTAAGTGAAGACACTCTGCATGTAAATATCCGCTTTCTTTGTTATAAAGTTCTTAAAATTGTTTGCTTTGTGCACACAGTTGTGTGTTTTGTGGTGCCTTAGAGAAAATAGGCATTGTTTGGGAAACAGAAATATATCTTCAGAGCAGTCAAAAGCATCCTCAAGAATTTACATGTTTGCAATGCCAGAGATTTATTTGGCTGAACAGAGACTCAAGCATTAATTTCAGATATGAAAAAAAAAATTCTCCAGCTGTTGTCACATCTGTTATCAGGACCTACTGCCATGTCAGTGAATACATTTAGGCAATTGTTACAAGAAGCCACCTTTGGCTCTTTGTGCCTACGGGAAAGAGGGATCCATTAGAAGCTGTGAAACATTAATCTTTCGATGCAGAACATCAAAAATGGATTTCAATCTTAATGGAAGATAGGATACTTGGATATCAAAATCAGAGTGAGAAAAAAATACTGCAGTACTAAAACAATGTGCAGGTGAATTCGTTTGGAAACTTAAACACAGGAAAATTTATGTGAAGTCACTTTGAGCAATAGAATGACATGCCTTCAGCTGACAACAAAAAGACTCCTGTGTATAAACTGACATGTGTCACTGAATTAAATGTATACCTGTTTGTTCTAGCTGGTAAAGAATTCTCAAGGGCTTTTGTGTAACATTTTAATGTTTCTTGACATATATATACCATTCTTACAAATTCGGTCTTGGAGCAGTAGGTAAAGTGAGAAGTAAGGGAGCTCTCTGAGAATAACTTGATAAGTGCCTGTGGAAGTATAATATTCACTTTATAAAAGGACAATATTTTGTGATAGGAACAACTAGTTTTAAAAGTATGTATGTTTAAAAATACTTTTTAAATAGTTAAGATTTTAAAAGAGACTTTTAATGTTACAGTTTTGTAAAAAACTTCTAGAGAGAAGCAGAGATACACAATATATTGCACACCTTCTATACAAGTCTGTAACAGGCTGGATAGCTTTCACGCCTGCGGTTGTTAGAAAATCTTTCCAATTGCTTAATCAGTAAAGAATACCAATACAAACAACTCTCTTCGATGATTTTCTTTTCAGGTCACTTCTTTCATCACGGATTTGCATTTGGCATCTTTCTTACTGTATGTTCAGTGCACTAGTCAAACAAATGTAGTGCCACAGCCATCATAAAAGTCATCAAACATTCCAAGCTGAACAAATTGGTTTGCACCTGCCAAATACTGCACAATTGTTATTTTGATACATTGTGCATTAAAGCAAAATCCATCAACAGAAGAGCTTAAGAGGAAACAAAAAGTCTTATCTTCTGGAGACACCTAAAAGACCAGCCATAGTGGTGGTGAAATTTCTGTGTCATGATTTAATTTAAAAAGAACATTGTCTTACCCTTTCAGTACTAGATTTTAAGTCAGATAGTCTTCTGAAAAGATAGAGTTAGTAGTCCAGATAATAAAACTGCTGTTACAGCTGTTTTTCTTGTGCTGTTATTTCTGTACCTTAGTACTTCATCTGGGGACTGAGGCCCTCCTCACGGTGTGCACTGTCTATATATCAAATAAGCTGATAGTCTTAGTTCCAAGAAGAGGGCTGCTATTTGTGAAGATCAGGAAGGACAGAAGCACAAAGAAAACTTATCAAAAGTTTTACATTGAACAGACCTTTCCCTTTCCTTCTTCCTGGACTGTCTCTTCTTCAATGAGGTACTGTTTTCTATGTTATTTTTACTCACTTCCATCTTCAAGTCCCAAATTCTAATCACCATCCTTCCTTTTGAAAACGAAAGTGGAATGCAGTTTCTACTGGAGACTGTAAATCCATTTTTGCTGCAGGATTGATACAGCAAACTTCCATCCTCCAGAAACACTTGCTGCTCTATTTTAGACTTCTTAATACAACATTCAAAAAGTGAAAGGTCCTAAGGTTTTCTTAAATATGTGCATGTATGTGCAATCTATCCTTACACTTAGCTGGACGCTTCTTTGATGTGTGTGCAATGTGGAGCTGATATAATATTTGGTAGCTGTTTGTCTTGGTGGTTTTAAGGCAGCCTTGCTGTATGATTACAGCAAACCCATCAGCTTTACCAGTAAGAATTTTCCCTTAACCCTCAGTAAAATGAGAATCCTTACTTTTCAGAAGGTGAAGGATTTGTGTTTCACTACTTATTATTGTGCTGGTATTTCAAATGGGAGACTGCATGTCCAGAAATCCTAGGCAAATGATCCAGAAAATGGTAGGGCACATAAAATGACAAATAGCATGTTTTCCTGCTGCAGATGCAAAACATCTAGGCCAGTTCATAAAAATTCCTACTGCACAGTGAGCTCTTAGGAGTATGAACTATGGTAAGTGTAATTCTGGCTTTCCTCAGCAGGACTCCAATCTGGAAGGGGGCTTTTAGGTACTATGATCATATAAGGTGCAAGACATAATAATGTGAGGTTTTCCTTCCTTTGTAATAAAAAGGCAGATCCTCACTGTACTATCAAATGGAGGATGCCTGCTTTACCATACATTAGCTTGCCCCCATAGTATCAGTGGAGTTAAAAGAGAAAAACTGAAGGGGGATGAACATCAGACTTCGTTCAGAAATCTGTTGTCCTAGGCTGTTTGGAACTGGTGCAGTGAAACTGCAAAGAACACTTTGTGTGGCTGTAGCAGTTTTCAGTTATATTTCAAAAACATCAAAGGTAACATGTCTTGTATTTCTCCTTTGGACCTGGAGATTGAGATAATAAAAATTAGATGTGTTTCTTTTAACTTTCTGCGTGGCTGGGCTCACTTCTTATGGAAGCTTAGTGTTAATGAATAGGTTAAGTACAGTTGGAAATTAGCCTTCCCCCCCAAAAGCTCACTTGAATCAAGGTATTTTTCAGATTTTTAAAGTTAAACTGCTTTTCTTCAGCATTTGAACAATCACAGGTGCTTCTGAATAGTCAGTGCAAACAGAAAAAAGTTGCCGTTTCACTTTGCTCATTTGATTTTCTTTCTTGCGTCTTGGCAAAATGTGCCAGTGTGGATTTCTCTAACAGCAGCCTCCGAAGTGCTCCTACTTATGTGTCAAATTCTTCATGGTTGGTATATCTTCATAAGACAGAAACACAGCATAATAATTCTATTTTTAAATAGAACAGATTTTTGCAGTGTTACAAACAACACAATAGCACAACCTCTGTGCTTGATTGTGTTAATTATATGAATATTGTTAAAACAATTTCCACTTCATACTTAAAATATTCATGTGCCTGTGTCTTCTGTAAAACATCTTCATTGCCTCTTTCTTGCCTTGCTGTTGACTGCTGCTAAAGATCTTTCTGTAGGACTTACATTCAGAACTTCAGTTAGCCAGAGAAGCAGTCCCACCATGATGAAGTTGGCTATGACCCAGAAAATAAACATTATTTTGTCTTTAGAGTACATTCATCTTTCACTTACCAATCCAACAAGTATCCCTAACTGTCTGATGTAAGTGCTCCTTTAAACAACCAGTTTTTATGGCAGAGAGAAATCATTTCCCTAGAAACCCAGTGCAACCAGTACCATATACAGGTGAATGTGTATTTGTGCCTTCTGTATTTGTGGTGCAAGAAGTTGCATGTTTTCATCAAACTTGGAGGTGCACATGGGAAAAGTAAGAAAAAGCCCCAGTCTTTCTTTCAGTCCTATCCAAGATCAGCATTTCTTCTGAAACAATTTCCTTTTGTGTGTAATTGCCAGACACAGACATAGGCGTTGCATGGAAAGTACCGTGGTTAATTCAGTGGTATTCTCTGCCAAGGAGCCAGAGGGAGATCCGAGAGATGTAGGAACTGGTGTGGAGGAACAAGGCTTCTTTGTACCCTGAGACTCAAGTGCATCCTGTAATAGCAGTGGTAGGTTCATGGCCCTAGGAGAAGC
The DNA here is from genome assembly GCF_023638135.1 of Falco biarmicus. Lineage (NCBI taxonomy): Eukaryota > Metazoa > Chordata > Aves > Falconiformes > Falconidae > Falco > Falco biarmicus. The sequence continues at coordinate 18,682,804 of NC_079311.1, read as the reverse complement.
AAACTCCCTCTTTCTAATGACCACCTCTGTGTCACCCATGGTGCAATTGAAGAGGTCATTTTCTCCATGGCTCTTACTTTCAGATGAAATTTTCTTTATTTTATCATAAGCAGAATCTGTTTTTGTTTTCACAACATGAACACCCAATTTTGATTGCAAGCAGCTGTTGCCATCTGATCAGGGATGTATTACAAATATTTTAGCAAATGTTTCTCCTGCTTCTCTTTTTCCCCTAAGACTCCAACGAAGTTGATGCGTGACTGGGAAATCTATTCATATGTGAAGAAATTCGCTGTGTCGACCTCCAGACTTCAGGCAATACCATTTCACAAGCACGTACATCAAATGGCACCTGTTAGAGTTTAAACTTTGTTCCCTAAAACCTTGGTAAGAGATGGTAAGAGAGGTGTGTGGTTTACTCTGTGAAGCTTGGAGGTGATGAGGAAGTTCAGTCCCTGTTGACTAAACCTGAAACCAAAAGCGCACTGCAAGTGTGAAGCTAGACCTTCACTGTGTCCTTCCCCACGTGCTCCACTGAGAACAGTGGTGTTTAAATCACTGAGATGTGATAATACCCCAGAAACAGGCTCTTCAGAAGTATTACGAGTGCCAGAAAATATTTTCTGCTGTAGTTCAAGGTCAGGGAGCCTTAATCTCTTTGGGGGAGAATAAGAGGTTGTTTAAACAAAGTCCCTAACTCAGATCAATAGGGAAAAGAACAACTTACAGCAACAGAGCTCTGAATCCCTGGTTTTAATTTGATTCATCATTTTCTTAACTATGAAAATGACATCACTGGGACAAAAACTGCTTGTTCCATTCATGCTGTTACTCTTCAAAGTGAATAAGGTGAGCAAGACATGAATGGTCCCACTATACTATGGAATAGATGCCATTTACATATACTATATTTAAATTCAGATCCAAATTCTGCCCTAGTATATGCTCAGGTTCTGATTCAAAGGTGGAAATCTACTCCATAATTGTTTGGTTACTATGTACTTTCAGTGGGAAGTAAATCAGAAAACTTTGTTACACAGAAAGAGTGTATTTTTTGATATGGTGTGTACAGCAAAATCCAGCAACATGTCTCGTATCTCCACATCAGGTCTGCAGATTATCAGCTCCCAGCAAGTCCAGCAGAGATGGTAGATGCTGACCTCTTCCTAGAAAATACTCTGTGTTGTCCAGAATGCTGACTGAATGGCAAACATAAGCGTCCAGTGGTTCATTTGATGTCCCTAGGCAGTTTGCTGCAAGATTAGTTTCAAGTTTTAATGAAAATAAGTGGTAATGATCTAATGGGCTTTTTAATCAGAAAATGTACAGTCCTTCAGCACATTCCACTTGAGTCCTGGGTGACTGAAAAGCAAATCAGAACAACCACTGATGAACACAGAGATACTCGTTCTGATTATTCTACGAACTTGTAGAGCTTTATATTGCATACCATAAACACTGTATCACAATTTTTCTAGGCGTTTGTGGCCAAACACTGTAAATACACACAGGACATGTATAGCAATGCTGTAATCATCTCCATGTACATCTGATGGTGCGTGTCGCTAATATCAGGAAATAACCAGTTAAAAAAATATGTGTGTGTGCACAACACTTTTGCGTCTTCTAATATGACTGATCAAGGGTACAGGCTGGATCCTGATTCCTTGGTCTCCATGTGTAACTTCTGTTTACTTTAGCAATCAGAGGCTATTTCTATGGTAGGTTGCTCCAAGCATAAGGTGTTATACCCACTTACTGCAGAAGTAAAAGCTACCCATGCTCTCATGTGCTTTTTCTCAAGCTGCTCTCTCTCGTTTCTAATTCTAATGTGAATGATTCACATTAGAAACATTGCCCTCGTGTTTTTTTCTTCATGCTTTTAATTTCTTTTGTTGCTGCACTGTTCAGAGGATACAAAAAGGTTAAGAGTGTTGTACTTATTAGATTTGATCATATAAAGCAATATTGCTAATAAAGATCCCAGACAACTCTGAAGTGTAAGATTATTTCTGATGTTTACTGTTAAAAAGCCTAATCCCTTTCCCCTTGGTAGCGCTGCAGTAACCTGAAGTTCCACAATGAGTTTTTTGAATTTTTTAAAATTTTACAGCCTGGTAAACTCTCTGATAGATTCTTTATCACTCCAGGTAAACTGAAAAGCTTGTGTTCATGACATAAAATGTTATTGAACATGTTTAATGAAGTTTCACAACACACAAAAAAAAGAAATTTAGTAATAAAATACAAAACAATGGAGAGAAGAAGCAATATGAAACGTGAAAAAGGCTTCCAGGACACCATTCTAACACTTCTAGGAAAAAAATGCTTCTAGTCTCCTCTTTCTAAATGCAACACTTTTATCAAAGACTGAAAAATAAATATGCAGCTAAATAACATAACTCAGAAAAGTGATTTTCATGGCTGTGCAGACAACAGAGACCAATGTATGGAGTATAGACAGTTCTGGTGTCTGAATAACCTCCTTGAAAACAAAGTTCAAAGCAGTATGAAAGAGACAGAGCTCTCTCAAGAACAATAATGAGAAAATATCATAAGATGTCGCATGGCTTGAAACATGCTCAGCTGTAAATTAAACCATTAACCAGGAAGCTTTCATGGAAGAAAAATCATACAGTTACAGTTCATATATAGTCTGAACTCTGACTTTGTTTCCTTTTTACCAGGAAATAGTTTTTTATGTGCTATTTTATACAGACTGCACAATAGCTGATTAATATTTAATGCAGCATGAACCCTTTAATGATGATAGACTTTATCTTGTGCACTGGGACTTGTGCTGCAGAAGATTCCCTTTGGTTTTCTTTGCATGACAGGGTTCTAGAAAAATAAGAATCTCCGCTTTTCTTGAAAGAGTAGTTTTAGCTGACTGCCCTGTCAAAACAGGGCTTGAAAAATGTAAACCAATACACAGTAGGCTATTTCTGCTACTGCATTTTTCTTACAGATGGCTGGAAAGAAAGGGAACAGGCCAATAAATGACTTATACGCAAATATGTAGAAATGAATGCACCCAAGCTCTTTAGTCACAAACCAGTTACATTTGCAGTTAACTAAAAATAATCTTCCTGGTTATTTCTCCAAATCTGTAGGCTGGATCCTTGCTTTGTGGATAAGAATAGGTTACATTTTTGTGGGGGAGGATGGACATGTTTTGCAGGCTCAGACAGGCTCTGAATACTAACTCATGGGTGCAACCTATATATACATTTTATAAGACTATCTTTTTCTGTCCATTTGTGGGCAAAACTGTGTTCTCTCATTGTTCACCCTGGTACACTCTGCAGTGTTTTTGAAGACCTGAATTTCATATTTTGATCCTGTGGGGACAAAATTCCTATGAAGGATCAGTGAATCTTTGCAAAAAGGACAGTCATATCAGAATGTTTCTGTTTAGGCTGACGATAAGGGATGCACCTTGATTCTGGTAGCTACTTTATTGCTACTTAAATGGTACTTCTTAAATTTCTGAAATGGAAAAATTATCATCTTAATATACTGCAAATTGAAGCCATTCGTGATGTCTTAATTTTTGTCTGTGCTACTTCATATGTTTTGTAAGTTCAGAAAATACTATCTTTGTATTATATATTATGTATATATTTGTATTATATATATTAATATTTATCTTAACATCAATAGCATGGAAGTCATTCCCCATGCTGTCAACATCAGTGTAAAGACATCAAAATAAAGTCATGATCTGTGAACAAGCACTTCAATTCTTTCCATTCAGGAGTGGTATAAGGGTTCCCTGGATCAGAGTTTCTCAGTAAGTTACTTCTCTCTTCTGTATCCTGCTATCTTTCCCTGCTTCATGGATTTTTTACAACCCTTCTGAAAGCCTGATGCTGCTTGCCAATTTACATTCCTGCATCCTCATGGCTACTCACCGAGCCCATCAGATGCTGCAACTACTTCATTCGCTACTGCTTGCAACCCCAAAACGTGCCTCTGTGTGAAGGTTATTTTTCATGTTTAATGAGGTGCTATGATTATACCACAATTTCTAGTGTTTGCCATGATGTTAAAGAGTCACCTTGTCTGACATTGTAAATGAACTGTATTTGCAAAGTAAATATTTTCTCAAAGGTTTCAGTTCCCAAAGAGCAAATTTGAAGCTGCCTAGTGTTCAGATGTAGTTGAATGCAATTTATATGATTGCTCACTGAACCATGTGCACTGTTCTGCAACATTCCTTAACTGAGAGCCAAAATTGTAGCTTCTGCCATGTGTCTTGACTGAGTCACATAACTATAGTCAAGTAGGTGACACAATAACTATGACAATTGCCTTATTACTTAATAATGATGACTATAAACACTGTATTCTGTTCATGTACCAGTCACTCCACATTCAACAATTCTCTGGAGTACAAAGTTTGCCACCTGGTTAAAAAAAGCATGATGGATATGAAAGCATAGGAGAACTACATCCAAATCCTGAGTACTGATTAGTACAGATTAGCCTTGGGGCAGGAAGGTGCAGGTGGCTGTTATTCTGGGAGCACACACAAAGGGTGCAAGTGAAGGGTGGTGGCCCATGCAAAAAGGTTTATCCAAGTCATCTCATTTCCCCACCTGTCAAATGAGGAAAAGTAATAGCTTTGTTCACAGTGGCATTGTGAAAAAAAAGACATTAGTTGCTTGTAAGGTACTTGGAAATCCTCCGATTGAAAATACTGTGGAAGTGCAAACTATTAATTAGGTCTATAAATTTTATGAACCTGTGTCCTTGGCTTGCACAGAATAAATGATACGTTACTGGCACAGGCCAATTAAATTATTTTAAAGTTGCAAAACAGACAAAACAAACTGCCTTTAATATATGCTAAAATAGTATGTTTCAGCCTGATTTTGCTTTCTGCTTTCAAATGGGTGGGTGATGAAACCCTGTAACCTCTTTTCCCTCCAAGGTATTTTTCTTGTAAACCTTTTTTCTTAAAGCGTTTAAGGTTGAAAACTATCTTTATTTGGGAGACAATTTACTCTTTCATTCTATTATTTTATTTAGGATAAAGACTTGATTATAAAAACAGTAAGTGTTTTATTGTAAGTGGTACATTGCTTTTTTCCCTATTAAAAACCTGATTAAAAGCACTTAGTTCCATGGTCTTGTAACTTTGGCCCTCACTCTGAAAATTCACTAACTTCCTGTTGAATCTATTGTGTAATTACCAGGTTTTTAAACAAAATAAAAAAGAAAAAACTAATTTTCTGCTGAAAAAAAGAATTCAATAAAACTTTAAACACTCTGATCAGGCCTGTCTACACATTACCAGTACAAAAACATTGCCATCCCAGACTGCAGAATGACTTTTGGTAGTTACTTGGTTTTGGTTGTAAAGAAACCCTTCCCGACATCTTTCTGGAACCACAGCCAGCTCTTAATATTCCTTTGGGCAAATGTCAACAGTGCGTCTTCCAGCTTTCAAATTTGCTGTACGCGATACAGATTACTTTGATGTGATGGTGAACTAATCACCACTGGGAAAGAGACTTTCTGTTAACCCAGTTCTACCTGATTAAAAACAGTTTTTCATATAAGGCCTTTTAAAGAAAGCCTCCTCCGTGTGTGGGTAAAAGTCCTATAATCTGGGTAAATTTAGCTGTAGAAGGGATAGCAGCTCCTGTCTGCCAGATGCGTTACTTTCCTTCACACAATGCAGACTTTCGCTTAGATACATACTGTCATCAACTAACATAAATTGTGACCTACCACTTTTCACATAAGACGCAATAACATATCCCTACCTGTATTAAGACTGTAGAGTTGCCTGGAGCATGACTTCTTCCAGGGTCTCATTACTGAGCAGGGAAGAAGCAAGTTGTCAGACATCATAAAATAAGCAGCCATAAGAGCCATTAAAGGGGAAATGTAGACATTGCCAGGAGCAATGGAAACAGGGGCATGCAAGTGACAAGCGCTCAGAGTGTGAATGGGACTGGGAATGAAAGTGATACCCACCTTTGAATGGTCACTGCCATGCCACTGTCTCTGTAAGCTGCTCTCTTAAGAGTGGTTGGTTTTATTTTTGCAAACACAGAGTCCACTGCTTGGTATGTGACACCAGTAACTGCAAACCAAAGAAAACAAACAGTGTACTACAGTTAAACAGAACACTTAAACAGAGTCCTTCCACTTACCAGCCTTGGCAAAGACCCTCAAGTACTTATTTTGTATTGTGATCCCATAGATGAAATACTGTCAGAAACTGAGATTCTGTTTAAAGATAGCATCAACATTCCTTGGGTAGGCTCTAAATCTTAAAAAGAAACTCAGTATGGTTTTTTGCTGAATTATGCTCTCTGTTTCAACACAGAGTAGACCTTGAAAACACAAACTGTTTATTGTGTTTTAGGCATTTATGTGCTTCACAGAAAAAGTAAACTTGACAGGTTATACCCATGTGTTTGATTTGTAATAATATTAAATTATTCTTAAAGGGACTATAGAGGAACCAGAGGCTCCAGGACCCTCTGGATTTTTAAGACTGATACCTGTTACTAAGTACCACCAATGCTGCTTTTTTTTTTTTTTTTTTTTTTTGGTATGCTTATATCTAGGTAATTCCTGAAATTAAAGAGAGTGAAGAACAAAGGGGAGAGGAGGATACCTGCAGTTCTGAAACTTTGCCTATTTCTCCTTCAAGAGACCCTTCCTTCCTCCACGCAGCTATCATTTTCAGAGTGCAGCCAGGGAAACTGCAGTTCGGGTGTTGGCATGTAGCAGAGGGCAGTTGTCAGAGAGCCACTGGAGGAGTGTCAGGGTGTCTAAACCCACATTGCCATGGTTGCAGATCTTGTCTGCCTTCTTGTTTCCGGTAGTTGTGCAACACCATCTCCCTGTCCAATTTTTGCTGTTAGCTTGAGGATTTGGCGGTTCCTGGGCATTTCAGTTGCAATAAAGTTATGAGAGGGCTGTCTATAACAGGCTCATCTTCACCTATGAAACATGCACCCCTAAACATGCAACAAGGATCAAGGCTACCAAAGTTTGTATTTTCATTCCTCAACATGGAATAGGGTCCTGTGACTCCACTATGTACTGTTACACAGACCTCCAAAGTCTTTTTCTTTTTGCTGTTGTTTCCCAATAGACTTCAGCCTTTTGTCCCTTCGTTCTGAGAAATCTGTCTTCTTGCTTTTTCTGGCTCCAGGATCAGGGCACATGGGATTTCTTCTCACAAAGTGATTTGTGCAAGTTAAGAGCTAGCCCTGGCACCCACATGTCTTAACATTCATTAGTTTCCTTGAATTTTCTCATAATTTAGATTATGCAAATTCAAGTTCCACAGACTTTCTTTAGAGCCACAAATTTGTGCAAATATTCTTCTCTTTCTGGGAGTCAGTTGTTTGGGTTTAGTGTCCATCTTTCTCAGATTTTCTGTTCAGCTTTTGCAATTCATTGTGAGAACCTCTTGGGGCTGCCTTGTAACGATCACATGTTTTTGCTATAGCCACTAGACAAATACCACTATAAGCAAAAGCAAATCCAAATGCTAATCCAGGGTGCAACCTTAGCATGTTAGTACTGTTTTTTAAAAGTACCTCAGTGCTTGAGGGATGTAATGAAACTTATGGAGGATTCTGTGTTTGTATGATTAGGTGTGTTTTTTTAGGAAGGGCTGCCACATATACTTCCTGTGGGATAAGAGTGGAGTGTTTGGGCATTTGACAGTTTAAATCAAAGCTCCTGCCTCATTGTCAGTAAGACAAGCAACAACACTTAGCAAGTAACATAATAACATTTTCTGCATAGCTCTTATTTTCCTGTAGAAAAGTTGATTCAGTGATTTCACCGTTTAAGATGCCAGCATGGGAAACCCTAAGTAGGTCTGAATAAATTTCCCTGTTTGTGTTTTGTGCTCCACCAGGACTGTATTAGCCTCCAAAACCTGTTGTCCATTCAGAAACAACATAACAATATCTATTATACTGCAGGGAGAGCAAACCTCAAGTGAAGGCTTTAATGATCCTCATTTTTACTTTACTAGAGACAAAAAAATTCCCTGCAGAAGTTTCTGAAACTGGGTGTTTTCTTATTCATGTATGTCCCTGTAGTACTGAAGAGTAGAAATGTCTTTTCATTATGGAATTTTGGTGCTGGTTTTTGCTTCTTTCTGAGGTAATAGATTAGGAGGTTTTCAAGGGCATTTGTAGAAATTCTACATGGAAATTTCCATTAACATTTCCTAAGTGCATATGACCAGCAGGCACAGACCACTCATTTATCTCCTAGTGGACATGTTGATTCAGTGACAGAAGAACAAAGAGAAAGGAAGAAGTAGGTCATCCACATTTGCCTTAAAATGGCTAAATCCCACCTTCTGTAAAGACTCTCTAGGGAAATTCAGCCACAGATGCCCCAGTGACCACCTACCATCAAGTATGGGATACCTTGCAGAGATGGTGAGAACGTGATAACTTTGCCACCAAGAACTGATGAATTGTTGAGCACTCTACACTACTAGAAAAATCACTGAGATCTGTGTTGTGCACCTTGTAACATGCTCTAGCAAAGCTAATCCTTTTGAGAAAGTCAGCTCCACCCTCATTTAACATGGACACCTGCAATTAATGCACTCTTCTGAACGCTTTGATTTCATCATAACCTATCTCTCCCCATCTAAGATGAGGAAAATAACAACACTTCATCTGATGGGGATTATAAGGATAAAGTCAGGGCTTACAAAGCTCTCAGATAATGTAGTGAGGAGAATTATAGAAAAATCTATGAGGAAAATAATGATTCTGCACTGAGCACAAGGAATAACTGGTATATAACAAAAAGCAAGGTCGGTGACTATGAATTCAGAGATCGCAGTCCAGACTGTGAATTCAAGAAGATAGAATGTTTCAAGGGGGGAAGCGGTATAGGGTAGTGCTGTCAAAAACTAGGCAGAGTGATTGTTCTTTTACCCTGTTGAAATCTTACTGTGGTCAGCAAGAAAAATTTGCTTCAGATGTCAGGAAGCTCTTGCTTTAGACCAAGGGGTCAAGCCAAGTATCCCAAAGGAGCTTATCCAAGTGAGATGGCCACATGTGGTGTCACTGGACGGCCCGTTTCACTGAGCATGGAAAATAGTGCAGAAACCTTGACCTAACAGAGAAATCTCAAATCTTCACCTTTGTTTTTTGGTGGAGATATCTGGAGAGGATATATATGTAAATATGACCACTGCAAATGGACCATTAACTCGAAATTTATTTGGGAAATTTTGAGAGTCTTTGGGATTGATTGAACCACTTCATGTTTCACTCAGTAAAAAGAAGGGAAAGATTATGTCCAAAGATTGGAGAAGGAAAAAATTGCCCTTCCTGCTTATTAATATTCATCCTTAAATATCAGCAATGGTTTAGAAATGATAGCATGTATAAATTGTTTTTTCCTATGTAACCTACCACAAAAAAAGAACTTTTGAAACAGGGGTAAGGGGAGGAAAATAAGACAGAGTACCATGCTTGTATCAGCTCTCCCTCCTGACAGCAGAAGTCAACAGTTGCCTTTCTGAGTATCAGCAGCAAAAAAAAGTCAAGCCACAATTTTGTTAGGGTAGGTGGAAAAAGTAATTTACAGCCTTTAGTGATGCATATTTTATCACATGCTGGGGAGAAGCTGCAGTAGCCTCATAGCACTGTGATGCATAAAAAGATTCATTTAATAAGTCCCAAAAATAAAATAGGGCTAATTAAAACTCTGTTATAAATGTCATGCTGCAAATTTTAGTCAGAATGAAGGATCAAGTAGAAGTTTTAAATAGAAGTGAAATATTCCAAAAATAGATTTGATGGTACTGAGTCGTCAGGTGTTTTTCATACAGTGAAAATAGCATGTGTGGTATTTTGACCCTGGCTGGACTGCAGGTGCTCGCCAAAACCATTCTATCATTCCCTTCCTCAGCTGGACGAGGGAAAGAAAATATAATGAAAGGCTCATGGGTTGAGATAAGGACAGGGAGAGATTCCTCAGCAACTACCATCATGGGCAAAACAGACTGAACTCAGGGAAATTAATTCAATTCGTTACCAATCGAATCAGAGCAGGATAGAGAGAAATAATGCAAATTCTTAAAACACCTTCTCCCCCACCCCCACCCATTCCATCTTCCCAGGCTCCTGCCAGCAATCCTGCTCTGGCCTGGGCTCCTCCCTCTGTGGTTCCACAGGTCCTGCCAGGAGCCTGCTCCAGCACGGAGTTCCCATGGGGTCACAGACTCCTTCAGGCACCCACCTGCTATGACAAGGGATCCTCCATGGGCTGCAGGTGGGTACCTGCCCCACCACGGGCCTCCCTGGGCTGAGGGGCACAGCCTGCCTTGAATGGGCTTCACCACGGGCTGGGGGGAACCTCTGCTGCGGCCCCTGGAGCCCCCCCTGCCCCTCCTGTGGCGCTGGCCTGGGGGGCTGCAGGGCCGCTGCTCTCAAATATTCTCACTTCTCTCTATTTGCTGCTTTTCTATCCCAGCAGGGTTTTTTCCCCCTCCTTAAATAAGTAATTACAGATGCTTTACCTCTCATACAGGAGATGTTAACATATCACTTTCCTTGGGAAGGAAGTAGAATGGAAGAGCAGTAGGGATTGCAGGAGGTAGAATATAATATATTTTTCAAGGGCCATGCTACCAGTACTGCCATTTACCTCACCAAGTCATGATGCCACAAGCCTTCAGCTTTCTGAATCTATTTCAAACACTGTAACAGCTCATGTTTTTCTGAGGCTGAGATTTGTCCTTTGGAGGAGTGCTTTAAAGTGCAATTCCTTTGATACAGACAAACAATGCCTACTTGAAGTAAAAAGGGAAGAAAACCAGGAAAGTGTGAAGGTGTCCACATTCCCATTCTGTATATGTGAAATTGTGTGGAACAAACCAACTCAAATGTAAATCTGATAAATAAAACTAAGCAGAACTGGGAGAGAAAAGAAGGAAGGGAAGGGAAGGGAAGGGAAGGGAAGGGAAGGGAAGGGAAGGGAAGGGAAGGGAAGGGAAGGGAAGGGAAGGGAAGGGAAGGGAAGGGAAGGGAAGGGAAGGGAAGGGAAGGGAAGGGAAGGGAAGGGAAGGGAAGGGAAGGGAAGGGAAGGGAAGGGAAGGGAAGGGAAGGAAAAAGGAAAAAGGGAAAAAGGGAAACAGAGGGAAGAAAACTTTGGTCCGTAGACCCAGAAGAAAAAATTGTTTCTAACCTCAAACCTGGGAAGCAGTGCAGCTTTGTACATTCTAGCAGGTACCATTGTCATTAAGACATAAACTGGAAAGGGCATACAGTTCACTATTTAAGTCCAAGTAAAGCTGGTGAGAGCCTCATGAACATACAGGGGGGACAATGGACCCCAAGGTTTTAGTATATGGATTAAATGTTCTTTCTTCAATTTCATTTCAGTCAGCCTGGCCTATTTTTGAACCATTTAAAGTAAATTTTATGGTTTCAAGTACTTTTTCTGCTTAGAGAACTCAAAACAATCTGTAAATTTTTTAATAACATTTGCAGTCAATTTTTCCCAAATAGAAATTAATTAGTTTTCCCCATTTGGAAAATACATAAAACTAGATTGTATTCCTTCTTTTATAAAAACAGATATCATCCATGCTTTTAATTGTGTTTCTTTTTCTATACTAGGTATGGAACTACTGAAGGTTCCTTGAACTGAGTCATGGCTTTTTAACAGGTGATTTCTGACACAGATGATCCTAATGAATTCATAAAAATTAGTGCAGTTTACTATTATTAATGTTTTAGAATGATGCTAGTAATATTCTTCCTCCTAAATTCTTCATTTCTACTGTTGTATCTTTGTGTGCCAGTGGTTATCAGACTTTATCCCTGGGTCTTGAGACATATGAAATGTTTTGCAAGTGAATTCAGAGCTTGTCGTAAGTGTCCTAGATAAATTTAAGGATATTTTCATCACTTCTCACTTAACATTGCATGTTGTTGGGTTTTTTTTAGCTGGGGTCTTTTGTTTTCAGTTTTCTGCCATCCTTTAACATAGGTTTAAAATGCATTTGTTGTCTTGCATGTAATCAACAGTTTTATATCTATTTGGAACCTAGTTTTAAAAGTACTAATCTCCATATGGGAGATCAAAACATCATTGATGGAATATGCCAAAAGGGTTTCTTTCATAAGTTTCCTCTAGATTACTCCTCCAGAGATCAAATCCTTCATCAGTACTAAAGGAAGAGGGAATTGGTTCTTCTGCATAATATTCAAATAGCAGCCCTGTGTTCATACCTGACTTCAAAGGGTGCCTTTGCAACCCCTCTCTCAAATGTATTTTGTCTGGCTCCATATGGGGATGAAACACCTCCTTCAGGGAAACACAGCTGCACAGGAAAGGAGAGCACACAGCTAGCCCCCTCCCCACAGTAAAGGGCTGGGACACTGAGAGCACTTGCCCTGCCTGAGCACACAGGCACAGACATTCAGTTCAACTTTACTGTTCAGAGACAGGGAGAAAAGCAGGAAGATTCTCTAAAGAAACAGTTCTCCATGTCTGTTTATCACAGCGTCCTGACTTGAGCAACATTTTGTTTGGCTTGAGCCTACTGTGCATTTACAGAGTACGAGGAAGACACTGTCCACCTAAGTGCAAGTGTTTTCTAAGGTACTGTTATGGTTTGACCCCTGCCGGCAACTAAGCCCCACACAGGGGCTTGTTCACTGCCCCCACAGTGGGATGGGGGAGAGGATCAGAAGACTGAAAATGAGAAAACTTGTGGGTTGAGATAAAGAGTTTAATAGGTAAAGCAAAAGCCATACACACAAGCAAAATAAAACAAGGAATACATTCACCACTTCCCATGGGCAGGCAGGTGTTCAGCCATCCCCAGGAAAGCAGGGCTCCATCACACATAACAGTTACTTGGGAAGGCAAATGCCATAATGCCGAACGTCCCTCTCCTTCCTTCTTCTTCCCCCTGCTTATATACTCAGCATGATGTCCCATCGTGTGGAATATCCCTTTGGCTAGTTTGGATGACCTGTCCTGATTGTGTCCCCTCCTGATTTCTTGTGCCCCTCCAGCACCCTTGCTGGTAGGGCCCAAGAAACTGAAAAACCCTTGTCTTAGTATAAACATCACCCAGCAACAACTAAAAACATCAGTGTCCTGTCAACATTGTTCTCACATCACATCCAAAACATAGCACTGCAGCAGCTATAAGAAGAAAATTAATCCTATCCCAGCTGAAACCAGGACAGGTACCCTCATTGAACTCAATGTAAATGGATTAAGGACTTAGAAGGTCCATTTAATATTGTGTTAGTGTATAATATAGGAAATGAAAATATTACATTTTCAACTTTATAAACATTTTAGGGAACCATCTATCAAGTGCAAGCTGGTAAATGGTTTGGCTCAGCATGCGAGGGCAATGAGTTTATCTCAGCATCAATGATTGAATTGATGGTTTGGGACTGATTAGCCTGAGCAATCCATTTGCAGGTTTGAATGAAATAAGTGATTTGTGACTTAGGGAGAGGGAGCAATATCAATAATGCAATTCCCTACAGCAAAAAAAAAAAGTTAAACCAGAGGCAGTGAACTTATCCTAGACTTACTTTACAAGCCTATACAATGGCAAAAAAAACACTAATAAAGTCTAGCTGACTGCTGTATTTTGAAATAAACCCCAAAACCACTATTAAGGTATGTGAAATCACATTAAAATGAGGTTTCTGGCTCAAGCTGACATAACACACAAGCCTTTTTTATGTTCCAGCAACAAATGCTGTGTTTTGGAGTGTGGCAAAACTCACTTGCCCTAGTTATTAACGAATGAGAACATCCTTGACAATGGGATTTAAATGTGGAAAAGACAGTGATAAGGAAAAAGACATGTTAATTAATGGCATGTCTCCCTCAGAATATATTGGTTTTTCTGCATCAGCATTATAAATAGTTGAGTAGCCTCTTGAGGCAATCATCCAGAGACTGTTTGTAAAACCAGTAACTTAAAAAAAAAAAAATCTGACTAAATGACTATAGCAAGTGAAGTGGGAATGTGCATTTATAGGCCAAAGGTCAGTACAGCTAAATACAATGCAGGCTTCCGTCCTGCTGTACTTTACCAAAATTCATGTCATTACTCTGTAGTGATTGGTTTTGCTAGCAGATTAAAGCACAGTTGACCTTGTCTTCCTTCCAACATTCAATTTTACATTTAGAATACTGTCCTGGTTTCAGCTGGGATAGAGTTAATTTTCTTCCTAGTAGCTGATACAGGGCTGGATTTTTGGATTTAGTATGAGAATAATGTTGGTAACACACCGACGTTTTAGCTGTTGCTGAGCAGTACTTATTCTAAGTCAAGAACTTTTCAGTTTGCCATGCTCTGCCAGCAGGGAGGTGTGCAAGAAGCTGGGAGGGAGCAGAGTCAGGACAGATGACCCAAACTAGACAAAGGGATGTTCCATACCATAGAATGTCATGCTCAGTATATAAACTGGATGCAGTTGGCTAGGGACACTGATCACTGCTGGGGGGGCTGGCTGGGCATCAGTCAGCAGGTGGTGAGCAATTGTGTTGTGCATCATTTGTCTGTCTTGAATGTTGTTCCACTCTCTCCTTTTATTGTCTCCCTTTTCACTACTACTACTACTACTATTGCTATTGCTATTACATAATTATTGTTATTGTTATATAGCTTATTATATAGATTTTATGAGTATATATTATTGTTATTGTATTATTATGTAATTAATATTATTATATAATCTCAATTATTAAACTGTTCTTACCTCAACCCACAGGTTTTACCTTTTTTCTGACTCTCCTCCCCATACCACTGGGGGTGAGGTTGTGGTGGTGGACTGAGCAGCTGCATGGCACTTAGTTGCCAGCTGGGGTTAAGCCATAACAAATGCTAAAATACAGTTGGTTATTAGATAAAATTACACTGCAAAGATTATTAGTTGAGTCAAAGACCACTTCCATGACTTGCACATCAGTTATTTCCTTCATATTAGCATATTGCATGTAACTTGTTCCTTTCAGATGTCAAACGGTTAAAGTATATTTATACATAAAATCTCAACTCTGATGCTCAGACAGCAGGGACTGTGACTTTGAATTACAGAAGAGTTTGCTACATAGCAAGGCCAAAAATAACGCCCAGGAGGTGAAACAGGTTTGAAGAAGTCTAGGTGAGAGTCAGGGGTGGGGGGGTGGGGAGGGGGGGTGTCTTTGTTTCATCTGAAAAAAGAAGGATCATGTGACTGCTTTGCTTCTCATCATGCCCACTATTCACAATAACATTTCTTTTTGGTCAGCTTTCACTGAATTTGACAGACAGAAGACTTAGGGAAATGAAGCTCCCATACATAATAGGCACCATCAATTTTAGAGAGAAAAGTAGGGAAAATAGCCATATCCATTTTGTCTGGCAGCTGCCTGCTGGTCAGGATGACTACTTGTAGTAGGATCTAGCTTCAGCCAGTGCTGCCCTTCACTTGGTTGACTTCCAAGGAGGAGGAAGGACAGGCCATGTGAAGGGAGGTCTACGTGCTACAATGGGTATTAAAGATGCCCATATTACAGCAGTGATCACCTCATGCAAGCCATGGAAAAGCTAACAGAAGTATAATGGGTACAGGGGCATTATGCTCTCTCTTCTGCAAACACTTCGTGCATTCTTTTGCTTAACCACATTTTTCCTTTATAAACTCTAACCATGCAGAAAGAGAGGCTATTTCCACATGTGGAAAAATCCATTGAATTCATAGGTTAAGAAGAAGGGGAACAGGAAAAGACAGGAGGGTATATTTCCAGGTGTTGCAGGCAGAAAACTGCAAGTGTATGACCACAGCTTTGTGGTAAGGAAGGAGGAAGGGTGGAGCATCTTGGCACAGCAGTCCAAAAGATTAAGTAGCTCCTTGCCAGTGCCAGAATAACGGAAAAGAGGCACATGAGGGCAGAGTAGGTGAGAAGGCAAAGGCAGCAGCTTGTGCAACACAGTAGGAAAAACCTCTGAATGCTGTTGAATAAAAGCTGCAGTGGAGACTTCCCTCTCTTGAGCAGTTCTCAGATCTCTTCCACTGGAGCACAATGGAGCCATCCACCTCCAAGAACTGTCATAGGAAAACTGCTAATCCTATTGCAGATAAACCTCAACCGCTGTTACTGCTATTTCCACTCACACTTGGGAACCATCCAGCAAAATGACACATGCTGAAAAAAAGCTTAGCAGCAGTTGTTTGCCAGCCTAAGAAACAAAAGAGACTCTTGAGCGTTACAAAGGGATTGTTTTGCCTGCCTTTGTCATCTCAAGGAGAATCAATGATTTGAAAAGACCAAGACTTGTTTCAGTACCCCGAAGAGCTAATATGCTGTCTGTGACTTCAGTGAGGCAGCTGCATGTTTCACCTAAACAAGATTCATGTGCTAATAGCACAGGTGATTTAAGCAGAAGCCTCACATGAGAGCAGAAAGGAAAAAATACATAAGTGGCAACCTGGCCCATCCAAGTACAAAAGCAAGGCTTGACTTTAAACACTCAATTTCAGCATTGTTTAATTTAGTGGAATGATTCACCTTCTTAAAGACAAGCATATTCCTGTGTGCTTTGCACATGAGGTGTGTTTAAGCACTGCATTGCATTCTCAGTTACCCTGTTTACACTGATGAAAATGATACATTTGAGTAAGACACAGCTTTAGCAAATGGAAGAATAAACTGGAGCACAGTGAGAGTAAAAGCTTGTGAAGTTGATTTGCTCAGTGTCTCTTGGAACACCCCACAGCAAACCATAAGAAAACTCATATCATTGCAGGATATTTGATTTCTGAGTTATTTTATCTGTCAAATGTTTCTGCAACATAGATTCCCATGTGTCAGGTGTTGCTTTGTTTTGGAGACATGTTAAAGAAAAGCTAATGAAGAGTGAAGAAATGCTTGTCTTCTATTCAGTCCGGTTTTCTTTCTGTTCTATTTCTTTCCAGTGTTTCTAGGGAGGGTTTTTTTGTTACTGTCTACTGTGGTAGGAGTCCTGAATGCTAGTTGTTTTCAGCCCTTGGTTCAACTCCAGGAAGTCGTGCTGAGCAAATTACTATAACATGTGAAAATGATACGACAAGTATATTTTACACTCCCCTTGAATCAGATGGGTGAGTGCAAATTAAATTTTGCACTGACTTGCTCAAAACAGCACATAATCTGAATGTTTAGGCTGATTGAAATACGAAAAATACAGAGATTTCACCTATTTGAGCACTGCACAGGTATAGCAAAAGTATTTTTTGCCATTATCAAAAGTCGGGGACTTTCAGCCACTCTGCTAGAATGATGCGAAGTTGAGCCTTTGAAGAATGTTACACGGTACACATCATATCATACAAGTTTCAGAACTAGTTAGGGCCTATAACCAGATGGGCATGAAGCAGAGATCTACAAGACATTTATTACCTAAGAGGATACAAGGCATGGTGACCTAGTACTCTGAACATAAGGAATGGGGAATTTAGTTCTGCTTTATTGGTGATTAGCTATCTGCACTGAAATAACTTTTATGGCTTTTTTTCTTTGCATCAGTTTCCCTTACAATGTTGAGTAAATCATCATCTCTTGTCAATCTGTCAGCTGATAAATATAGGCTTTTGGTTTTTTCCCATCCTGTGTTAATGCTGATTATTAGTGATCTGTGCTGTCTTAATGCTGATTATTAGTGATCTGTGCTGTCTTAGAATCTC